>NC_060142.1:673765137-674084176 GCF_021461385.2 Schistocerca piceifrons | reverse complement strand
ACGACCTGCTGTAAGGTCCAGAGAAGCAGTGATTCCCGAATCCCGTACCTCTCCAAGTCTTGGAAGCTTGGTTTGTTTTTGGCCGGGGGAGGGGGGTGTGGATGGAGGGGAACAGAACTGATCTGGTAAATGTTGGAAGGAGGCTGAGTGCTTATCAATATGTGGGTCGTTTCAAACAGACGAACGAGTAGGAAGGTGGCGGACTGTGCATACACCAGATTTGGAGGACGAAGTTCTACAGGATATTAAGACGCGTGTGTTTCGAGCTTATGGGTGCTCATCGCCGAGGTTATCAGCGCCCGATATTGAGACGAATCATAGCACAAGCGGCAGGAAAGGGGCCCGCCAACGTGATGTAACATGATCACTTAAACGCCCAAACAGGGCTTGAAATATTGTGTGAAGTGGTTGGTGTCTGTGAGGGTATCTGTTTTGGTATAGCTGTGATGCCTCTCGACCGTTGTCATCTTCTTGAACGTATTCGTCTTGTTCCCGACATGAATACCGGACCATTCTGCTGATTACTGTACCCGGCTTGAATCTCACAGCGTGCAACACACAAGGAACACACAGCATGTGGTCAGTGGAACATTCAGTCGTCTGTGCCATCTACCTTGGCAACGATGCATTTCTAGTCACATGTTCGTAGGATCTTTTCTCTCCGTTTGCAGTCAGGAATCTGTCCCTGCAGTTTGTCGGTTTTATTAATGTTCGCCCTTAAGGGGCTCCGGAACGCCCTATACTTGCAATGTTAAAATTACGCTTCTAAATTACATCTTTCCTCACAAAGTATTTGAGGTAGGAAGTTGAACTTTTTACAGATTATTTATTGGAATATGGGCTACAACTTAACACAGGGATTTTACAAAATTTTAGTTCAGTTATTAAAGATGATTTTTTTTTCAATTGTAATGAAAATTCACAACATTTTTTTGCAATTTTTTATTTATATATTCAAAAATATACAGTTTTTTGGAAAAAGGCTGTGTTAAATTATGCAGAAGATACTGTGTAACATTTACTGAAAGTTTGAAACAAATATGTTTGGAAGATCCTTAGAAAACATGTAATTAGTATGAGAAAATAAAAGTTTTGGGAATCGAGCGACAAAGATTGGATTAACTTTTTGGTGCATTCCAGGTCCATAGGATGGATTATCTTCATCCTCTGCAAACTCCTCCTCCAGCTTCCTCTTGTTCTTCCTCCTGTTTACTCTTGCTTGTATTTCTAGACTCTTTACAGCCCCGTCTGCGGCCCGAAGGCGTTCCTTGTCTAAAGCAAGCATCGCTCATTGTTGTGTTCGTAGATTTTGCTACCATTTTCTTCAGTTGCAGTTAATGCAACAGTGTTCCAAAAGGTGGTCATGTATGAACACTTATCACATTTCAGTTGTATTTCACTAGCAAGTCCTACGTGCTTTATTATGGAGAGTTCCAGACCAACTTCACTACAATGAATACATCTTACACAGTTTGAAAAAATCCTTTGAGAACCGACATATCAAATATTTCATTCACATCCGATTCACCCATAAAACATTCATAGTTTTCACTCATTGAACCAAGCTTCTTCTGTGAAGTATTTTCTTTCCCACTTTGACTGCTATGGGCAGGTGTACTTGAGAGGTTAGGTTCACTCACTTGGTTATCGTCTTTATTGTTTACAGTAATAACACATACCTTTGGCTTTCCAACATTTCTCCTTTTCTTAAAAGCCTTCAGAGGATTTCTAATAACTTTACTTTTACTCATTATTATACTTCAACAAAACAGAGACTCAAGAAACAGAATTAATTACGAATATTTTCGAGATAACGACAGAGTAAATAAACATGAAACAATCGACAATCACACCAGCGATATATATTGAACCATCACAGGTTAGCCACAACACATACTTTATCTCACATCACTAAAATGTACCTGATGAACACGGACGTTAATAATAACACCATTTGACAGCAGTTTAACAGCGCCACAGTAGGTCACGCCCATGTAGAACACATTTCAAAAAAAATTTAAAAATAGTTGTAGTCTTCGGAATTGAATAAATTATATATCTATTAAAAGGTAATAGTCTGCAGATTCAGAAAACGCAAAAAAGTAAAAATTGAACTTTTCATGATTTTGAGCCTTTCCGGAGCCCCTTAATAGGCCCAACCACACACAAGGGAGGCCCATTGGTCTGTGTTTTTGTGGCGACTGTTCTTTTTGAACATTATCTCCTGCATTAACTCATGTAGGCTCTACGCTATTCTGTAAGCAGTGGACATCCAGACTTTGTTTCCACAATATACTTTTTTGTGTTCCTTGCCCTGAACTGCATCAAAGTCAAGGTAGCCAAAAAGTCAAAATTTAAACGCTAGTACCATCACATATGATTGGTCTCGTCCGAGGCCAAGCAAGCGAATACGCTCACACATGGCGTACCAGTATCATTAATTAACCTTTGTCCCATTTCGACCCTCCCCACAGCGCCGTATGGGGCACGGGAGAAAATACCGTTGCAAACCTTCCACATAAGTCTGAATTCCTCTAATCCCATAGTCAGTATGTGAGATGAATCTTCAATACGGTGCCTCTTGAAACACCAAGAACTGTGTAAGTAGCCTGTTTATGTTTTCGCTATGTAAGTAGGCTGTTTATGTTTTCTCTATGTAAGTAGGCTGTTTATGTTTTCTTATTGGCAACGTTACGTAGCGCTCAATATGAAAATACTGGCTGTGCTGTGTGCAGTCTGTGGCTAGTTTGCATTGTTGTAATACTCGCCATTGTAGTGTTAGGCAGCTGGCTGTGAACAGCGCGTAGCGTTGCGCAGTTGGAGGTGAGCCGCCAGCAGTGGTGGATGTGGGGAGAGAGATGGCGGAGGTTTGTAATTTGTCATGAACTGATATATATATTATGACTTGTGATGATATTAAGGTAAATACATTGTTTGTTCTCTATTAATATCTTTCATTTGCTAACTATCCCTATCAGTAGTTAGTGCCTTCCATAGTTTGAATCTTTTATTTAGCTGGCAGTAGTGGCGCTCGCGGTATTGCAGTAGCTTGAGTAGCGAAGATTTTTGTGAGGTAAGTGATTTCTGGAAGATATAGTTTAATGTTAGTCAGGGCCATTCTTTTGTAGGGATTCTTGAAAGTCAGATTGCGTTGCGCTAACAAAATATTGTGTGTCAGTTTAAGCACAGTCGTGTATAAATTGTTCAAAGGGGACGTTTCATATGTCGACCCTTAGCCGAGGATACCTCACTGGAATCTTCTGATTTTTTCTTGTAGTTTGTGTAATTAGTGTAGATTTTGTTTATTGCTAGCGCGTAATTGTAGAGAAAATCTCCTTTGTAGTTGCAGTCTTTCATTGTTGTACAGTAAAACAGTTGTGGCATGCATGTAGATTTGCACCAAGTATTTCGCAGCTGCAATTAACTAGATATTATTTTCAGTGCTATGTTAATGTGTTCTCTTATTTTTGATCTTCAAATTGTGCTTTTCTGCGTTGTCGTGTGAAATATTGTGACAATTATGGCGTGTGAAAAACGTAATACTAGGCTCCAAAGTAAACTGAGAAATGACAGTGAAGACGAAAGCAGTGTGTTAGCGCCACCGAGTAGTGAATTAACTGATGTTCAAAGTAGTAATTTGGTAATTGTGAATAGGGAAATGGAGCGGGCTGCAAACAATGGTGTAGACAGTGAAACAGGTAGTGAACAGGGAAGCATTATCGATCGATCGGTCGGCAACAGCTCGCCTCAGGAATCCGAAATGACAGGACACAATTTCGCAAATACTGTAGATTCAGGTTTTGGGTCATCACCGTTTTCTCAAATAAGTCAAGACACATTTTCTGCTTGTCAAAATGTGAATGTTTCCGGTGCAAATGCACTGCCGAAAAGCGTAGAGAAACAGATTCCAGACACTAATACATTATTATTGCAATTAATGCAACAAATGGAACAAAATCAGAGACAAACACAGCAAAAGCTTAAAAAGTTAGACACAGTGGAACAAAATCTTAAAAAGTTAGACACAATGGAACAAAATCTTCAAAAGTTAGACACCACACTTGAACAAACACGTGAAGATTTAACTACTGAGTTACATAAAATCGAATAGAAATGTCAAAAAGTCTGTAACGACGTAAAAACACAAATTTGTGAGCATTTTCAACCTATTTTTTCGCGGCATGAAAATGCATTACAGAATCACGAAGCAGCCATAAAAGAACTGCAAATTATTGTTCATGAAAATCATGAGACCTTGCAAGCTAAAATTGACTCAGTTGCATCTACCGATTCGGTTACGCAACTTGCAAAAACTCAGGAAAACTTAAAGGACACAGTAGAAAGACACATGGAGGAAATTAGTTCATTGTCAGAGAAAGTAGTTGAACTTTCGGATCAGCTAAATAACTTGTCTACAAAGGTAGATGATGATCTGAATGACACAACACCTGTAGCCTTCACTGACACAGAAGAGTATGAACAAATTAGGAAATTCAAACAAAATCAGAATCAAATCAATACACAGTACAAAAGAGAAATCCGGGAAGTGCAAGATCAGCTGGCACAAGTAGTACAAGAATTACGTATTTCAGAGGACACTCGCGCTCCAACACGGGAAGAGGGACTTAGAAATACGGAAAAGCCGCAAAATAATAACACAGGGCATTTCGGAAGTTATGAAAGAAATTGGCAATGTGCACCGAATTTTGAGATGGAACGGCCGACACGACCTAACAATGACCGATATGCGACTCGCCGACATGATGATTTTGACTATAAGCTGTTCATTACTACACGTAAATTCAAAACATTTAAGAATTCTGGCAACGACATTCATCCACAAGCATGGCTCCATCAATTCTCTCATTGTTTTCCTCCCAACTGGTCGTTGGAACACAGATTAGAATTTATGTGTGGCTACTTGGAGAATGAACCAGCTGTAAGAATGCGATCGGTAATTCACGATTGCCACAGTGAAGGAGAGTTTTACCATGCCTTCCTCTCAGCATATTGGTCTCAAGCCACACAAGACCGTGTAAAACATAGCATCATAATGATGAAACGTTTCGAACAATCTGAATTTTCCAGTCTTATGAAATATTTTGAAGACATGTTGCATAAGAATCAGTATCTTTCAAACCCATACAGCCCCTCAGAACTCATCCGCATTTGCTTAATCAAACTGCCTGAACATTTACGACATATTATTTTGGCAGGACGTTGCAAAGACGACATTGAAGCATTTCAGGGACTCTTACAAGAATTAGAAATTGACACTGACAATCGCGGAACGCGAAACCAGGAACACAGCAATTACAGGTCACATCCGTCGCAATTCCGCGATGAAAGAAGTAATAACTTTACACGACAAGGCTATTCTCACAACACAAATCGTGACCAAAACAGACACCACCCGTATGACAACCGTTGGCAGAGTAGTAATAACTACAGGGAAAGATCACCTCTCCATGGTAATGACTATCACAGAGATAATAAGATAAACAGACAATACGGGAACCAAAATAAATACTATCAAGGGAGACAGAATAACTTTAGACGCAACGGACCAGCGCGCAGTTACGATTCAGGGAGAAATTCTCCACCATGTGACCGACAAGAAAGAAACTATAGAATCTACCGACATGACGACAGACGATATGATCGTAACGACAGACCTGAATTGCATCAGAACTGGCGGGATTCAAACAGAGCATTACCCTCTCGTCAAGGCGAATTTGTAGAAGTTAGGTCTCCAAACCCCAATAACGACGCGCGCCAACAAAGAGACAATAGGCAATGACTCACACCGCTGGCAGCCACAAAACATACTTATGAAACTGACGACGCAGCTGCCGTAGCTAGTAATTACGTAAAAATGGAAGACATTAGGGACATCTTACTCCAGGAACACGACATAAAACATAACAACATTGCATATCCTGTGATTCACATTACAGTAAATGACGTAAAATTTACGGCAGTACTTGACTCTGGCAGTCCCATTTCAGTAATCAGTGAAACAGCCTTTAGCAAATGCAACAAATCGAACGATTGCCCCACACTTCCGTTACGTAAGATTAAATTACAAGGTGCAATCTTTGGAAAAAGTGTAGATGTACGCCAACAAACCAACTTAGAATTCTTTTGTCAAAGCCACAGCTTCTCTACGAACTTTCTTATTGTTCCATTATTGTCGACGGAAATTATATTGGGAGTAGACTTTTTGAATGAATTCAAAGCAATCTTAAACTTTCACGATGCTGAAATAACTTTAGAAAAAGAAGGTAAGTCAATAGCTTTGAAATTTGAAGATTGGCTCTCAAACCATGATGAGGAAATTAATCGGCTTTACGTTCTGTTAGACAACAGTTCGGAATTTTCTACGGAACTAGACACTAACAATCACTCTGCAAGTACTGACAGGGATGACATCGACGGCATATTTGAAATTAATGAGTTAATTCAGAATAAAATTCAAACAATTGAGAATTGTAATGACACTGATAGGCAGGACCTTTTTGAGATTTTACAAGCACATTCCACAGTTTTTACTCATAAAACAGGAACAATCAAGGGATTTCAATACCAATTTCGTGTTCGTGAGCATACTAAATTTTGTGTTAGACCATATGTAATTCCAGCACATTATAGGGACCGTGTTAGAACAGAAATACAATCTATGCTCGACGAGGGCATTATTGAGCCTGCAGTAAGCTCATACAACAATCCATTACATGTTGTTGAGAAGAAAAATGGATCGATCAGGCTTGTCTTAGATTCGAGACAAATCAATACGATCATTATTCCTGAAACAGACAGGCCGCAGACGATGGAAGAACTTCTTCAAAATTTTAATGGTGTAAAAGTGTTGTCTTCCATTGATCTCAGATCCAGCTTTTATCAGATCGAACTTCATCCAGAATGTAGAAAATACACAGCTTTCCTTTGTTTCGGCGTTTGTTATCAGTTTCGGAAACTTCCTTTTGGTTTGAACATTTCTTCGGCAGCATTCATTCGTGGGTTAAATTCCATATTACCTGAGTTCTTAAAACGTCACATCACCTTATATGTGGACGATATTCTGATAGCAGAAGCTTCATGGGAACAACATAATCGCATCCTCAACAGTTTGTTACGTATTTTTGCAGAATCTGGAATTACAGTTAACTTGGAAAAGTCTGAATTCGGTAGGACAAAGGTGAAGTTTTTGGGACATATTATTTCTTCTGAAGGGATTCAGCCGGATCCTGAAAAGTTAGAAGCAATCAGAGCCATTCCAGTTCCATCCACAAAAAGACAAGTCCGCAGTTTTCTAGGTCTCGTAAATTTTTACCGTCGTTTTCTGAATATGCAAATTCTTGTTACACCAAAACTTTGTTCTCTCACTGGAAAAAATACTATTTGGAACTGGGACGAACAAGCACAGTTGGAATTCAATTCTTTGAAAGAAGCGTTACTTCACGCGCCAATCTTAGCTCATCCAGATCTGTCACAAGATTTCTGCCTTAGCACGGATTCTTCTAAAGTCGGTCTTGGTGCCCATTTATTTCAAGAAGCCACAGAAAATGACACTACCATTCAGAAAACCATTGCTTTTGCTAGCCGAGTGCTAACAAAATCTGAAAAAAATTATTCCATTACTGAATTAGAAGCTTTAGCTATCGTTTGGGCATTTAACAAATTCCGTTTCTTTCTTTCTGGTAAGCACGTAAAAGTATACAGTGATCATCGTGCATTACAATTTCTTATGTCTTCAAAATTAAATCATGATAGGTTAAAACGTTGGGCATTGTTTCTGCAAGAATTCCGCTTCACAATAGTCTACATTCCCGGTAAGGAGAACATTTTTGCGGACGCACTGTCACGCGCACCGGCTGGGCTTGAGAAAAGTAACACAGAAGGCAACCTCGAGAAAAATTTCAGTATTCTTTACATTCAGAAAGTCGCCTTTGAAAACTTCATCACCACATCTTTAAAGGACATTGCTCATGAACAAGATAAAGATCCGATTTGGAAAGACATCAAGAGCAAATGGCATGAAAAGACACACACACAGATTCGGCATTATTACCTGGTTAGAAACAACATACTCTTCAAACGCTGCACTGTTGATGACAAGCTATGGGTACTTTGCATTCCTGACGATTTTGTTAATAAGCTCATTTGGTACATTTATTTCAGCTACGCACATTTTGGCCCACGAAAATGTTATATTCTTCGAACGACTTGTTATTTTAACAATATGGAAAAGCGAATTCGAAGAGTCTTGTCTATTTGTAAACTTTGTCAAAAGGCGAAACCATCCACTGTCTCACATCGTGCTCCGTTGTTTCCTATTATTCCTTCTAAATTAAAAGAATTTGCGGCTGTTGATCTCTTGGGACCGCTTGTCAGAACATCTAATGGATTTTCGTACGTTCTAGTCGCTGTTGAACTTACTTCAAAATTTGTTTCTTTCACACCGTTACGTAAAGCCACTGGACGGTCTGTATCCAACGCCTTTGTTAAAAATTTCTTACGTGAAGTTGGACACGTTAGTAAAGTCATTTCAGATAACGGACCGCAATTCAGATCTGCTGTTTGGTCACGCATGCTTCGCAACCATAAAATCAAACCTGTTTTTATTTCATTGTACTCACCACATTGTAACCCCTCCGAACGGATTATGAAAGAAATCAATAAGCTTTGTAGACTTTATTGTCACAGAAAGCATCAGCATTGGGACAGATATTTACACTTATTTCAAAACGTGCTGAATGAAATGCCTCACGACTCCACTGCTTTACCACCTACTCTTGTACTGAAGAATGAAGAACCACCGAACAGAATCAGAGAGCTTGTACCTTTCCCGAATACACGTAAACTTCGACACAAAGACATAATTGATTTGGCTCTTAAAAATATAAAATCTGCAGCAGACAAAAGGAGAAAACTACACGGTAAAGCAAATGCAAAGAAGTTGTATATTGGTCAGAAAGTTCTCATTAAAGCTCATTCATTGTCACATAAGAAGAAACACTTGAGTCACAAATTCTTTCTAGTTTACAATGGACCTTACAGAATCCGACGTATACCACATGATAATTGCGTTGAAGTTGAAACTCTGCGTACTAGGAAGAGTAAAGGTTTACACCACATTTCACATGTAAAACCGTTTATTGAAAGATAATCTGCTTTTTAACTTAGTCTTTGTCATAAAATTTTTCGCTTCACATTACTAATATGCTTTGTCAGACTTAGAATCTGTTAACATTCAACAATGTTTGAAGTTAAATATCCAATCCAGAACCAAGAGAACTTATTTAAACAGAAATGACGAATGCATTGTTATAGTGAACAGACGTCACAGTGTTATTGTGTGTGTACATTCTTGCTTGTTTGTTGCACGATTACGTAACGACTATAAGGCTCACATACTTAGAACATTTACCAGTATTGCTAATGAGATTTTAATGCAACATTTTGGTTTATTTGAAAATACATTCTGAATTTAAAGTGCTTTCTGAGAGATACCAGATGACACAGAGGTTAGTTTATGTGACAGCTACACGATTTTTATCACGACGCTACTAATGAGTGACAATTTACAATGTTGCTTTTGCGGTGTATCTGTTTTATAGCTGCACAGTTTTCTGAATTCTTCTGGAAAGAAAAACATGTTTTAGTAGTAACTTTTGTAGTATAGCTACAATGAGACAGGGTTTTCCGTAGCACAACAATACGTTACAGTACAGTACTTTCTTCATCACAACAATAAGCGTAATAACTAAGATATCTATACACAAAGCATTTCACTTTTGTTTATCATGAGGTAAGTACATTGGCTTTTGCAGAACTTAGCTTTCGGAGGAAAATAACTACGACACTTCCACAGAATTATCTTACAGCAAGACGCACATTTAGCGCTGCAGGACACGCATTTGAGAGATTTTGTACTTAAGCCATTTATTTTTCAAGATTTTTGAATTACAAAGAAAGTTTTCCGTGATATATTTCATTCCATTGCTGTAATCTGTAACACCTGAGGGTATAATTACATAAATCCTCAGGGGGGTACACGCCTACTTTGTGTACCATGTGTGTGGCAACCACAAGGAACCCTAGCTAATATGGTATTTGCTTATACAACTTTGCACATCGGTACCATATTTCTCTAACACAGAATTACACAGCTATCTGATTATTTGACAGAGAAACAAACATTCTTTTTACTATGTCAGTGACACATGTTTACGCAATTACACAGTTGGATAACTTCACACTTATGAAATTGTATTTTGTCTGTACTTTGAGAAATGCTCATATTTTTTCGGAACCATTGTGATACTATGAGAGCTTTGAATGATGTATTTGGTATGGATTCATGATTTTTAAAGTACGTTTGAGGCAGATGACACTTTTGACATGAGCAGAGAATTTTTTAATTCTTGGAGGAAGCTACGACGATTTTGAGATTTGACTGAGGTGTTATGATGTTATTTTTTTACGACAACGATGTGTATTATGCTGCTGAGGTATGTTTATGATTAATAAGCTGGTGCTATATGAGGAATTTGGTTATGCTATGTATTTATTATGATGAAATATTGAAGTGTCGTCGCAAGGTTGACGTGTCGACGAATATAAATATGTGTAATAAGGTAAGGAGTAATGAATAGTGATTAGGGACTCTGACTTATGGAAAAAGATGTTGGAAACCAAGAATCGTACTTTAGAATTATGAAATGTGTGTACATGTGTGAATCATGTGTGAATGTATCACAATGCCACTGAAAATTTTTTTGGACACTGTTATATTCATAGGATTTTGTTTCTACACATTTGCAAAGTAAATTCTCGACCTGTGAAATTTTGTATATATGACTGTCACTGTAGCGGAAACTGCTGTCGTAAATATTTCCGTACGAAAGTTAAGTGACCACCTGCACATAATGCGTCGTGGGCACCCAGGTGTGTCAGACGCCTGGAGAACAAGCTATTAGTGTGAGTGCCTCGTCAGAAGCACAGGTAGAAAAAAAAGAAAGGGAAGGCCATTGTCCGCGCTACTGACATCTCCTTGTTGAAAGCATACTGTGGAGCTCGTAATTTATGATATTTACTGAAATGCCTAATGAAACGATGAGAAACATTTCACAGCTATTGCCTTGCTAGTTAAGAAAAATGCCATATGGCTTGCTTTATGTATTTATTTACACATTTTGTTTAATATCAAGTTTCTAGCTGCACTGCAGCATTGATTAAAATAAAATTTTATAGATGTACTAATATAAATATTTTCTGTCTACAGATCGAGTATATAATAATTTTTTTCAAAAAAATGAGGGAGCACAAAGCGACATTTACCTTCACAGGAACTGCATTCATAATTTTCTTTTCAAGTACTTGGTAATTTCTTTTGTAGAATAAATTGTGATGCATCACTCTAATGTTAAGATGTGACATAGGTATTAGACATGGCCATTTTAGTGTAATATTTTTTCTGCTTGCGCTATGTCATGTTTAGGTATAAGTTGCTGCTGTTTGCCAGGCATAGTGTTATTGAATTTGACTTTTGCTCATTTATGCTGCTAGCTTTGCCAATTTGCATTTTTTTGCATTGCTGTTTGTGTTGATTTGTTATGTGATGCTGCATTGCCTCGTCCCTTAGTTTAGCATCTGAGCTCAGTAGATTTAAGTTAGCTTAAGAGGGGGTAGCCTCTAAGAGAATGAGTTGCGATGAATTGGAAGAAACGCATTGAGAAAACAGGTTTAGGTAGGATTTTCTTGGAAATAAATGTTGAGGTAAGAAATGTGTGAACATATAAATACAGAAAGCATGCTTAGATAGAATTTTTTTGGTGGAAGCAAAGGTTGAAATAAGACGAAAGATCTATAGTATGAAGTTTTAGGTTGGACTGCAGAACCAAATGTTACACTGAAAACGAACCCTGTCCTTTCCTTTTGTGTTATCCCAGTACGTGTTTGTGTACCTTTGTGTATTTGTTTTCTTCCTGTCTCTGTGTAGTTTCATAGAATTTTTTTCTCTTTTAATATTAAGCTACATTCACTATGATGAGGAATACTGTTATCCTCAAATATAATTGGCATTAATAATATGTTATTTACTTTGTAAAGATGTTAGACATTATTCATTCTGTTTAAATGCTCATGTGTGAAGTTGATGTTTCAATAATTATTCTGATCTTTTATGTATGTACTCATGTCATAATTCCTGTAACACTTATGTATATGTTATTTCGATTCTTTTGTAAAGCCCATATTACTACAAATGTTATCTGTATTATTATGTTTTAATGATGTTTTCTGTATCTTTGTAATTGTATTCTCATGTTATAAAATTGTACTTGTCACCAGTTCATGAAATTATTAACTTGTAAGTTACATTTCACTGCACACGTTTCTGTTGGTCATAGTATATGGACAATATGTGAGAAGTAGGGACTGTTCGTGTTTGCACGTGTGTTAATAATTCTGCAAGGGACTGGATAACAGCATTGCTGGTTCTAAGGACAATTCCAAAAACGTTGTGAGTGCACAAGTGGTGGTTTATGGACTTGCTATAGTCTCTGCAAGACTCTTCGATGGTGATTGTGCACCTGCACAGTCGCAACAGATGGCTGCTGGCCATTTCTACAAGGACTGCAGTGAGTCTACACCTTTGATGACTCACCAATACCATTATCTCTACAAGGACTACAGTGGGTCTGCACCTCTGGTGGCCCACCAATACCATTATCTCTGCAAGGACTACAGTGGGTCTACATCTTTGATGATCCATCAATACCATTATTTCTACAAGGACTGCAGTGGGTCTGCACCTCTGGTGGCCCACCAATATCGTAATCTCTACCAGGACTACGGTGGGTCTGCTCTGTGATGACCTACCTACCAATATTCGTCAGAACTTCGAATGACTCTGCTGTGGGTTTGCTCTGTTGTGGACCATTACCTGTATGCATGTCAAGAGTCAGCACTGTCTTTCCGTTGGAAGGACAACACTACTTCTTCAAGACTGCATGGAAATCCACTACTTCCGTGTGCATTTTCTTTTACTGCTCAGACTTTGAGAAAAACACTGCTATTCTCCTGTTATGTACGATTAGGACTGTCTTTATGGACTGTGAGACAATTTTAGCTTTTGACCAACATTGTATCAATAAGTGTGTGCATTTTATATCTTTGTTACTGTAATTGTGAAAAATTTTTGTCAAATCATTATTGGCCACTGCCCAAAAATATTTTGTAAAATTTTTTTGTGGGGAGCATGGGGGCTATGTAAGTAGCCTGTTTATGTTTTCGCTATGTAAGTAGGCTGTTTATGTTTTCTCTATGTAAGTAGGCTGTTTATGTTTTCTCTATGTAAGTAGGCTGTTTATGTTTTCTTATTGGCAACGTTACGTAGCGCTCAATATGAAAATCACTGGCTGTGCTGTGTGCAGTCTGTGGCTAGTTTGCATTGTTGTAATACTCGCCATTGTAGTGTTAGGCAGCTGGCTGTGAACAGCGCGTAGCGTTGCGCAGTTGGAGGTGAGCCGCCAGCAGTGGTGGATGTGGGGAGAGAGATGGCGGAGGTTTGTAATTTGTCATGAACTGATATATATATTATGACTTGTGATGATATTAAGGTAAATACATCGTTTGTTCGCTATTAATATCTTTCATTTGCTAACTATCCCTATCAGTAGTTAGTGCCTTCCATAGTTTGAATCTTTTATTTAGCTGGCAGTAGTGGCGCTCGCGGTATTGCAGTAGCTTGAGTAGCGAAGATTTTTGTGAGGTAAGTGATTTCTGGAAGATATAGTTTAATGTTAGTCAGGGCCATTCTTTTGTAGGGATTCTTGAAAGTCAGATTGCGTTGCGCTAACAAAATATTGTGTGTCAGTTTAAGCACAGTCGTGTATAAATTGTTCAAAGGGGACGTTTCAACTGCTGTTCCCTTGGTTACGGCAGAAACCACAATACGAGCACCAACAATTGTTCCAAGTTCAAACTCACGTAACTCTGACACAGTGCAGTCACAACCACAGAGAACATTGTTCTGACCACGACTAACGATTGCAACATATCCAGGGCATTTCACAGGTGCCGTTCATGGTCAAATATTATAGCACAACCTACAAGCTTTTCTAGCATCTGCATTTGTACTGAAGCACGCATTGAAAGTGGTGTTTCCATATTTTGGTCGACCCTTGTAGTTGCTGTACAGTGCTGGTCATTAAAATGCAACACCAGGAAGAAAAGCAAATAAAGAAGTTTTACTTCTTTTATGTATATGGCATAGTAGGAAGAAACATGACTTTCTGTGCCTTCTGCTCACCTCTCTCTTGTAGTAAGGAGAAGGGATTGCTCACTTGCAAGCCTACAGGCTAGCTGGCAAAAGATTCTTTCAAGATGAGTTGGTCACCATAAAAATGTTCCAAATCTGAGACAACATCGCAGCCACAGGTAAACAGTGAAGCAGTCGGTTCGCTCTCATTCCTGTGTCTATAGGCAAGACTTGGGACGGCAGTTTTCTGTCGAAAAAAACAGTATTCTTCGTAGAAACCATTTAGTAAGATAAGAGGCCTCTAGCCAGGGGTCGCTTTCCAGAGGACTGTGTGAATCTTCGTGAAATCAGAGCAGTAGAGTAACAATGGTTATTCTACTCTGCTTTTAATTTATTCAAAATTTCGGCTCTCTCTGAGTGATCCCCTCAGTAACTCACCATACCCGCTCCTTCCCTTCCCCCACTTCCCCTCCCCTCCCACACCTCACTCACACCCCTTTACCACTTCCCTTCTGCTCCCCCACTTGTGAATTGGCGGAAAAATACCCAATCTGTGCTGAGTTGTTGGAGAAGAAGGATATGAGGTACTGCCTTATTCATTTACTTTTGAGGGTGTTATCTGGCTGGAAGAATTTCCTAAATTTTGGGGGAAAACTGAACTGACAATTACACTACAGCTTTCCTGCCTGAAATTCAAATAAACACAACTGCTTAAAATTGGCAAGATGATAGAAAATGCTCTGACACAAAAATGGGCAGAAAATTCAAGAAATGTATTTTTTTATTTAAAAATTAACTACAGTAATTAATTAAATTGCTGGGAAAAGTGTTCAAGATCCGATGATGAAAGCTAGACTCTGTCGAAATCCGCCATTGTGAAACAGAATAAAAATACCAAGCTATCTTGGCTGCAGAAGATTTTCTTATTGACTAATGACAGATCGCTCCTTACGACCATGTCCAACCGAAATCACAAGCAAGTGTTCTGTGAACCACTTCCAGACTGTTTCTCAAGTGCTACACTCACGAATAACATGCAGGAGGATTGGACACTTCATTTTTTCCATGAGAGCTCTGATTTCTCTTATTTTATTACGATGATCATTTCTTCCTATATATGTGGGCAACAAAATATTTTTACATTCAGAGGAGAATGTTGGAGATTTAAATCATGTGAAAAGATCTCGCAGCATCAAAAAACGCCTTTGTTTCAACGAATGCCACTCCAACTCGATTATCGTATCCCCATTTCTGTTGGTGATTGAGTATGGAGGACTTAATAATTACACCAGTATTTACATCATTTTCATACTATTTATTACAGCTGTTACAGGCATGTTCTTGGCATGGGTAGTAATTCAAAGTGTATGTGGCAAGAGCAAGTCATTAATGATGTTTTTCCCCTGGGCAGCATGTCAGGTGTTGAACCATGGACTCGTGGACGCGAAACTGTTAATCTACAAGGGCTATTCGGAAAGTGAGGAACAATCGGTTGCGAAATGGAAGCCACTGTGAAAACCCGACGAGGCTTTTCACAGACCTTTTGGACAGTGTCTCTAGCATGCACATCGATTGCATCAAGACGCTCTTTTCAGTTGTGAGCGCACTGTGAGCGAGTAAAGGTGCGCAGAACAACAGTGTCTCCCGCCAAGTAGGAAGGCCCGCTGAGAGGCTTCGCCTTAATGAATGCAGCCCACCTAACACAACTGCCTCGCACTTCCTTCTTCATGGCAATTCTCAGCCGCACTCTGCAGGGGCAGTGAAGACGCTCCTGCAGCCTTTTCGATGCGAAGTGTTCGATCACCCACAACACAGTCCTAATTGGCTCGTCCTGAGTATCATCTCTGTTCACATGAAACGCTGGATACGAAGACTTCACTTGGATGCAGGCTACGCACTATAGATCAGCGTAGAGAGTTATCGGAAAGCACAGGCAGCTGCCTTCTATGACGATGGTGTTGGAAATTTGCTATAAAGCTCCGACAAGTGCTTAAGTCAGAGAGGCGACTATGTAGAGAAGTACCAAGAAGGTAAAGCTAAATGTGCAAAGAAAACATTTCTGATTTTCACTGTGGTTTCCATTTCACGACCAATCGTTCCTTGCTTTCCGAACAACTCTCGTAAAATCTTGTACATAGCTGCATGTTCAGAGACCATGAATAGTTACAATTGAAAGAAAATCAGCCCTCGGTCACTATTTTTAACAAATTAACATGGTTTCGACACTGCTAGGAGTGTCTTCCTCAGAATTTAAATCAAATAATGGTTTTGCAACCTGCACCGCACAAGTAACGAGCAGCCCTTATTGGCTCGCCATCACAGTTTTCTTTATCTTTAATATTTTGTGACTAATGCCCTTTTGGCATATTTATTATTTTATAAATGATATATAAGTACTGCCAGTCTTTCATGACGATTCCGTACTTTAACTCTATCATACGTTTTAGTCATAATTCTGTGACTATGTTATAGAATATAAACCATTCTTTGATTTAAATTCTGAGGAAGACACTCCTAGCAGTGTCGAAACCAAGTTAATTTGTTAAAAACAGTGACCGAGGGCTGATTTTCTTTCAATTGCAACTCTCGTAAACTGCGAAGTATAGTTCACTTAGTGGTGCAGTTAGGACCATTCAGAATAATCAGGTCGTAAAGTTTGTGACGTTTTTGTGGGAAGACTGTTCAACACAGAGGCAAAACAACCAACATGCTGATGTATGTACATGTTAAGGAACCAGATAAAATATTCCACTTACACCCGTTACACCCTATAAGTGTAGGTATTGTGTTACACGCAGACGACTTCATGAAGACTATTTTCGTGTCTCCTATTATCATCATATTTTCTGCACGGACCAGATTCATTCACATTACCTATTTAATGCGCTAAATAACTGCAAATTAAGATAAATGGATTCTGTTTTCCACCACAAATTCATAATACACTAAGAGTGGACATTAAACCTCAACTGTCACAGCGGCCACCTTAATTGACATTATCCTGCTACAATGTTCGAACATTATGAATTGCCTCGACGAAAACGATTTATTGACAGCCAGCCAAAACGGATTAAGATAATGTCGTTCTTCTGAAACACAACTAGCTCTTTATTCTCACAAAGTAACGATGCTTTTGGCAGGCGATGTCAAATTGATTCCATATTTTTAGATGTACAGCAGGTTCTTGACACCATTCGTCGCAAGCGACTTCTAATCACATTGCGTACGTACAGAGTATCGTTTCACTTGTGTGACACGATTTGTGATTCCCTGTCAGAAAGGTCACAATTCGTAGTAATTGAAGGAAAACCATCGAGTAAAACAGAAGTACCGTGATATCTTATGTTCCTCAAGGGAGTCTTATAGGTTCTCTCTGTTCGTCGTCTACATAAACGATTTAGAAGACAATCTGAGCGGCCCTCTTAAACTGTTTGCAGATGATGGCGTCTTATAAAGTCATCAGATGAGCAAAACTAATTGCAAAATAATTTAGGAAAGATACATTGCATGGTGTGAAAAGTGGCAACTGACTCTAAATAATGAAAAGTGTGAAGTTGTCGACATGAGTACTAAAAGGAATCCACTGAATTTCGGTTACATGATAAATCACACAGTTCTAAAGGCTATGAATTAAACTAAATATCTAGTCTTATGGGGTGTCAGTTTCGCTGTTTTGCATACCCCTTTGATGCGTAAGTCCGACATCTGGCGACCTACAGAGAACAGAAGCACCACGTACGATCACGCTAGTTAATTAAAGAAAATAATAATGTCACGCAACGGATGTGTCTTATTGAATGGAAATTAACATCGGTGGGCCAATCAGACATGACAATATGGGTACCACAACATGCACATAGATATATTAATGAGTGGAGGGATACTCTAATCTATAGAGAAACAAGAGGTCACTGTGCTGACTGTCAGATTAACAGAAGACTTACTGATATAAACAACTGTACACACTAGGACTCTGATGTTAACTGTGACCTTGGCATAGTGGGTGGACACGATAAATGCAAAAGTAAGCAGATAACACACGAATATGACCAGTACTGTAAGCATGGTTAGTAAATTGGAGGAAGAATACGGAAAAGTAGGATCGAGCACCAGTGGGCCAAAGCGCATATTGAAATCAGATTAGCTGGCTACGAAATATTAAAACAGAGTAAGTGGATCCCAAAGAGAGTGAACTAATACTGAATCCCTAGGAACTTCAGGTTGCAACCATGGAGCATCTTGCCACACTCGTGACGTAATGCGGAAAACAGCGGCAGTAGTGGCTGAAAGCCCTGTGTTCAGTTCTCTCCTGTCTACAGTACTCAAGTGAAAATATCTTTCTGTGCGACTGCAGGGCTCAGCTCATCAGTCGTCCAGAAACGAGTTTTCACTGCGTGATCTCTCAGTAGCAGCCTTTTTCTGTCGCCCACCGTGGACTGTACTCTTCCAGTGCCCGAAGTGAAGTATTCTGCTTATAGATGCACTCTAACTTGGATGCCTTTTCGACAGAGCAAATGTGTGAAAGATTGCAAGTACCACCCAGTAAAATTCAAGCAAAGTCGTTACACAATCTCTTACGCTTCCGCATTTTTGCAATTTTCAAAAAATGGTTCAAATGGCTCTGAGCACTATGGGACTTAACTGCTGTGGTCATCAGTCCCCTAGAACTTAGAACTACTTAAACCTAACTAACCTAAGGACATCACACACATCCATTCCCGAGGCAGGATTCGAACCTGCGACCGTAGTGGTCGCGCGGTTCCAGACTGTAGCGCCTTTAACCGCTCGGCCACTCCAGCCGGCTGCAATTTTCAAGTATAGTTCAATTCTTTTATCTTGGCGGCTCGCGCATGCCCGCCCAGACGCTGGAGATTGCTGCGTTGCCAGTTGCACACGACGCACGCGCCAATAGGAGCAGCACCATAGTATAGCATAGTTCGCAAGCTTACGTGTAGGGGGGAGCGCGCAGTTCATGAAGTAAAGCCAGCACGGCCGCATTAACCCTTTCGCTGCTACAAAGACGTGCTCCCTGCATTCCGCGCTGTGGGCGATTTTTTCACTGCACTGCTCGCCTGTGCAGAAACATTGTGTTCCGATTGCTTTGACACTCTTTATCATTCGATTCCACAAAAACTATTTGGCTCAAAAATTAGATTTTTACCTATCTTCTTGACTGATACCTTCCCCCCCATAAATGACTTAATTTTGTTTCGATGTTCAACGCAGTTATTATGCAGCATTAAATATAGTAAACCTTTGCACGAAATTTTGAAGAGTTTGCAGAGGTAGAAGTCCATAGAGTATACTTTCCGTATGGTCGATTTTAGTTGCCACAATGTTGAGAATGAAATGTGGACAAGATGCCTATATATTTCATTTAATTTAAGTACCACATAAATGTCGTATTTAATATTGAGATATATTCCAACTTTCGCGACTGTAACAAAAGTTTTACTTACACTGGGCACGTTTGGCTTTATTTTAAAGCACTTCAATCAATCAAAAGGAAGTAGACAAAATACATTAAAGAAAACTGTGGACTTGCAAAAACATTAGGACTTGAATATACCGTCTGTCAGTGAAGTGCTCAGAGCTATGTCAAATATAATTTTCTGTGTGGCACACACAAACAGCATTTATTTGCTAAAACACTGATGAGCCAACACAAACACTGAATATCGTGCTACCGCAGCACAAAACTACGAAAGGTTACTTGGCAATGGAGTACACAAAATACAGTCCTCTTATGATGCTTCAAAAGAGAGAAACGCGTCTGGTCTAAATAAGTCGCTTATTACAGTTGCAGAAGAGGGATATACACACCTGGAAATTGAAATAAGAACACCGTGAATTCATTGTCCCAGGAAGGGGATACTTTATTGACACATTCCTGGGGTCAGATACATCACATGATCACACTGACAGAACCACAGGCACATAGACACAGGCAACAGAGCATGCACAATGTCGGCACTAGTACAGTGTATATCCACCTTTCGCAGCAATGCAGGCTGCTATTCTCCCATGGAGACGATCGTAGAGATGCTGGATGTAGTCCTGTGGAACGGCTTGCCATGCCATTTCCACCTGGCGCCTCAGTTGGACCAGCGTTCGTGCTGGACGTGCAGACCGCGTGAGACGACGCTTCATCCAGTCCCAAACATGCTCAATGGGGGACAGATCCGGAGATCTTGCTGGCCAGGGTAGTTGACTTACACCTTCTAGAGCACGTTGGGTGGCACGGGATACATGCGGACGTGCATTGTCCTGTTGGAACAGCAAGTTCCCTTGCCGGTCTAGGAATGGTAGAACGATGGGTTCGATGACGGTTTGGATGTACCGTGCACTATTCAGTGTCCCCTCGACGATCACCAGTGGTGTACGGCCAGTGTAGGAGATCGCTCCCCACACCATGATGCCGGGTGTTGGCCCTGTGTGCCTCGGTCGTATGCAGTACTGATTGTGGCGCTCACCTGCACGGCGCCAAACACGCATACGACCATCATTGGCACCAAGGCAGAAGCGACTCTCATCGCTGAAGACGACACGTCTCCATTCGTCCCTCCATTCACG
Organism: Schistocerca piceifrons; assembly: GCF_021461385.2. Taxonomy (NCBI): domain Eukaryota; kingdom Metazoa; phylum Arthropoda; class Insecta; order Orthoptera; family Acrididae; genus Schistocerca; species Schistocerca piceifrons. The sequence goes on along the minus strand of NC_060142.1, from coordinate 674,063,337 downwards.
CCTGTCGCGACACCACTGGAGGCGGGCTGCACGATGTTGGGGCGTGAGCGGAAGACGGCCTAACGGTGTGCGGGACCGTAGCCCAGCTTCATGGAGACGGTTGCGAATGGTCCTCGCCGATACCCCAGGAGCAACAGTGTCCCTAATTAGCTGGGAAGTGGCGGTGCGGTCCCCTACGGCACTGCGTAGGATCCTACGGTCTTGGCGTGCATCCGTGCGTCGCTGCGGTCCGGTCCCAGGTCGACGGGCACGTGCACCTTCCGCCGACCACTGGCGACAACATCGATGTACTGTGGAGACCTCACGCCCCACGTGTTGAGCAATTCGGCGGTACGTACACCCGGCCTCCCGCATGCCCACTATATGCCCTCGCTCAAAGTCCGTCAACTGCACATACGGTTCACGTCCACGCTGTCGCGGCATGCTACCAGTGTTAAAGACTGCGATGGAGCTCCGTATGCCACGGCAAACTGGCTGACACTGACGGCGACGGTGCACAAATGCTGCGCAGCTAGCGCCATTCGACGGCCAACACCGCGGTTCCTGGTGTGTCCGCTGTGCCGTGCATGTGATCATTGTTTGTACAGCCCTCTCGCAGTGTCCGGAGCAAGTATGGTGGGTCTGACACACCGGTGTCAATGTGTTCTTTTTTCCATTTCCAGGAGTGTATTTCAATACCATTGGTAAAACTGCGACTGCGGAACAAAAACAAGAAATATAACATGAATACCATTGTGTATGTGCCATACCTTTCACCGATGGAAGTGCTTTAAAATAAAGCCAAACGCTCCGTGTGTATATAAAACTTTTATTACAGTCGCGAAAGACGGAATATTTCTCAGTATTACATACGACACCTATATGGTTCTTAAATTAAATGAGATATTGTTATACAGTAAATATTATATGAAATTAAGGTATCTTGTCCACATTTCATTCTCAACATTGTGGCAACTAAAATCGACCATACGGGAAGTATACGCTATGGACTTTTACCTCTGCAAACTCTTCAAAATTTCGTGCAATGGTTTACTACATTTAATGCTGCACATCAAAACAAAATTAAGTCATTTGTGGGGGGAAGGTATCAGGCAAGAAGACGTGTAAAAATCAAATTTTTTGGCCAAATAGTTTTTGCTAAATCGAATGATAAGTGTGTCAAAGCAGTGGGAACACCATGTGTCTGCACAGGCGAGAAGTGCAGTGATGACAAAATCGCGCACAGCGCGGAATGTGGGGAGCACGTGTCTGCAGCAGCTAAAAAGTTAATGAAGAGGCAAAGCACTAGAAATTTCATTCAAACGAATAAAATTCGTGAAGTAAGGCACTCCAATATTGTTTTTTAAGCACCGCACAAGGTTTGAACTCATAACCCTTCACTTGGCAGCCCAACACCTTAACCGTTCCGCTACCTCAGCTCATTGAACAGTGTAACTCTATAAGGACTCTAACACCTCACGCAACTACTTATAAACACTGTTGGTATGACTATGAATTACTCACGCTTCGTAGAAGTACAATAGGAAATAAACAATTACCGCTGTTCTTTATTGCGAAAAAGCAGTTCGTGAGATTGAAACAAACATCTTTCCTTGCTATCGCCTGAATTAGGAGTCTTATTGCTTGTTTGGTTTAATTAATTAATAGAATATGAAGCAATTGGCATAAAGAATGCTTTTTCCAAACTTTCTGTAAAAGAAAGTCTGCTATCAAGACATTGCTTTTGTTCTATTACTTTATTTATGACTGAACGTTTCTAAAACTGAAGACACTCGTCCGTGCTCTGCACTGCTGTCGAGATCTGGCAACGTCGTTCTCTGTTCATTGGCTGACTGTGTTTTGTGACGTCAGATGCGCAGAACGAACCTAAACTCGGCCGCCAAGATATATGACGCGCACTTTAACAGTCCTCTGACGTGGGAAGAAAGGCAGAAAATCTTTCCCACTACCCACTACATGGCACAGTATTGAAACAGACCAATAAGACGGTGGGCACATATACTTAGCCGAGAAGCAGTATACTCTGAAAAAAAAAAGAAAAAAATACCAGTAATGACCCACCTCAACGCTGTATTCTCTTTAGTTTAAACTGAACACTATATCGAGGTGTCACTCTGAGTAGGGGAACATTGTTCGTTCTACACCACTTTAATTTGTTCAAGCGTGCACTGAGCCTCTGGAAAGGAAGGATGTAAGATACTGTATTTATTTATTTATGTTATTTATTTTTGTTATCTTGTTGCAAGAATTTCCTAAATTTTGGTGGGGAAACCGTAATGACAATTACTCTTCAGCCTTGCTGAACGCTCTCATGAAAAACTCATCTCCTGACATGAAATATGCAGTAAATTCGAGGAATATATTATTTATATATTTAAACATTAAGTTAATTAAATTGCTGGGAAATGTGTTCAATTGACAAGATGTTGGTTTTGGACAAAGAGGAGTTTAATAACTGTACTACCTGTAAGCATACTCCATAGCCTCCTATATGCGAATGGGAGGAGGGGATAATGGATGAGTATAAGGGGATACATTTCAGACAATAGTGGCGATGCAGCCAGATGGACAGACAATGTATTTCGCAACTCATAAACTCTGCTGCCTATGCTGCAACTGTTTGCGTTTTTTGCATTGGCCAATCAATCCACAGTGCAGGAGACAACTTCGACCTGTTGCACTACCCCAGACTGAATGAATCAGAGGCGCTCATCATGGTGTATGGGGCTCAACTGAGGAAACTTGTTTTGTTCTCCTTTCCGATTGTGTGTGTATCTATGTTCACCTTGTTGTGTGCCCTCTTCCACAATTATCACTTGAAATTGCCGAGGAACTGTCCTACAGCTGCTACAAAAATAAATGCATCCTACCATCTACAAGAGTATAGCTCCTGAGGAACTTCTAGATGGACGCATTGTAAGAAAGGACAGGGCAGCAAACTATCACAGAAGTGTAGCAAGGCCAATACACACTACCACAAATGATGGAAAATTCTTCATTATTCTAATTAAGCATCGAAATTGTCGTGAAAAAACTACCGCTCATAAAAAATGTTTTATAACGCAACACATGCACTGGGAATTGAGAGAAATCAGTGTAATAATACAACTAGTGCAGAAGATGACCCCAGAAGATCTGGCCAGAAGAGAATGATGGCTCTTGCATACATCTTGATGTATGGATATAGGCGAAGCAGCTTAGAACCAGTCTTATCTCCCCTCCTACCTCCTTCCCTAGGGTTGATTTATGCAGTCCTGAAACAGCATATCATTGTCAACTCTACATTGACATAAGCAGAGCATCGCCAGCAGATGGATCTCTTTTCAACAGGTTAGAACAGGCCTGGGAAAGCAGAACCCCTACCTACTGGAGGGTCCAACCGCAGATGAAAATCAATTCACCATTGTCAACACAAAACCGACCAGAGCAAACCACCTGCAGTGGTTAGTTTTCCATCAGCGACAGGATAGAGCGGGTCTGGTAAACCAGTATTCCTGCAGACAAAGAGAGGAGAGAGAAGAAGGAGGGGAGGTGGGATGGAGGTAAATATGGTTCTAAGCTGCTTAGTCTGCATCCACACAAAGAGGTGAAGACACATGCACTGTTATGGTGGAAGCTTTTTTTTTATAGTTGTGTGCTGTTAGTACAGTGCTTCATTTTCCTGTAGAACCAAGGTTAGTATGAACTTGTAGCGTAATACAGTCATTACTATTGCGATTTTTAAATAATTGCTCGCTTTAAGAGGATTACTTCTCTCTCCTCCTATGACATACTGGTATCACTCACAAGAAAAACGTGTCTGTCCAACACAGAATGTTCACTCAGTACCGGTTAAGGTGTTGTTGTTTGGTCCTACCAGCACTATGTTACTAGTAAAGTCTTCTACTTACCACAGTGTGCTGTAACTTTCTTTAAAAATATGTGTCTGATACAACTGTAACGTTCTTTAAAAATATTTAGTGCAACGTTCTTTAAAAATAACTTTGTGTTATCGAAATTTGATGTTGACGTGTTTTTGAGCAAATGGCGTGCTTAATCAGTTTTAATGTAACCCAAAGAAAAATTAAACAATTTAATCTCGAAAACCAGTATGTAATGCCTATAATGAAATCAATCCCTCTGCAATTTACTCAGTCTCGTGAGCATAGTTCTATGACTCTGTGCAATTAACTGATATAATTGCCTACACAAATAAACAATGAAATACATGTTCCTTAGCTTTTGAGTCGCAACGGATGTAATCATGGTATTTTGTTCTCTCCACAATAGGCATACAAAATATTCAATCTTGGCTCAGAGAAGTGCAATGCCGGCCGTAAAATAGCTTCATACAAAGAATGTCAGACGACATGGTAGAGGATGAGGTACTGATAAAAGGATATGCTAAGACCGACTTCATTTCGAAGATTGTAGTCAAAATAAAGTTTCTCCATCACAAAACCTAATATGAAACATTTTACTTAAGCTTCAAAATCAGTGAAGCTCTCAACTGTTCTATAATTCTCACTTACTGACGTAGTTAACAGTACTTTGTTGTTGCATGACAAAATGTTTGACATCGTTAGACAAATTAGATTCCAAAATTTAATTTCCTTGTATCAGGTTTACAAAATGCACAAAATTACAAGTCCGGCATACCTAATCAACCTATACATAAAATCTCCCTACATTCAAGGGCCAGTACTGTAAAATTAGCAAAAGCCACTTGCGTTGCTGCATACTTAAAACTAAATATACAGAAGTTCATTACCTTACAAAACTGTATTATGCTGCGTCCATAGGCCAACAGCTAAATTCTCCTACCTTTAGCACAGTATAACGGCAGCTGCTACTGCGCTCTGCGCGCCCCTACTTACAATCGATTCTGTCACTCAGGCAACATCTTTGGTTCAGTGGTGTCAAAGATACAATATCTTCTACATGTGATAACCATTTTATGGCACTTTTCATAAAATATATTACAAAATCGGGCTCCACGTACAAGTGGGCCCTTCACAGTGTGTAATGTGCTAGCTGAACGTATATTTAAGGACTGATGGCTAGTGTTAACCTCTTATTTTGTTGTATATTTGACGCAATATTTAATGTTCTCACTTCAATATTCATTGTAGAAAGCATAAATTCATACCATAAATCTGAAGTTACACTAACATAGCTGCGTGATGATGATGATGTCCCATACTCCGAGGAGCTTAGGGGACGATGCGGGAGACCCGCACCGCTGTACTAGGCAGGATCCTAGTGGAGGTGGTTTGCCATAGCCTTCCTCCGACCGTAATGAGGATGAATGATGATGATGAAGATGACACAACACCCAGTCACCTCGAGGCAGGAAAAATCCCTGACCCCGCCGGGAATCGAGCCCGGGGCCCCGTGCGCGGGAAGCGAGAACGCTACCGCAAGACCACTCATTAAAAGGTATCATATTATGTTGAAGGTCTAACACAATAAGAAAAGTATAACAGAAACTGTGAAAAACTGAGTGCAAATTACCCAGAAAATATTCGCAAAGCATTTTAGAACGAGAGCGTCTAGCGACTTTCAAGAAATTTTACACATCATTTTAAACATTCGAAACTTTTCCTCTCTGACACAACTCTCAAAATAATGGAATGGAAAACAGAGTATCGCTTGCTACATCTTCGATGTTCATGCAATGAAACTTTAGGGTCAGGCATGATGTTTTAATTTATTATTTCTTTACTACTATCTCTAATCGCAAAACATAGCTGCGTATTTAATTGATTTTTCTACTGCATCCTCTATTTGCACTGTTGATTCCACAGTATTAGTTTTAAAAGTATAAGAATACAACTTTTACATGTGGGACGGGAGGTCTGGCAGTACAATATTTGTTGTAGCAAGCATAAGAATCATACCTGGAGAATAAACGACGGTAATATTTCATGTAGCAAATGGGTGTTTATGTATAGCCAGTCACTTTAAATAAGTGAGCTGACATTACAATAGTTGAGCTGCTAAGAATGGCAACACATTAGACAGACACTCAGTGTGTTACTCGGTGAGGAGTAAGTGATCCGTGAAAAATTCCTACACCATCTATTCGCCTGGCATCTGTAAGCAGGAATCTCATCCTTCCGCAATATACCACAAAACACACACACACACACACACACAAAGTTGTCATTCAGTGCAGTGGGGCATCTGAAACCTTTACCACACTGAAAGGTCTCTGTTGGATTCCTTTCATGTTTAATTTCTTAAATCTGTTGTCATTTACGGCATAAATTCCTCTTCTAAATTTACTGGGGCGTTTCTGACTATCTGGGAGGAGACTGAGTAGTGGAACGTGTTACTTTTACACACAAACAAGAACGATCTGTCACACTACTACACTTTAAAACACAGTTTATATGTAATTCATGTCACACAGTCTCATACGGAACCTACATCCGCTTTCTTTTATATACTGTATATGATAAGATACTGTCATCCCCCTTCCCTTCTGTGTGAGAGGATGAATGAGCAAATGTATTTCTAGTTGCATGCTTGAGGGTAGCAGACAAGCCTGTCTGCTAGAGAACAGTAGGACCAACGTCGGAACAGGTAGCTACGCTTTCTAAAAGCAGACAGGTTTCTATCCTTAGTATAGTCCTGTACGTCTCTTGTCATGTTGGTATAGGAACCTGCCCCTCTGGCCACTTCCGTTTGTATTTGTGAGCCACCCTCAGGAAGGGACCATGGCAGTCGGTCCGTGGCGAGCGTCTGAAGTGGTAAGATCTCCGGCTAAGCGCGTGTCTGCTAAGTCCGTAGGACAATGGATTTCTTAAGTTCAGCCTAACTGAAAATTTAATCACCTTTATTTCAGGTTTAGCTCTAAAATATTTAATGTTATCTTAAATTGTAACGCAGTGTAATTCGCGTGTGAAGTTCAGGTTATTTTCCGGTAGTTGCTTTGTCACTACTTTGTGAGTAAAATGGAACCACGTGTTGATCAGTAACTCTAACTAAGATCATCAATCTTAAATGCGAATGTGCGTGAGATTATAACGTCTCGTCTTGACAGTATTTTTCAATATAGCAACTTTTCTTTATGTTCAACCCACGTGGGGTGTACTTTGTGAGACCACTACCACGTGCTTATATAATTGTTTGACCCATCAGGTTAATAGTAAGACGTTAGTAACCAGTTCGAGGTTTTTATTTTGTAAATTACTTTTCGATCTAATTTATTTTAATTATCAAAATTATTGTGGAGTTACACGCTTTGTGTAAACCATGTTGACCACGTGAAGCATGTGGTGTAATCATCAAAGTTGCCCTCAGCTATTCTTTTCGGGAAGACTTCACAGAGAGTTAGCATGAATTTAGTATACCAGTGTGTGGTAATTACATGACGGACAGGATTGTGCTACGAACGTAATTTCTTTGGGTGAAAATTGAATCGGTTGGATGTGGTTAATTTCCTCTTGCATATGTTTCAACGTTCTTCGTGTGTTATTTTATGAATGCAGTGTTGTATGCAGTCTCCCAATCTTGGCTCCATATTTGATGTGTTCAGTAAGATTACAAACTCACATTTTCACAATCCTAAATAAGGCACCAGTTTAGTTTAATATACTGAAATTTCAATGATCAATGTTAAAATAAATTTCCAAATATAAATTGATTTATTTCTTTTTATTTAAATTCTCTTTTATATATACACTCCTGGAAATTGAAATAAGAACACCGTGAATTCATTGTCCCAGGAAGGGGAAACTTTATTGACACATTCCTGGGGTCAGATACATCACATGATCACACTGACAGAACCACAGGCACATAGACACAGGCAACAGAGCATGCACAATGTCGGCACTAGTACAGTGTATATCCACCTTTCGCAGCAATGCAGGCTGCTATTCTCCCATGGAGACGATCGTAGAGATGCTGGATGTAGTCCTGTGGAACGGCTTGCCATGCCATTTCCACCTGGCGCCTCAGTTGGACCAGCGTTCGTGCTGGACGTGCAGACCGCGTGAGACGACGCTTCATCCAGTCCCAAACATGCTCAATGGGGGACAGATCCGGAGATCTTGCTGGCCAGGGTAGTTGACTTACACCTTCTAGAGCACGTTGGGTGGCACGGGATACATGCGGACGTGCATTGTCCTGTTGGAACAGCAAGTTCCCTTGCCGGTCTAGGAATGGTAGAACGATGGGTTCGATGACGGTTTGGATGTACCGTGCACTATTCAGTGTCCCCTCGACGATCACCAGTGGTGTACGGCCAGTGTAGGAGATCGCTCCCCACACCATGATGCCGGGTGTTGGCCCTGTGTGCCTCGGTCGTATGCAGTCCTGATTGTGGCGCTCACCTACACGGCGCCAAACACGCATACGACCATCATTGGCACCAAGGCAAAAGCGACTCTCATCGCTGAAGACGACACGTCTCCATTCGTCCCTCCATTCACGCCTGTCGCGACACCACTGGAGGCGGGCTGCACGATGTTGGGACGTGAGCGGAAGACGGCCTAACGGTGTGCGGGACCGTAGCCCAGCTTCATGGAGACGGTTGCGAATGGTCCTCGCCGATACCCCAGGAGCAACAGTGTCCCCAATTTGCTGGGAAGTGGTGGTGCGGTCTTCTACGGCACTGCGTAGGATCCTACGGTCTTGGCGTGCATCCGTGCGTCGCTGCGGTCCGGTCCCAGGTCGACGGGCAAGTGCACCTTCCGCCGACCACTGGCGACAACATCGATGTACTGTGGAGACCTCACGCCCCACGTGTTGAGCAATTCGGCGGTACGTCCACCCGGCCTCCCGCATGCCCACTATACGCCCTCGCTCAAAGTCCGTCAACTGCACATACGGTTCACGTCCACGCTGTCGCGGCATGCTACCAGTGTTAAAGACTGCGATGGAGCTCCGTATGCCACGGCAAACTGGCTGACACTGACGGCGGCGGTGCACAAATGCTGCGCAGCTAGCGCCATTCGACGGCCAACACCGCGGTTCCTGGTGTGTCCGCTGTGCCGTGCGTGTGATCATTGCTTGTACAGCCCTCTCGCAGTGTCCGGAGCAAGTATGGTGGGTCTGACACACCGGTGTCAATGTGTTCTGTTTTCCATTTCCAGCAATATATATATCACCGGTTGCCGTATGACTTTTAAAAGATGATAATTAATGTTAGTCTGGTTGGGAATTTGGTAAACTAGACTGGATACCTGGTGAAACAGTTGCGCAGTAATGCAAGGTTAACTTCCCCAGACAGCTCACAGCTTTTAACCCACTTTTATGGTCTTGAATATCAGCACCGCATTCATAGCAAATCAAAGCAACAACGTTACAACACAGCCTTAGGACAGTTTACCTGAAGAAAAAATGTACAAATGTGTGTGAAATATTATGGGACTTAACTGCTAAGGTCGTCAGTCCTTAAGCTTACACACTACTTAACCTAAATTAAGCTAAGGACAAACACACACACACCCATGCCCGAGGGAGGACTCGAACGTCGGCCTGGACCAGCCGCACAGTCCATGACTGCAGCGCCTTAGACCGCTCGGCTCGTCCCGTGCAGCTTACTTGAAGAAGTAGAATAAATGGGAGACTGACACAAAGTGAGACGACTAATATAAAGATAGCTGGGAACCACTTTCAGATAGTGCCAGTACATCCACAATGTTTTAAAGCTCACCGCTGTTGACCATTCAGTTCTTCAACCATGCCAATTCCGCTATTGCTCCTGAGGGGCTAGTCGTTCTGAGAAATACGTTTAAGACCTTGCAGGAAGAGTTCTATTCTTGAGTCTTTTGTCCATCTCTAACTGATTTTCGCAGACCGGAAACAATATATTAGTACCAGCCAGCAGACAAATTTCTTTTTGTACCATCAGCAACAGGTTAGAACACGCATCAGGGAGGGGGGGGGGGGGGAGAGGGAGGACGCTAGGTAGAAGGGGAGGTGAGATTGGATCTAAGCTGCTTAGCCAGTGTGCACACATGGAAGTGAACACAAGTGCAGTTGCCACCATTCTCTTCTTGCGAGATCTTCTTGGACTGGTTTTTGCAGTAGTTGTTATTATAATGATTCTTCTCAATTCCCAGAGCGTTGTTGCATTACTATCTATTGTTTATGAGTGGTGGTCTTCTCATTACAACTTCGATGTGTAAATAGAGAAATGAAGCATTTTCCATCGTTTTTGGGAGCTTGCATTGGCTTTTCTACACTTAAGTGATAGTTTGCTGTCCCACCCCTTCTTTTCATGTATCCGTGTACAAGTTCCTCAGCCGCTATACACTTGTAGATCAGTAGCAGGCATTTCTTCCGGCAATGGCTGTGGGACAGTTCCTCCCCAATTTCCAGTGGTATTGCGGGCTAGGGTAATACGCAAACATGTACTCAGGAAGGGGAACAAAACCCATTTCAATTCTCCTCAGTCAAGCCCCATACACCAAGGCCCCCATAATTTCTGGTTCATCCACTCTGGAGTAGTGCAATAGGACGAAGTTATCCCCTGCACTGTGGGTTGACTGGCCATTTCAAAAAACACAAACAGTTCCAGTACAGACAGCAGTCTCCATGGATTATGAAATACATCCTCAGTCCATCCTGCTGCATGACCATCATTTGCTGAAAAATATTCCCTTTACGCTCATCCATTATCACCTCCTTCCATTGCTCATGTAGGATGTTATGGACGCAGTTCTCAGCTATATGCTTACATTTAATACACTTATTAATCTCGTCTCTGTCCAACACGACATCTCTAGTATCCCTGTAGGTTGCATCACTTCGCTCTTTTCAGTTCTGAGGGCATAGAGGGCACTTAAAGATGCGTAGAAAATAGTGTCTGCCGGAAAGTATGAGGTCCTGGTGAGAGATTTCGGCCTATGTAATGCAGCCCACATTACAGAACTATCAAAAGGTTGCTACTTCGTGACAATTCTCTGTCGCGATATGGAGGGGCAATGAAAATGCTCCTGCAGCGTTGTCGCTGGGAAATGTTTGATAACCTACAATACAGCCGGTAATTGGCTCCCTCTGTGTTTCATCTCTGCTCACACTAACTACTGGCTATGAAGACAACATTTTCGGACGGACAACGAGCTATAGACGACTGTAGAGAATTGGCGAGAAGCACAGGCGGCTGCCTTCTATGACGAGGATACTGGAAAGTTGGTATAACGGTACTACAAATGTCCTAGCTGTAGCGGCGACTATGTGGAGAAGTAGCTGGAAGGTGGAGCCAACTGTCGTAAATAAAACATTTCTGATTTTCGGTGTAGTTTCCATTTCGCGACTGATCGGAACTTACTTTCTGGACAAGACTTGTATATGAAAAAGAGGTAAATTAGTTACAAACTACGGTGTGCACACTCTTTATTCAACATGTAAACGTCACTGCAGATGGTTCCATTAAGTTTCGGGTGTGCAGCCGCAAGAAATCTCCTTCTTCTTCTAATATTTCGGCTGTATAACGTTCAGCCATCTTCAGAGTGAGCCGCAAGACTGACAGAAGAAGAAGGAGATTTCTTGCGGCTGCACACCCGAAACTTAATGGAACAGTCTTTGCGCCGCCAAAACCTGAAGATTCACGTCACTGCAGATATTCGAACTTAGGTTATGACGTGTTCGATATTCCTGCTATCATTGGCGCTGATGTGGCGCAGACGAACACCGAAATTCTGCATGACCCGCTGAAGTGTCAGAACATTGATGCTGTCGATGATCTCCTGAACGACTGTTTTCAGTTCAGCAGTGGTTTTGAGTTATTGTCGTACATCTTGTCTTTAATATAGCCTCACAAATAGAAGTCGCATGTGTTCCGATCCGGAGAATGTGGCGGCCAATCGAGGTCCGTGCCAGTGGCCTCTGGGTACCCCAGAGCCAGTATGCGGTCTCCAAGGTGCTCCTCCGGGATATCAAACACTTTCCTGCTCCGATGGGATCGAGCTCCGTCTTGCATGAACCACATCGTGTCGAAATCAGGGTCACTTTGGATAATGGGGATGAAATCATCTTCTAAAACCTTCACGTACCGTTCGGTAGTCACGGTGGCATCAAGGAATTATTCCGTAACTAAACACTGCACACCACACAATCATCCGTTGAGGCTGAAGAGACTCCTCGATCGCGAAAGTCAGATTCTCGGTCTCTCAAATGCACCCATTTTGCTTATTGACGAACCCATCCAAATGAAAGTGGGCTTCGTCGCTAAACCAAACCAAATGCACATACTAATTCCCATCATGACTCGTAGCCAACCGTTCAATCTGAACCTTCTAACGCAAAACCGTTCAGAAGTAATGACGATTTTATTTCATATAGTTGTCCCCCTGTAGTTTGTGCGGTGGATAATTTGCAATTTTTTTGTGTGTTTGAAAAGCCAAGGCGGTGTCATTGCCTGTGAGTGGAAAGTATTCTTACTGCAGTGTTAGCATGTAAGCATATCAACAAGAATTTTGGGAAGAGTCTATAATGATAGCAAGAGTGTCGGAAACCGCCATTCTGAAATAAAATAAAAATATCATGTGATCTTGGCTGCAGAAGACTTTTCTATTCACGTACTTGTGTACTGCAGAGGCCGTAAATTCAACTAAGTACCTAGGTATTGCAATTAGGAACAACTTAAATTGGAAGGAAAACATACAAAATGTTGTGGGGAAGGCTAACCAAAGACTGCGTTTCATCGGCAGGACACTTAAAAAATATAACAGATCTACTAAGGAGACTGCCTACACCACGCTTGTCCGTCCTCTTTTAGAATACTGCTGCGCTGTGTGGGATCCTTACCAGACAGGACTGATGGAGTATATCGAAAAAGTTCAAAGAAGGGCAGCACGTTTTGTATTATCGCGAAATATGGGACAGAGTGTCACAGAAATGATACAGGATTTGGGCTGGACATCATTAAAAGAAAGGCGTTTTTCGTTGCGACGGAATCTTCTCACGAATTTCCAATCACCAACTTTCCCCTCCAAATGTGAAAAAAATTTTGTTGACACCGACCTACATAGGGAGGAACGACCAGCACGATAAAATAAGGAAAATCAGAGCGCGTACGGAAAGATATAGGTGTTCGTTCTTTCCGAGAGCTGTACAAGATTGTAATAATAGAGAATTGCGAAGGTGGTTCGATGAACCCTCTGCCAAGCACTTAAATGTGATTTGCAGAGTATCCATGTAGATGTAGTACGAAAACGTAAAAAACTCTTTTCTCTTCCATTTATTGACTACTGCTACTCCTGCAAGGCCTTCGTCAGGAGAGCTCATGGCGGTTGAAACTGGTTATGCATGCCTGTGTTCATTACATCTATGATGTTCAACTCTTTGATCATACAAAATTGTTAAGGCTTTCGTGGCCACTTGTTGAGAAACTGCCTATAGGTTTCTGTCTGGTTTGTTAGCAACGAGTGTTTCTGTCAGATTGTTCAGACAAGAACATTAAGATCTAGGAGAGATGTGAGAGAAGTTGTTTGCTGATAAGGTAGTAGAGAAAGCAGAAGGTATGGAAATTTCTGGGCTTGTCTGTACGCTGCCAGAATAGCAGCGTAGGTGATGGTGAACTATGATCAAGACACACTGCCTTTCGGCTTCTGTCTCGGGTTCTTCGGCCGACGTTCATCTAATGATTTTACTGACGTTTCTCCAGCACGAGTAGCTGACATTGTCAAAACTTCACCCTCCATTGCCGGTGGTGAACTGGAGCCGAGCTCGCGGCCGCAGGCTATATGTACCTGGCGCGCCAGGTGAAGAAATCGGCCGTGGCAGAGCACGCACTGAGTGAGACCGACCACGTAATAAAATTCGCCGACACGGAAGTTGTGGGTGTAGAGAAGCACTATCACACGCGCTTGTTCAGAGAAGCTGTAGAAATACAAAAACACGCGAACATCTTCAACAAGAAATAGGAAAGCCTTAAGGTAAACCGATCCTGGCTGCCCGTACCGCAACGAACGACCGTCGCAGGTAGCAAGAGAAGGACCGCACCGGAAATGGCCGCGGAGAAGCCCTCGGACGTTGGTGCGCCAGGTACATATAGTCTGCGGCAGCGAGCTCGCGAAAAATTTCTATTTACACGCAGACAGAAACTATTGCGCAAACATCAACACAGTAGACAGATAACACTACATACACGCCCAATACCTTTCCGAGAGAAAGTCAGATACCTAGGTGTCTGGCTGGACCGGAAACTTACATTGGGGGGGGAGGGGGGGGGGCACATCGAGTACGTTGCCAACAGAGCGCACGCGAGGCTCAAACAGCTCTACCCAATGCTCAACAGGGAAAGCACACTGAATAGGAGGGTGTCGAGGTCCATATACATGACACTGATTAGACCTCTGATGACGTACGCAGCTCCCGTCTGGGGATATGCAGCTCCTACACGACTGCGCTGCCTGCAGATCATACAGAACAAAGTGCTACGTATCATTAGCAACGCTCCACGCTACACACGCACCGTGGATCTTCACCAAGAATACCGCATTGAAACCCTCAAGGAAGTATTCAAAAAACACGCTACACGACTATACTGGAACTGGAGACACTCGAACAATCCTTTCATCCTCACTCTGGGAAACTACGATCACAACCATAGGTGGAAGCACAAGCGGCCAAAGACACTACTAGCTAGGGCATAGCCACCTATGGTAAACTAACATACACCAACAAGCGAGAAACGTCGGCAAGCCCCTGCATATCAGAAACACTGACCGGTAATTACCAGCTGCTATTGGAGCCGACCGAACGATGGTAAACCTAACTGTTGCAGGTTGCTGACGCTGAACGAGAGCTCAAACCGGCACCCAGCGGCAGCCGCCGAGCAACACCACTCACAACGTCAAAGGTATCGACATGCATGATACCCACTGCTAACAAAGCCTACCCTTGCACGACCTATCGCAGGCAGCGAGACATCCGCTACTGCTCTTACCACCAGACCAAACTATCGCAGAGTATTTTTTCCCTTGGCTCTTGCCTTGGCACTTTTCTTCCTCTGCCCTTAAAACCGCTATCCTTCTATCTCCAGATGAGCGCGTATTAATGGTTAATCTTAACCAGACGTACGCAAACATCGCAGTACCCACATCCTGCGACACCTCACTTTAGTGAAAACTAACCCTTATGCGGAGATGGCAGAAGATCTTTTGAGTTGGGCATCATGCCGGTGTGGGCGTGGAAGGGCTCCACCTCTGTTAAGAAAGCTCGGCTCCAGTTCACCACCGGGAATGGAGGGTGAAGCTTTGACAATGTCAGCTACTCGTGCTGGCGAAACGTCAGTAAAATCATTAGATGAACGTCGGCCGAAGAACCCGAGACAGAAGCCAATAGGCAGTTTGCCATGATCATAGTTCACCATCACCTACACTGCTATTCTGGCAGCGTACAGACACGCCCAGAAATTTCCATACCTTCTGCCTTCTCTACTACCTTATCAACAAACAACTTCTCTCACATCTCTCCTCGACCTTAATGTTCTTGTCTGAACAATCTGACAGAAACACTCGTTACTATCAAACCAAAATCCCTTCTGTCCGTCTCTATCATTCGGCCACTTTCTCGAGGTCCCTCTCAGTAGCAGGAACGCGACACCGGAATAATGTCCTGCGTTAAAACCTACTGAAGCAACAATAAGGATTACAGTTGTCCTTGTACGCAATCGTTAACTTTGTACATCTTCCTCATCTCCCAGTATTCTTAACTAATGCAGTCTCCTTAAATATCCTTTCCTCAGAACTCGCCACATCAGAAACATCTGTTATGTACGCCTATAAATTGTTTCTCTATCGGCCAGTATCAGTATTGTTATTATTATTATTTCTTTCCTTTCTCAGACGTTATGTCTGGTTAAAAATGGAAAGTGACGCGGACCTTGATCAAGCGTGACTTCCTTTTAACTGCACGGTATATGTTACATTGCATTTAGGAACTTTCGGGTAATTGAACATGTATCAATAATTACAGATTTCTGTAGATGTATATATACGTTTGCATGCAGCTGTGTTGCGTTGATGTACTGGTGGATATTGTGTGGTATGACTCCTGTAGTTGATATTATAATTGGTATAATGTCAACTTTATCCTAATGCCACATGTACTTGACTTCCTCAGCCAGTTGGATGTATTTTTCAATTTTTTCTCCTGTTTTCTTCCGTAGATTTGTTGTATTGGGTATGGTTATTTCGATTAGTTGTGTTCATTTCTTCTTTTTATTGGTGAGTATGATCTCAGGTTTGTTATTTGGTGTTGTTTTATCTGTTACGATGGTTCTGTTCCAGTATAATTTGTATTGATCATTCTCCAGTACATTTTGTGGTGCATACTTGTATGAGGGAACGTGTTGTTTTATTAGTTTATGTTGTATTGCAAGTTGTTGATGTATTATTTTTGCTACATTGTCATGTCTTCTGGTGTATTCTGTATTTGCTAGTATTGTACATCTGCTTGTGATGTGATCTACTGTTTCTATTTGTTGTTTGCAAAGTATGCATTGTGGTATTGGGATCTTTAATAATATTCTTGCTGTAATATCTGGTGTTTATTTTTTGACCCTGTATTGCAATCATGAATCCTTCCATCTCACCGTATATATTGCCTTTTCTTAGCCATGTGTTGGATGCGTCTTGATTGATGTGTGGCTGTGTTAGATGATACGGGTGCTTGCCATGTAGTGTTTTCTTTTTCCAATTTACTTTCTTCATATCTGTTGATGTTATGTGACCTAAAGGGTTGTAGAAGTGGTTATGAAAGTGCAATGGTGTAGCCGATGTATTTATATGAGTGATTGCTTTGTGTATTTTGATACTTTCTGCTCGTTCTATAAAGAATTTTCCTAAATTGTCTACCTGTCCATAATGTAGGTTTTTTATGTCGATAAATCCCCTTCCTCCTTCCTTTCTGCCTAATGTGAATCTTTCTGTTGCTGAATGTATGTGATGTATTCTATATTTGTGGCAATGTGATCGTGTAAGTGTATTGAGTGCTTCCAGTTCTGTGTTACTCCATTTCACTACTCCAAATGAATAGGTAAATATTGGTATAGCTTAAGTATTTATAGCTTTTGTCTTGTTTCTTGCTGTCAATTCTGTTTTCAGTATTTTTGTTAGTCTTTGTCTATATTTTTCTTTTAGTTCTTCTTTAATATTTCTATTATCTATTTCTATTTTTTGTCTGTATCCTAGATATTTATAGGCATCTGTTTTTTCCATCGCTTCTATGCAGTCGCTGTGGTTATCTAATATGTAATCTTCTTGTTTAGTGTGTTTTCCCTTGACTATGCTATTTTTCTTACATTTGTCTGTTCCAAAAGCTATATTTATATCATTGCTGAATACTTCTGCTATCTTTAGTAATTGGTTGAGTTGTTGATTTGTTGCTGCCAGTAGTTTTAGATCATCCATGTATAGCAAATGTGTAATTTTGTGTTGGTATGTTCCAGTAATAGTATATTCATAATTTGTATTATTTAGCATGTTGGATAGTGGGTTCATAGCAAGGCAGAACCAGAAAGGACTTAATGAGTCTCCTTGGTATATTCCACGCTTAATCTGTATTGGCTGTGATGTGATATTATTCGAATTTGTTTGGATATTAAGTGTGGTTTTCAATTTTTCATTACTATGTTCAGGAACTGTATCAATTTTGGATCTACTTTGTGTATTTCCAATATCTGTAGTAACCATGAGTGGGGTACACTATCAAAAGCTTTTTGGTAATCAATGTACGTGTAATGTAGCGACCTTTGTTTAGTTTTAACTTGATATTTCACCTCTGCATCTATTATCAGTTGCTCTTTACATCCTCGTGCTCCTTTGCAGCAGCCTTTTTGTTCTTCATTTATAATTTTGTTCTGTGTTGTATGTGTCATTAATTTCTGTGTAATGACTGAAGTTAATATTTTGTATATTGTTGGTAGGCATGTTATGGGGCGATATTTTGCTGGGTTTGCTGTGTCTGCTTGATCTTTAGGTTTCAGATAAGTTATTCCTTGTGTAAGTGTATCAGGGACTGTGTATGTGTCTGCAATGTAACTGTTAAATAATTTAGTTAGATGTGAATGTGTTGAGGTGAACTTCTTTAGCCAGAAATTTGCTATTTTATCTTTTCCAGGGGCTTTTCTATTGTGCGTAGAATTAATTGCTCGGGTGACTTCATGTTGCAAAATTATCACCTCAGGAATTTTTGGTATCATCTTGTATGTGTCTGTTTCTGCTTGTATCCACCGTGGGTGCCTGTTATGTTGTACCAGGTTTGACCATATGTTGCTCCAGAAGTGTTCCATGTCTGTTATGCTTGGTGGATTGTCTATTTTAATGTCTGTGTTATCTATTGTCTGGTAAAATTTCTTTTGGTTTGTGTTGAGAGTTTGGTTTTGTTTCCTTCTATTTTCATTTTTTTTTTGTATCTTCTAAGTCATTTGGCCAATGCTTGTAATTTCTACTTCTTTTCATCTAATTGCTCTATCGCTTCTTGTTATGAGATTTTACCTAACCATTTTCGTTTTTTGTCTGATATTTCATTTCTTATAAATTGTGTTAGCTGTCTGATGTCTTTTCTCAGTTTTTCTATTCTGATCTGTAGCCGGTGTCGCCATGCTGGTTCTGTGGGTTTCTTCTGTGTGTTGGTTGGTTCTGATCTCTGCCTAGTGTGTATATTTAGTGTAGTGAGTGCTCCTATATAAACCAGTAGTTGTAACTCTTCCATAGTTCTATTTTCAATTATTTTGTTGTGTATGATTGTGTTGATAGTTATTATTGTTGTTTCGACTTGTGGGTTATTTGGTGGTCTATGCAAGAATGGTCTAATATCTGTATTTGTGTCTTTGTATTCTATATCTGTCAGCTGAAATTTTTCTTCTATATCTAACATGTGTGTCACTTTGTGTTCTATTTGTGCTTGTTCTGGTGGCTGTCTTAAGATTTAGTTTTCCTCTGATTGTTTAATTGATGCGTGTTGTTCTTTGTTTGTTTGCTCTGGGATGTTTGCGTACATTACTGTATTTTCTTCTTCTTCTTCTTCTTCTTCTTGTTATTATTATTTATTAGTATTATTATCACTATTAGTGACAGCAGCTGCAGCAACGCAATTAACTTTATAATTAATAATCAGTGTTATTTGCTCGCGTTTCCACTTCACACATTCAAATCAGTTCGATATTGTTTATGACATTAAAATTGTTATTTCTTAGGTAACAATGATGTAAGAAGGTACTATTTGAGTGAAATACTGGTCCGATGTAAGAGACAGGTGACAGCCCTAACAAAATCAAGTTAAATAAATAAAAATAAAATACACTGAAGCGCCAAAGAAACTGGTTTAGGTACGCGTATTCAAATACGGAGATTGTAAACAGGCGGAATAGGACGCTGCGTTCGGCATCGCCTATATAAGACAACAAGTGTCTGGCGCAGTTGTCAAATCGGTTATTAATGCTCCAATGACAGATCATCAAGATTTAAGTGAGTTTGGACGTGGTGTTACAGGCGGCACACGAACGATGGAACACAGCATCTCCGAAGTAGCGATTAAGTGGGGATTTTTCGTGTAAGAATTTCTTGAGTGTACCGTGAATATCAGGAATCCGGTAAAACATTAACTCTCTGACATTGCTACAGCCGGAAAAAGATCCTGCAAGAACGCCACCAACGACGACTGAACAGGATCTTTCAACGTCACAGAAGTGCAACCCTTCCGCAGATTGGTCCAGATTTCAATGCTGCGTCATCAACAGGTGTCAGCGTGCAAATCATTCAACGAAACATTATCGATATGGGATTTCGGAGCCGAAGGTCCACTCGTGCACCCTTGATGACTGCATGACACAAAGCTTTGCACCTCGACTGGGCCCGTCAACACCGACACTGGACTGTTGATGACTGGAAACATTTTGCTTGGTCGGGAGAGTCTCATATCAAATTGTATCGAGTGGGTGAACGTGTACGGGTATGGAGACAACTTCATGAATCCATGGACTCCGCATGTCAGCATGGGACTGTTCAGGCTGGTATAATCTGTAATGGTGCGGCGTGTGGGGCGTCAGGATACGACTCTGACAGGTGACACGTATGTAAGCATCCTGTCTGATGACCTGCATCCATTCATGTCCATTGTTCATTCCGATCAACTTGGGAAATTCCACCAGTACAATACGACACTCCAAACGTCCAGTATTGCTACATAGTGTTTTCAGAAACACTATTCTGAGCTTAAACACTTCCGCTGGCCACCAAACTCCCCAGAAATGAAAATTGGTGAGTATATCTGGGATGCCATGCAACGTGCTGTTCACAAGAGATCTCCACACCCCCGTACTCTTATGCATTTATGGACAGCGCTGCAGGATTCATGATGTCAGTTCCCTCCAGCACTACATCAGACGTTAGTCGAATCCACGCCACTCGTGTTGCGCCACTTCTGCGTGCTCGCAGGGGCCCCACACGACAATAGGCTGGTGTACGAGTTCCTTTGGCTCTACAGTGTAAATAGTGTCATGTAGACGTAGATTTAGATGCTGATCATGATAATGAAGTTTCCAGTGTGGAGTGTATTTCCTTAGATGGTAACATCAACATACGAGCAGTGGCTAAATGCACTATGGAGAGAATCTGCAGAGTACAAGGTAAGTCGTCAGGACGAAGAGGACCACGAGGACAGGAATTATTCTATGAAATGTTCTACTTCGGATGTGCTTCCTCCGTTACACATATTGTGTGATTTGTCGATATCGACTACAAACGGTAGGGATGGGCCTCTATGACTGCAGGAGCACCCAGTTTGACGACTGGTCACAATTTATAGCATCCCAGCGCTCGGAACTTAATTCTTTCGCCACGAGTTATGGCTACAAGCTCGTATGCCGTTGGGCTCTTTTTTTTATGCTAACGTGCATCTGTGAGCCGCTTATGACGGCAACTATTAATTACATTGAATTAGAGCCCTTGGACCGCCACACCCAGTTCTGGTTTCGACAGCAGGGGAAACGCGGCACGCATAATAGATTCGTCGTCAGCCAAACGACCACGAAAGTTGAAATAATCCTGCTCTCTTGACAGGCGACATATGTCATGCGTGGCTACGGGTGCCCTTATCTAATCATAACGTTACAAGTTATTGAACGGATATGGTCATCAGTAACTGGTTTAGTCCCCTTTTCGGATTAAAAAAGAAGGATGGCGTCTCGAGGCAGTTAAAATTATAACAGCCAGGCTGGCAACTTGCTTCTTTATATATGCGAGAAACCTGTCGATAGAGGAACGTGTAAGATTTTATGTGTCTTGCTTGGAGGAAGATGCAGAGCAAATTGAAGAATCCTACACAGAGAAATGGTCGCTTTTAACGGAGGCGACGAACGTGTCAATGGCCGGATAGAAATTTTCGATGTCTTGTTGACATTAAACATCAAATATTGAAACAGTTTTGGCAGTGTAGTGCATATTTACCGAGGCGTAAATAATAGCTCGAGCGTGCGAACTTCCCGTACACTAGGTGCTACTATTTTATTCTTTGCCTTTACTTGCATGTGGGAATAAGAATTTATTATGGAACGCACAAATCATTACACGTGCAACAGTTAGCAACGATACACTGCAATTTCTTACAACGGTCAACACATGCTATGTCGGTGGATAAATCATTTCCTGATTTTGTACAGTAATGTCCAAAGTCATGTATTACAAGCACAGCGAGTTACGTTTTATCACTAAGCAAAGTACGTCCATTCCCCCAGGTACAGATTACCACTAAACGCTCGCCCAAACAATCTTGTAACAACACACGTGGAATGGTATTCTAATCAGTGCTTCCATTTCTAAGGTTTTAAAGATTGGTAGTATGCGATAAATATATCATGTTCTTTCTTCTGTACTGGGTAGACTGTTGACTGTTAGAACAACTCTTGTTGTAATGTTGGCTATTAAGTAGTACTTTGTAACACCACGCCCGTTGCTTACAGAGCAATTGGGAGTGGACCTGTACGCAGAAATGGATAACGCTGGATTTAAATGTGGCCCTGTCACCCTGATTAATCTGCGGTGGTAGAGTTGACGATAAATCACACCTATTTTTACTTCCAAACACGAACGATCACGAACAGTTAGGGTGTTCCATGACATCAAACACGTACACAAAAATAAAATAAAGCAAAAGGGTGAATTCTGGATCAACTACTGAAAGTAAAGACTCTACTGAATCACAATAATTTTATTATTACCTTCAAATCAATGCTGAATAAAACACAATGAACAATTTACAACTGGCATTGGCATTGGCAGTAACTGTGTTAAAATCGGTCCAAAAAGCGATCCCTTATAACATATATACGAAGAACCACTGCAGTCCAAAGTACCGTGAAACCTCTGTGGAAACAGCAATTGCAGTTGATCCAACTGTTTAACGTTACTTCTAACGCGGGCCGAAGAGGGAGCGATCTCACCGTAATATTCCTGTTGTAGCGGCGGTCTGCGACGGCGACGGCGCGGCTGTACGGTCGGCGTGTGGCGTCTCGGAATGTACAGTCCTACAGTATTCGAACACCAGACTGATGTCCGTAAACTTCTCCAATTGCGACAGTGTTTCCGTCAGCAATGAACTGGCGCGGCTAACGTCCTATCAGAACGAAAGACCAAGAGGGGAGACGACATGGCTAACGTCCTCTCTGTACGAGAGCCCAGAACGGAAGACCTCTATCGAGAGTCCAGCAAGATCGCTCTTCACCTTTGTTTTCTCACCTCAACTTTTACCGAGCGAATCACATCACTAGAAGCTCTCAAAATACCCAGTTTGCCAGTTGCGGCAAATTAACGGCCTGGGAATAGAGCTCTTTTCCACAATTCTTTTATTTCTACAAAATTTCACAAGTAAACTCCGCCCTCGCTGGCTGGGAAGAACCACAGCTGTGGGCAATAACACGTTTACTGGAAGTTTTCTCCCAAGAGACCACTCGAGATTTTCCCGGCAAGATTCCCCATCGTAGCGAACACAGGTCCTTGCATTGAAAGTTTGTTATTCGGAACTCCTGGCCTACCTCACTTGAGTTACTCGAAGGCGTAAAATTAGTGGGACATAGGCGAGAGCATGCACAGGAAAGCCCATCCAGCTATCCCCTGCTCTGTTTTGGTAAACACTTGAACACCTGCACACGTCCCTTAGAGGCTGGCGGCCGCTGTGGCCTCTCTAAACGGATTACAGAAATCCCCCAGTTCACCATTCATACCGTCAGGCTGTGGCCCTCGGCGGCTAGCCGGGGACGTAGCCGAGCTCTGTCTCACGTACTGCCTTTCCGCAGAATCTTATAATTACAAAATCGCGGAATTCTCGCGTGCCGATGCTTTTCCACATAGATTTCCTACACAATAATTTAGAGTATTACTCCAACAAAACCTAAAGTGTCACTTTAAATGCACTCATGTAAGGTGCAAGGCCATTGCCACCTTACAACTTCATGATCCCCTTACGGAATCAGCATATGCCACATAATGATATGGTATATAATTACTAGATAACGCTCGGTCTGAGAATGAAGAGAAATCGTTAGTTCATTCAGTAAGTAACAAGAAATATTTTAGTGTTACTCGGTTAACTTAAGCAACTACGTAACTTCGACTATGACACAATGGGCTACTGAACATACATAGTTTTATTTTTTTTAAATGACTTGTCAACATAGCTGGCTTCTCCTAAGTAACCACTCTACTCACATTTATTAATACTCGCCATTCCTAGTACTGAACATATAAAATAACTGCAACACAAAATGAATTATCTTAATAGCGATATTAAATCGTTCATTCTCTTCACGAATGATGAACGAACAATTATGTCTCCGACTGTGAATATAAGCTGAGCCCAATAACTTCGGCCTTAAAAACCATGAAAAGTATACTCTTTAACTTAAGGTAATATATAAAGCGACACACCGTCAGGTGGCTTGCGGAGTATGGATGTAGATGTAGATGTAGAACCAAATTGTAAAGTTACCAATTTAAGTGATTATCCCTGTTTCCGCAAAACTGGATTTAGTCTGTCTTTTCTCCGTTAACGCTCTCAACAAGCAATCAAAAACAAATTTCACCTCAGAGTCAGCGACGTAGTACTAACGCTTCTTTCGATATTTCATTGAAGTTAAGTCAGCAATAATATTTCTTTCGTTAGTCTTACCACATTTGTATCTAGTAAGTCCCATGTCATTGTTTGTCGTAATTGGAATTGCTCTTATACCATCCTATCCATCTCTTTTAGTTAAAGTAATTATAACTATTCTTACACAAATCCAACTACTCAACATTTGAGTTCAAAACTTTCTGAGTAGTACCGTTTTCCCTGTTATTTTCAACCTGTTCTCACTATAAGGGTTTATAACAGACCTATATCTTTCTTATTAACTGCATTTGAGACTATTACTCATGTACTTTCAATTATTTTTCTTTTCCTTTTATCATCTCCTTTCACTGCGTTCATTGATGTCCTGTTATAAATAGCTGAATTGTTCTTTAAATATTTTATGGAGTAAGATGACGAGATCGGGAGCCTCGAATTTTTTTTTGAAATTACAAGCTATTTACTTCTTATAGTGCCAGTACATCTATCTCGCCGACGTGCACGAGTGTCGTGTGTCCCAAAGGAACTAATGAAACTAAATAATCACAAAAAGTCGTCATCGCCATCGCCACTTTGACCCTAACAATAATACTAGTAAGCAGAATCTCAGCCTCTTCAGGCGTTGATTTCTGACTAAATCTTTATCCCGTGAACTGTTCAAAACCTCGGACACTGGCCACATTTTTTTGTCTTTTAAGTAGCTAATAGCAATATTTGTGGCTCTTCGTAATGGTTCCTTTACTATTCCAAACAATGTAATAAAATCGCATGAAAATATTTTCACAGTTTCGTGCCAGTTATGCTGTACTGTGAATCTATAGTTCGGCGGGAAGATGAAAAATTATTATTTGTAATCGTATGTGTTTGTTAAGTGTTTGCCATGACGATTTTGGCTCTGTGGCATTGTTATTCTTTGGAATTTAACAAAAAAAGAGCGTTGTTACTCCATGGTTACTGTAACTCAAACAGCGTTGTGGGCGGTATAGGAAAATAAAATAAAAGGAAAAATCCAAGTTAATTTGAATCCTTAATGAAAGTAGTGTTCAACATTTCCATGACCGTAACGATTAGTGCAGGCCTTTACAATAATATGCAAATCATTGGTCTCTAAACACTCACTTCAATTTCCATACGGCCTGTCCCCAAAACTCAACTAGAACTACCCTTCACCACGAGGTGGTCCTGGGACAGAACAGTATTCCAAAACGTCAGAATACTAAATCGTATTCCACAACGATTAACAATTACAACACTCCAAATCCACTGACAGTAATTAATTATTTAACGTACAACGAAGTCACAACGAAATGCCAAGGGATTCAATTATTTAACTATACCCCCTAATAAGCAATGAGTGTGTAAGATCTCATCTATATTTTAACACGGATTTGAAACTGAAATGAACAATACATCCTTACATTCGGAACCCAGGTTAACTTTGTAAAATTAGCTCACAATATCTCTATAGCTACGACTTCCCACGAACGCTTAGCCATGCACGGGCAGATAATACTCTGTCTCTGACCTGATCCAAGCTATTCCCCTTTCAGGCCTGCACTGACTATTAAAACCAATAAGAACAAATAAACGAAGTGTTATTGGTCCATTTAACAGTTGAAGACCTCGGTGCAAAAAGGGGGTAACTCTTTTTCCCATATCAGACCCTATACGTTTTAGAATCTTATCCCATTATCACTTCGGTGCGAGAAAGGAATAAATACTGGATATACCCCTTTTTTGCACTGAACATAAACGGTCCACTCACATGAGCGAGACCACCGTCTATGTTCGATGTCGGATCTGTAAAATACGAGTTATCCCCTTTTTGCACCGAGGTCTTCAATTGTAAATTGTGGTGGTGTGCCGTCTTAACATCAGACAGCGGCCAGCTATAGCTTTAAATACTCTTTTTGCCGTTCAGGATACTTCTTGGCTGGAATAGCTGCCAGCACAAAATTAACGGGCGTTCTTTTCATTCTTTGCGCTTTTCTGCACCAATACGTACGCAACTGTTTACAAACGTAACAAAATATTTTACAATAACAGCCTTGTTTTTTTTTAACATTTCTATGCAGCGACAGCAACTGATATTGTTTATATAAGAATATACCGCCTACAGTTGCAGGTTAACTTCATCGTTTACCTAGGTTTTAACGTTAGTAATAATGTCTTCTTCAGGACATAAATTATTATTTAAATGTTTGCCTAAAACAAGCCATGTCCTAAGTCAACTTTATAAAACTTGAAGGATAACCATAAGGTTTTGTCACTTCTATTAAACAAGCTGTAGCAAATTCACTTTAAGCCCTGTCACACGACGACGCCCATACAACGGGCTTAAAGTGAATTTGCTACAGCTTGTTTAATAGAAGTGACAAAACCTTATGGTTATGCATCAAGTTTTATGAAGTTGACTTAGGACATAGCTTGTTTTAGGCAAACATTTAAATAATAATTTATGTTCTGAAGAAGACGTTATTACTAACGTTGAAACCTAGGTAAACGATAAAGTTAACCTGCAACTGTAGGCTGTATATTCTTTTATAAACAACCTTGTTATTGATATATCGGTACTAAATTATTTCTGTAATGAGCTGAGGCGACAAGCTTGTCCCTGACGCCTACCACATAATTTTGGCACGTTACACAGTACATCCAGTGATTTTAAATCAGAGGGCAATTAACTCCTGGTGGTAAAATGAGCTTTTCTAATGAGTGGAAACCAAACGGAACCGATTGTGGTTCACTCATGAAAGCCATGTTCACTATTTTGCTAGACAAGCGCACCTCCCTCCAATATTTCAACAAAGTCATAATAAGTTTTATATCAAACATTTAAATAATCTGTGCGGAGATAGGAAATAACGGGAACAACCAAACTAGCGCGTTACTTCACTGCAACTTGCATTTACTGTAACACTTGGTAACTGACCAAGAAAATGTCGCGTGTTACACTTTACAGACAATAGCACTAGAACAATAAACACCTGATTCAGTTTTCTGCACTTTAGTTAAAGTTTAACATTTCTCCCATAAATATAAATATGAGCGTAGGCGCATTAAAGAGCTGGTTATGAAACAATCACTTATAACATCAAGGCAGGCACACTCCATTTGAAGGGAAAATAATTAGGAAGTTTACACATTGACTAGAACATTAAGGTGAATAGCGGGAAAGTGCACCGCCCACAACACCTTACGGCGACAGTTAAACTCCAATAAGTTCCTTTCTTTACTACAATATGATATTAAGTACAGCTCCATAGCAATAAAAAAATTACATGTTCGTGTACTACATAAAGAAATATGAATGTTTTAGTTGGACCACTCTTTTCGCTTTGTGATAGTCACAAACATATGCCTCACAATTTTAGACGAACAGTTGGTAACAGGTAGGTTTTTTTAAATTAAAATGTAGAACGTAGGTACGTTTGAACATTTTATTTCGGTTGTTCCAATGTGATACATGTACCTTTGTGAACTTATCATTTCTGAGAACGCATGCTGTTACAACGTGATTACCTGTAAATACCACATTAATGCAATAAATGCTGAAAACGATGTCCGTCAACCTCAGTGCATTTGGCAATACGTGTAACGACATTCCTCTCAACAGCGAGTAGTTCGCCTTCCGTAATGTTTGCACATGCACTGACAATGCGCTGACGCATGTTGTCAGGCTTTGTCGTTTGATCACGATAGCAAATATCCTTCAACTTTCCCCACAGAAAGAAATCCGGAGACGTCAGATCCGCTGAACGTGCGGGCTATGGTATGGTGCTTCGACGACCAATCCACCTGTCGTGAAATATGATATTCAATACCGCTTGAACTGCACGCGAGCTATGTGCCGGACATCCATCATGTTGGAAGTACATCGCCATTCTGTCATGCAGTGAAACATCTTGTAATAACATTGGTAGAACATTACGTACGAAAGCAGCATATATTGTACCATTTAAATTGCCATCGATAAAATGGGGGCCAATTATCCTTCCTCCCATAATGCCGCACCATACATTAACCCGCCAAGGTCGCTAATGTTCCACTTGTCGCAGCCACCGTGGACTTTCTGTTGCCCAATAGTGCATATTATGCCGGTTTACGTTACCGCTGTTGGTGAATGACGCATCGTCGCTAAATAGAACGCGTGCAAAAAATCTGTCATCGTCCCGTAATTTCTCTTGTGCCCAGTGGCAGAACTGTACACGACGTTCAAAGTCAACGCCATGAAATTCCTGGTGCATAGAAATATGGTACGGGTGAAATCGATGTTGATGTAGCATTCTCAACGCCGACGTTCTTGAGATTCTGGATTCTCGCGCAATTTGTCTGCTACTGATGTGCAGATTAGCCGCGACAGCAACTAAAACACCTACTTGGGCATCATCATTTGTTGTAGGTCGTGGTTGACGTTTCACGTGTGGCTGAACACTTCCTGTTTCCTTAAACAACGTAACTATCCGGTGAACGGTCCGGACACTTGGATGATGTCCAGGATACCGAGCAGCATACATAGCACACGCCCGTTGGGTCCATTTTGACACGGGTAATGTATCACGAAGCAAATACCGTCCGCACTGGGGAAATGTTAAGTGATACCACGTACTTATTCGTTTTTGACTATTACAGCGCCATCTATCACAAAGCGAAAAAAGTGGCCCAACTAAAACATTCATATTTCTTTACGTAATACACGAATATGTAATAAAAATGGGAGTTCCTATTATAAAAAAAGCAGTTGATATCCGTTTGACCTATGGCAGCACCATCTAGCGGGCCAACCATAGCGCCATGTGGATTCCACCTTCAAGCTAGAAGAGTTTCGTTCTTTGTAGTTTTTTCGTTTGATGCTTATTTCGTGAGATATTTGGCCTGGTCATTATCATTGGGCCACCCTATATGTAACAAAATTAAGAATAGCATGCTTATAGATTGACTAGAATAAAGGAATAAATAACACATACACGGCTTCTGACAGCCGACAAACTGTCTTGGGCTGTTGAGCAGTGGTTAATTTAAGCTAGGCACAACATACTCTAACCAATAAACTTGTTGTAGCTGGGATTCACAGTCATAAAATTATTTTTGAAGGACATCATCTTTCAGGCAGTGACTGTTATAAGTTTTTATAACACTATTGCACTTGATAATGGGTTAAGGCCGAAATTACAATACTGTAATAAAAACTTATAACAGTCACTGCCGTAAAGATGATGTCCTTCAAAAAATACGCTAACCAGGTTAGCGGCGTATTTAAAGACAAGCGTCGAGCAAGAAACCTGGTCAGAAGGTAATAGAACCAGAACTAATTTACAACTAACTACAGCATTGAAGTCAACTGATGACAGGTTGACCATTACCGATGTGGCGCACGATGGACAGTCAATAGACGGAACAATCAGCTCAAATCCAAGTATAATGCTGAGGGACGAAACGCCTAGCCCAA
Organism: Schistocerca piceifrons; assembly: GCF_021461385.2. Taxonomy (NCBI): domain Eukaryota; kingdom Metazoa; phylum Arthropoda; class Insecta; order Orthoptera; family Acrididae; genus Schistocerca; species Schistocerca piceifrons. Next base: position 674,033,840 of record NC_060142.1, on the reverse strand, counting down.
AACATGTTTAGCGCAAACACCTAGTTTGAGAACAAACAATCATGAAATAACAGGATGATATTTCAGCTTGCAGTACAAATGTCAGAGCCCGAATATAGCCTTAACACGAGGCAGGACTAAAGCACACTAGTTTCTCTCTCAAAGTTTCCCAAACAATCAAAACTAGCAGGATTCCCTTACACAGTAGACGTGCCAAAACTTGCGCTCATACCCCAGAATCAACTAGCACAGCATAAATCATTGTCAAAATTCAGATAATATTTTAAAACAACGTACTTAAATACCTTTGTTTACCACAAGCCTTAATTGGTTAACAGGTTAGGCTCTGTTATTGATGCCACGCAAATGACGTAGCAAGTTAAGGTCTACAATTCTACTTTGCCATTTAACACGCGTCGTGAGGAGAAAAGAAAGAATCCAGCTAATTGAAAGTCACTACTCGGATTCAGTATTTGATGATACGCTTAAAATCAACAGACACTCACAAGCAGCACACGCAGAACACGAGCATGAGGTCAACATTAAATAAACTGCTCCTTGTTCAATCATTTACGCACCGACGAAACAAATAATCTTCGCCGAATTACTGCAGACGCCGGAATCCCCAGCTGCTTGCAGATGATGCAAATAATGGTCAAAACGTCTTACTTTATGTCCGATGACATGCATAGGATAGGAGTTTCAATGGACGACCAGGCCTCATCCCCTTGGATCCACCTACGACCAAGACAGTAACATCAAAAATTTATCTACTTTGTCCCCACTACAACCCCTAGAAGCCCGTAATACGAATTGTGAAACACACTGCGTAAGTATTGAAGTTCGTCCCACTTTTCCTTCCAAAATTACGAAAGTAATAAACTCATTCAAAAACAAAATCTCACATGGAATTGGTGGCATTTCCAACAGAGTACTGAAAGCTTGTTCCCAACAGATAAGTGTGAATCTCAGTGACATACGTAATAGCTCACTGAAACAAGGTTTTTTTTCCTCACAGACTGAAGTATGCTATTCTTAAACCATTGCATAAAAAGGGTGACATGTATGACGCCAACAGTCACCACACAATCTTGGTTCTGACAGATTTATCCAGAATTCTCGAGAAAGTTATTCAGTCAAGAGTAGTTCCACATATTTGTAAAAATAAAACAGTAGCAAATTAGTTTGATTTTCAGAAAGACTTCTCACCAAGAAATGTTATAAAAAAATGGTTCAAATGGCTCTGAGCACTATGGGACTTAACATCGGAGGTCATCAGTCCCCTAGAACTCAGAACTACTTAAACTTAACTAACCCAAGGACATCACACACATCAATGCCCGAGGCAGGATTCGAACCTGCGACCGTAGCGGTCGCGCGGTTCCAGACTGAAGCGCCCAGAACTGCTGGGCCACAAGAAATGTTATACATGCTTCCACTGATCAAATAGTAAATGCTTTGAATAACCAAACGTCACCCACTCAGGTCTTATGCGATCTTGCATGGGGGCTTAATTATTTAAATATGAAATGCAAATAATTTTTACATTTTAGTCGCTGTATGTCCGGCTACGCAGTCTCGTAAACGGTTGGCCCTGACTAGTTTAAGTACGCAATCTGACTGCATAGAATAACAACAAAGAATGAAAGAAAATTTTCGTTAACACAATTAATTAATTAAGTCCCCAGCAACTATAAAACCTACGAAACCAAAACACAAGTGTAATTGTTCTGTGTGTGGGAGTGTGACTCAACGTACACATCTGGCACGGTTCTTCTTCAACAAGACAAGAAATTTTAAATACCATTTATACTGAAGTAATTAAAAAAAAAAGAAATACTATTATTGCGCAAGAAAACTAGAATTACACTCTAATACAAGATCACAAGCCAGATGCTTTGTTGACTGAACCTTTAATGACGCATTATTTAAGACACTGAAATAATAAAAAAAAACAGGGAATATTTTACCTTCATATATATTCTACATCTACATTTATACTCCGCAAGCCACCCAACGGTGTGTGGCGGAGGGCACTTTACGTGCCACTGTCATTACCTCCCTTTCCTGTTCCACTCGCGTATGGTTCGCGGGAAGAACGACTGTCTGAAAGCCTCCGTGTGCGCTCTAATCTCTCTAATTTTACGTTCGTGATCTCCTCGGGAGGTATAAGTAGGGGGAAGCAATATATTCGATACCTCATCCAGAAACGCACCCTCTCGAAACCTGGCGAGCAAGCTACACCGCGATGCAGAGCGCCTCTCTTGCAGAGTCTGCCACTTGAGTTTATTAAACATCTCCGTAACGCTATCACGGTTGCCAAATAACCCTGTGACGAAACGCGCCGCTCTTCTTTGGATCTTCTCTATCTCCTCCGTCAGACCGATCTGGTACGGATCCCACACTGATGAGCAATACTCAACTATAGGTCGAACGAGTGTTTTGTAAGCCACCTCCTTTGTTGATGGACTACATTTTCATAAGCACTCTCCCAATGAATCTCAACCTGGTACCCGCCTTACCAACAATTAATTTTATATGATCATTCCACTTCAAATCGTTCCGCACGCATACTCCCAGATATTTTACAGAAGTAACTGCTACCAGTGTTTGTTCCGCTATCATATAATCATACAATAAAGGATCCTTCTTTCTATGTATTCGCAATACATTACATTTGTCTACGTTAAGGGTCAGTTGCCACTCCCTGCACCAAGTGCCTATCCGCTGCAGATCTTCCTGCATTTCGCTACAATTTTCTAATGCCGCAACTTCTCTGTATACTACAGCATCATCCGCGAAAAGCCGCATGGAACTTCCGACACTATCTACTAGGTCATTTATATTTATATATATTGTGAAAAGCAATGGTCCCATAACACTCCCCTGTGGCACGCCAGAGGTTACTTTAACGTCTGTAGACGTCTCTCCATTGATAACAACATGCTGTGTTCTGTTTGCTAAAAACTCTTCAATCCAGCCACACAGCTGGTCTGATATTCCGTAGGCTCTTACTTTGTTTATCAGGCGACAGTGCGGAACTGTATCGAACGCCTTCCGGAAGTCAAGAAAAATAGCATCTACCTGGGAGCCTGTATCTAATATTTTCTGGGTCTCATGAACAAATAAAGCGAGTTGGGTCTCACACGATCGCTGTTTCCGGAATCCATGTTGATTCCTACATAGTAGATTCTGGGTTTCCAAAAACGACATGATACTCGAGCAAAAAACATGTTCTAAAATTCTACAACAGATCGACGTCAGAGATATAGGTCTATAGTTTTGCGCATCTGCTCGACGACCCTTCTTGAAGACTGGGACTATCTGTGCTCTTTTCCAATCATTTGGAACCCTCCGTTCCTCTAGAGACTTGCGGTACACGGCTGTTAGAAGGGGGGCAAGTTCTTTCGCGTACTCTGTGTAGAATTGAATTGGTATCCCATCAGGTCCAGTGGACTTTCCTCTATTGAGTGATTCCAGTTGCTTTTCTATTCCTTGGACACTTATTTCGATGTCAGCCATTTTTTCGTTTGTGCGAGGATTTAGAGAAGGAACTGCAGTGCGGTCTTCCTCTGTGAAACAGCATTGGAAAAAGGTGTTTAGTATTTCAGCTTTACGCGTGTCATCCTCTGTTTCAATGCCATCATCATCCCGTAGTGTCTGGATATGCTGTTTCGAGCCACTTACTGATTTAACGTAAGACCAGAACTTCCTAGGATTTTCTGTCAAGTCGGTACATAGAATTTTACTTTCGAATTCACTGAACGCTTCACGCATAGCCCTCCTTACGCTAACTTTGACATCGTTTAGCTTCTGTTTGTCTGAGAGGTTTTGGCTGCGTTTAAACTTGGAGTGGAGCTCTCTTTGCTTTCGCAGTAGTTTCCTAACTTTGTTGTTGTACCACGTTGGGTTTTTCCCGTCCCTCACAGTTTTACTCGGCACGTACCTGTCTAAAACGCATTTTACGATTGTCGTGAACTTTTTCCATAAACACTCAACATTGTCAGTGTCAGAACAGAAATTTTCGTTTTGATCTGTTAGGTAGTCTGAAATCTGCCTTCTATTACCCTTGCTAAACAGATAAACCTTCCTCCCTTTTTTTTTGTATTCCTATTAACTTCCATATTCAGGGATGCTGCAACGGCCTTATGATCACTGGTTCCCTGTTCTGTACAAACAGAGTCGAAAAGTTCGGGTCTGTTTGTTATCAGTAGGTCCAAAATGTTATCTCCACTAGTCGGATCTCTGTTTAATTGCTCGAGGTAATTTTCGGATAGTGCACTCAGTATAATGTCACTCGATGCTCTGTCCCTACCACCCGTCCTAAACATCTGAGTGTCCCAGTCTATATCTGGTAAATTGAAATCTCCACCTAAGACTGTAACATGCTGAGAAAATTTATGTGAAATGTATTCCAAATTTTCTCTCAGTTGTTCTGCCACTAATGCTGCTGAGTCGGGAGGTCGGTAAAAGGAGCCAATTATTAACCTAGTTCGGTTGTTGAGTGTAACCTCCACCCATAATAATTCACAGGAACTATCCACTTCTACTTCACTACAGGATAAACTACTACTAACAGCGACGAACACTCCACCACCGGTTGCATGCAATCTATCCTTTCTAAACACCGTCTGTACCTCTGTAAAAATTTCGGCAGAATTTATCTCTGGCTTAAGCCAGCTTTCTGTACCTATAACGATTTCAGCTTCGGTGCTTTCTATCAGCGCTTGAAGTTCTGGTACTTTACCAACGCAGGTTCGACAGTTGACAATTACAATACCGATTGCTGCTTGGTCCCCGCATGTCCTGACTTTGCCCCGCACCCGTTGAGGCTGTTGCCCTTTCTGTACTTGCCCAAGGCCATCTAACCTAAAAAAACCGCCTAGCCCACGCCACACAACCCCTGCTACCCGTGTAGCCGCTTGTTGCGTGTAGTGGACTCCTGACCTATCCAGCGGAACCCGAAACCCCACCACCCTATGGCGCAAGTCGAGGAATCTGCAGCCCACACGGTCGCAGAACCGTCTCAGCCTCTGATTCAGACCCTCCACTCGGCTCTGTACCAAAGGTCCGCAGTCAGTCCTGTCGACGATGCTGCAGATGGTGAGCTCTGCTTTCATCCCGCTAGCGAGACTGGCAGTCTTCACCAAATCAGATAGCCGCCGGAAGCCAGAGAGGATTTCCTCCGATCCATAGCGACACACATCATTGGTGCCGACATGAGCGACCACCTGCAGATGGGTGCACCCTGTACCATTCATGGCATCCGGAAGGACCCTTTCCACATCTGGAATGACTCCCCCCGGTATGCACACGGAGTGCACATTGGTTTACTTCCCCTCTCTTGCTGCCATTGACGAAAAGCACTCTGATCATTACAATATCTCCATTAGAACAACATCTGATGTCTATCCTATTAAACAACTGCATAAAACATGGAACAAGCACTCTCCACTACGACTTCTCGACAAGAACTTTTCACTACGACATCTCAGCAAGCACTCTACTACGAGTTCTCGACAAGCACTTCCAGTGGAGGCGGCGGAATAATACTCTTTGGTGCAATCTCTGGCGCTGTGGCTCAGTGTAGCCACCTTTCATATGCCCCTCCTCCACGGGCCAGAATTTGATGGTATTTTTGCCAGCATTGGTGGTGAAAATACCACCAAATTCGTCCACAAAAATACAGACAAAAATAAAAGATAATATTAATACGTAAATATCACATAATTAGATAAAATTTTGGCTTTGCACTGACCTTTCAATAATCTAATATATTAAATACAGTAAGCAGTACAACTTCTTTCATACATGTGACTTTACATAATAGTTCACACAATACACAAAAAATCAGTTTATACAAATGTTCACATAAAATGCTTTCAATGATAAGTTCCAGCAGTAGCACCCAGCAATGGTCAACAGGTGCAGACACCAACAAGTGACTTCATTCAGCAGAAGCAGTTACATTAGTGGCACCCAGCAATGTTGAGCAGGTGCAGACACCAAAAAAGTGACATTATCTCAGTAGAAGCAATCCATCAGTGGCACCCAGCAATGTTGAGCAGGTGCAGACAGCAACAAGTGACATCATTTCAGTATAAGCAGTTCCATCAGTGGCACCCAGCAATGTTGAACAGGTGCAGACACCAACAAGTGACATCTTTCAGCAGAAGCAGTTCCATTAGTGGCACCCAACAATGTTGACAGGTGCAGACACCAACAAGTGACATCATTTCAGTAGAAGCAGTTCATCAGTGGCACCCAGTAATGTTGAGCAGGTGCAGACAGCAGTCCATAATATTCACTATCACTAATCACACAGTTCATCAGCAGAAATTAAACATTTCTAAGTGGCACCCATTATGTTGAAAAAGTGCAGGTAACAGTCCATAATATTCACCATCACTAATCAGACAGTTCAGGCATGAACAATAGTTTGAATGCACACACAATTGCTTTTACAAAATTATTATCAATGCTCTTACACTAAACATACAAATTATAAGAAACACACAAATGATATCAGATAATTGTCATATTAACTATTATGAATACATAAATATCAGTAAACCTATAATATTTATGGGTGTCAGTGCAAGTTAAATAATATTTAGGAGATAAGTCGGTACCACTTATCTGGGATTAGGAAGGGAAAACACACAAAACACACTCACTCATCTTTCATCCACATTAAGTACTACCGTGTAATTGAATAATGTTAACTGTGTAAATGCAATTCTGTCAAAATTTGATGTTCATCGTGTGTATCAAGTAGTAGTGGCATCAATGTATAACAGTCAATAATAGTTAGTCAACGTCATAGTCATCATGTCAAGACCAATGTTTGCCAAGCCAGATCAAAATGTATGGTTGCTGAACAACTGTCAGTGAGCCAAGATATGCAATTACTTCCTCTCTCCAAAAAAAAAAAAAAAAAAAAAAAAAAAAAAAAAATATGTACTGCTTATTGATTTAACAAAGCGTGTGTGTAGACCATCTTCCTTCTACTTGAGTGTTCTAGTCTGCCATCTTCATCTTCCTTGTTCCATATAAACCAACAAAAAGAAATATGCTCCTCACTTACTTTACCTCTTATCCACCAAAACTCCAATAATCATCAGCATCACATAATCTCAATACTTCAATAATACCTCTTATGTCGATACATATAAACCTTATCATCAATATCATTTACCTTACCTCTTGTCCACCAAAACTCCAATAATCATCAACTTCACATAATCTCAATACCTCAATAATACCTCTTCAATACGTTGATACATATAAACCTTAGCACCAATATCATTTCACTTCCATAACAACTCTTTCCTCTAGTCAGTCTCCTCGAACAAGTACAGATAAAATCCTAGTGCAAACTTCAGTTCATCATCCCATACAATCCGAAGACACAATGTCCACACACAACCTCTGTGTAGTCCACCTGAGCCAAATCTTCTACTCATTATGAATTATAAAATACATTTTGGTTACCTTGTCCATCATTAAATAAAAAAAATGCATACATGACCTCTAACAGACTTTAGTTTGAATAACTCTCAGTAATTAAGTACGATTACGTAGTATGAATGATCATAATATTTCACAGTGTGTACACGACTTCAAGAGTCATGGCAGAAGCAAACATGTGGAGTATTTTTTGTGTCAAGTGTTACTTGCTATTTCAATTGCTCACGAAAAATGTAGTGTAATAATTGTTAATGGTCCAAACCTAGTAATGGTATGTCATGTCGTTAGCTTCCTTCCTATTAGCATAAATTTATACAGCTTCCATAAAACCTCCAGCTCATATGACTTCTATGAAGTTTTTTGTACTAATGTCGTTTATGTCGAATTATAGCAGTTCATTTTCCTATCTTAAAAATATAAGGCACTGAGCGTAAGCAAAACATGCAATAGCGAGTAAATATACCAGTAGAGAACAGAATGTCAGCAAGTGGATGCAGCACAATTCTTACAACGAGGCTCTGCCAAGCGAACAATAATTAATACCATAGTGTAACCGAACTCCATGTTCGTACACCGCATATCAGCATTTCTATATACCAAATTACAGAGTAGTTATGACAACAAACAGAAATGTATAAATATGCAATACATAAGCAAAGCAGCAAACATGTTATCTAACATAATAAACAGGTCATTAGCATCATATAAGCATAAGCAAATAAATGTTCATATGTAATCTTAATAAGTAAACATGAAGGCGCAAGCAGATAAATCACGAAGTATAACTTACACACATAACCATAGTCAGCACAATTAATCAGGTGACAATTATAATTTAAATAAATAAGCACAGCAGGCACATAATAAAAAAAATATGACGTCAGTGAAAAAGCAGTGCAGCCAAGCGATGCATAATATACACAAGTAACAACCCTGTTCATTAATCAATCATTGTCAAAATCAGAAAATGTACGCAAGCACGTCGCTTCACAAGTAAATTCGTAGAACATGAAATTTAGCACAAAGTATGAATCACGTAATCGAGAGCAGCAAATTACGTCTAAAGTACGTACCTAAGTGGAAATATGTTACCTGAAAAATAAACTCAATTAACAGTTACCTTTTTGGTTTATTACGTTTTTTTTCTTTTTTTTTTTTTTTTTGAAATTTCATTCTTCCTGAAATTTTCTCCATAGCAAGTCCTCTTAACGTCGGAGACACACAGAATTTACCTGAAGGTCTTAAATATTTTATAGAAGCACAGCAGGCACATAATAAAAAAAATATGACGTCAGTGAAAAAGCAGTGCAGCCAAGCGATGCATAATATACACAAGTAACAACCCTGTTCATTAATCAATCATTGTCAAAATCAGAAAATGTACGCAAGCACGTCGCTTCACAAGTAAATTCGTAGAACATGAAATTTAGCACAAAGTATGAATCACGTAATCGAGAGCAGCAAATTACGTCTAAAGTACGTACCTAAGTGGAAATATGTTACCTGAAAAATAAACTCAATTAACAGTTACCTTTTTGGTTTATTACGTTTTTTTTTTTTTTTTTTTTTTTTTTGAAATTTCATTCTTCCTGAAATTTTCTCCATAGCAAGTCCTCTTAACGTCGGAGACACACAGAATTTACCTGAAGGTCTTAAATATTTTATAGAACCGTATCCTGTAAAATACTGAACGTTAATAACATAATTCAACAAGTCACTATAGCTTTATACTGAATTTAATCGGAGAAATTAAACTGTGTATTTGTTTACGGCTGTCAGTGCATTCGCACTGAGCGCTAGATCAGCTGTAGGCGCGTGACGTAGGAAGTAATTGTTTGCGGTCAACGACTGCCTTGTGCGGCTCGCAGACTTGACTGTTGCTTTGAGTATGTGCCGCCCCCAAAACACAGCGCGGTATCCCTGTATTCTCTGCATGTTTACGTATAACTGTTGGTTTCTCGAAAGTATGGCATTCCACAAAAATTTTAACGTTCGATATATGATGTATTCCCTTAGAGCGCCGAGATTTAAGACTTTCTACTTCGGCAGTGTTATCATGAATAATTTTGCGAACTCTATATGGACCGTTATAAAGCAGAAAAAATTTGCGACACAAGCTTTTCCTTTATGAGACAAACGATGAGACTTAATTAACACCTTTTGACCAGATGACAAGATTTTTAAACGACCAGGACGCTTAGCTGATTTCTCTCTTCTAGCAGCCGCAGATGCAATATTTTGCAGAGCCAGGTTCACAACTTCAGAATGCCGCAGTTTCCGTGTAGGCGGAAAAGGAACGATTTCAGAAATGCGATTTGTCGGTGCTTTGTTTTTTAATATCAGTATAGGCGGTAAAGAAGTAGGAAGTTCATTCAGAATGTTTTGAAAAATATGAAGATACTGATCCCAAGTTCTGTGATTCTGATGACAATAGAGTTGACACAATTTATTGATTTCCTTCATCCATCTCTCTGAAGCGTTACATTGAGGGTGAAAAAGTGAAATGAAGATTGGTTTAATCTTACGACGGCGTAGAGTATGAAGCCAAATTTTACAGCGAAACTGTGATCCATTATCTGATATAACCTTATCAACATGACCCACTTCTTTAAGAAAATGTTTAATGAAAGCATTAGATACCGAACGAGCTGTTGCTTTGCGTAAAGGTGTGAAACACACATATTTTGATGTTAGTTCCACTGCTACGAAAATGTACGCAAAACCATTAGTAGAACGAACCACTGGACCGAACAAATCGACTGCAGCCATGTCCTTTAATTTCGCTGGAATGATAGGAAATAATGGTGCTCTGTGAGAAATAGTTGGCGGCTTAGCATTTTGACATAATTTGCATTTGGCAAGAACAAATAGAATACGTTTTTCCATATTACTGAAGTAGCAATTTCCTCGTAATTTATGAAAGCATTTTCTGGGACCAAAGTGTGCATAACTGAAATGTGTGTACCAAATCAATTTATTAACCCACTCATCAGGGATACAAACTAACCAAAAAGAGTTGTCGACCGATTTTCGTTTTAAGAAGAACTTTACAGATAGTTCACATAAACGAGGTGTGGCCAAATTGTCCAATCTAACATAGCGCCTAAGAAAATTACAGACACCAAGGAAACTACGAACATCACGTTTTGTGGTAGGAACAGCATAATTACGAATAGCGTCTAGTTTCTCTGGATCAGGAAGAATACCTTCTGTAGAAATAATGTGACCGAGAAATTTCACCTGAGAACGACCAAATTCAGATTTTTCCAAGTTCACAGTAATGCCAACTCTTGCAAAGATGCATAATAATAAATCCAAAATTTTGTTATGCTCACTCCAAGAACGTTTAGCAATAAGAATGTCGTCAACATATGAAGTAATATTGTCACGAAGATAAACAGGTAAAATTTCGTTTAAACTACGAATGAATGCTGCTGAAGATACAGTAAGTCCAAACGGTAATTTCCGAAATCGCTTTTGGGTAAATAGTCATATCAGGTTAATCTTTACCGACTCTCTAGATAGACTGATAGTAGGAGAGTTGTTTTGACAGATGCAAAGAATAGTAAAAGAGTAGGCAACGCTGCAGAAAACTAAAGGGGAAATAACACCACTACAGCTCGGGGCCCTTTGCACGCTACGGCACATATTCACTTAGTGTAGTGAATCCCCTGAGGACTTTAATAGCTGCACATAATTTCCAGTTTGTGACTTAATGGCCAATCTGGTGGAAGTGCGTACGTAAATTGATCTAACCATGAACATGGATGTACGTCATTCTTAGAAATGCGAAAGATCTTAAATTTCCGAACAGTCAAAAAGTGTTTATAGTCAAAGTTTTCACCTCGTGGCGACAAAGACCTACCGCGACTGTTCCAGTCCGAATGTCGATTATTGTCTAGTTCACGCGCCTGGCGCTCTCTTGTTGCATCACTTAAATGAAACAAATTACTTTCTTCAAAGCCCTCTGCTATCTGTGATTCTAAATTTCTTCTGCTGTCTTTTCCTACGATTTCGCCTTCAATTTGTTTGACTTGCTTTCGTAATGCCTCAACTTCCCTTTTAAGGCGTTCATTAAATTTTCCCTGATTTTCAACATGCTTATTTATGTTCTGGTACTCTTCGGTTTCTGCAAATGGTAATGGAGCTGTATCATCTGAATGTCTGTATCCATGTAAACTAAGATTTGTCAATTTATCTGAAATCTCCTCCACTCTTTCCGATAAATCACTTATTTGTTCTTTCTGTTTATTTACGTCTTCTGTAAGTGGCGCGACTCGGGTTTCAGTATTGACACATTTATTAGTTAACTGTTCATATTGTTGTGTTAGATTATTTATTCTGTCATTTGGTACGGATTCCTCGATTCTCTCAAATATTTCCTCCTTATCGTGTGCACGTTGTAAATTTAACTCTGAAAATTTTTGTACTATCACGCGATCTCTTTCCTCCTGTTCTCTATCCTGTTCCTTTTGCCTGATTTCTACTGCCATTAATCTATTATTGTGAGCATTCTTCTCTGATTTCTTTCTTTAATTCATCTTTCATATTTTTGAAACACGTCCCTATTCGTGACTCTAACCGTGTTTCCATTGTTCCCATCTCAGTTCTAATTGTTCCTATTTGTGAGTCTAACCGTGTTTCCATTGTTCCCATACGAGTTGTAATTGTTACTATCTCTGTTTAATTGTTCCTGTTTGTGATCCCAGTGAGTCTAACCGTGTTTCCATTGTTCCTATATCAGTTTTAATTTCAGATCGCAAAGTTCCCATCTGTGATCCCAAATGTAATATAGCACCCATCAACTGCTCCATGTTAATTGATTCGAAATTCTTTTCACTCCTAACATTTCCCGCGAAACCAGTTTCCTTCGTCATTGCTGTAACGCTATCTGAGTTCGATACTATTTCAGAATCTTCTATCGTTAATCTCGTATTCTATGAATTTTCTGATTGAGAAAGATTTTGAAATGGTTCCGGACTATTTTCCCGACTTATTAAATTGTTTTCCATTTCATTATTCATCATATTGTTCTCCTGTGTTGGCGAGTACGCCATGTCAACAATTTCGTCATTCTGACTATCCATCATTTTTGCCTTTTTCATCGATCGCGTAATCATTTACAAAACATACAAAACTCGCCACTGTACGAAAATTACACACAATGACTCCTTATCTCCAACAATACCATTCACACGAAATGTTTCCCTCAAACACGATTAACGAACAATTGAAATAATTGCACTAAATTGTCAAACGCGTATACAAGACAACAAATTAAATTCTGAGAAAAAATACCATTAGAAGAATGACAATTACCAAATTTACACATGCAAAATAGACTACAATTACTAAACTACAAATTACTACAACAATACTACTGTCTACTATTTTTACAATCAGAAGATTTCCAAGGGACGATCCGAAGCAGCGGTCGCCACGTGCATGGGGGCTTAATTATTTAAACATGAAATGCAAACAATTTTTTAATTTTTAGTCGCTGTATGTCCGGCTACGCAGTCTCGTAAACGGTTGGCCCTGACTAGTTTAAGTACGCAATCTGACTGCATAGAGTAACAACAAAGAATGAAAGAAAATTTTCGTTAACACAATTAATTAATTAAGTCCCCAGCAACTATAAAACCTACGAAACCAAAACACAAGTGTAATTGTTCTGTGTGTGGGAGTGTGACTCAACGTACACATCTGGCACGGTTCTTCTTCAACAAGACATGAAATTTTAAATACCATTTATACTGAAGTAATTAAAAAAAAATAGAAATACTATAATTGCGCAAGAAAACCAGAATTACGCTCTAATACAAGAACACAATCCAGATGCTTTGTTGACTGAACCTGTAATGACGCATTATTTAAGACACTGAAATAATAAAAAAAAACTGGGAATATTTTAGCTTCATATATATTGACGAAAAGCACTCTGATCATTACAATATCTCCATTAGAACAACATCTGCTGTCTATCCCATCAACAACTGCATAAAACATGGAACAAGCACTCTCCACTACGACTTCTCGACAAGAACATTTCACTACGACATCTCAGCAAGCACTGCCTACTACGAGTTCTCGACAAGCACTGCCAGTGGAGGCGCCGGAATAGTACTCTTTGGCGCAATCTCTGGCGCTGTGGCTCAGTGTAGCCACCTTTCAATATCTCAAAGCTTTTCATTAAGTAAGTCACGGAATTCTTCTAGATAAGCTTAAGCATTGTGGTATTAGTGGGACAGTGCACAAATTGTTTGTTTCTTATTTAACACGAGGAGTGCAGAAAGTTGAAATAAATAGTTCACACAATGCACAGAAATCAGCAGATTCCTAAACTGGGGAGTTATTGAGAATGAGGTGGCACAGGGTTCAGTCTTGTGTCACTTCTTATTGTTCTTAATATATATTACTCACTTGCCACTCCATATTCAACAAAATGAAAAACCGATGATACAAGTTTACTAATCACAGCCAACAAACAAGAATTAGCTAAGGAAATTGTAAATAATGTCTTTCAGAAAATTGTTAATTGCTTCTGTGCAAACAGACTTTCATTAAATCTTAGTAAAACACTGTAATACATTTCTGAACAGTAAATGGCATAGTACCATTGATGATTACAGACTTTGAACAGAAGTGTGTTGCTAAGGCAGAATATAGAAAACTTTTAGGTGCGTGCACTGATGAGAGATTGGCATGGAGGAAACTCAGTGATCTGCTGGAATGCTTGGATTCGGTTACTTATGCTGTTGGGTTTATTGCAAATTTAGGCGATAAACATGTCAACAAAAAGCTTCCTATGTCCGTTTTCATTCATTGCTCTAGTATGACATCATATTTTTGGATAATTAATTATTAAGGGAATAGTATTCATTGCACAAAAGCATGTAATCAGAATAACAGCTTGAGCTCACCCAAGACCATATTCTATAGATTTATTTAAGAAACAAAGGTCTTCACAGTAGCTTCACAATGTATATACACTACTGGCCATTAAAATTGCTACACCAAGAAGAAATGCAGATGATATACGGGTATCCACTGGACAAATGTATTATACTAGAATTGACATGGGATTACATTTTCACGCAATTTGGGTGCATAGATCCTGAGAATTCAATACCCAAACAACCACCTTTGGCCCTAATAACGGCCTTGATACGCCTGGGCATTGAGTCAAACAGAGCTTGGATGGCGTGTACAGGTACAGCTGCCCATGCAGCTTCTACACGATACCACAGTTCATCAAGAGTAGTGATTGGCGTATTGTGACGAGCCAGTTGCTCGGCCACAATTGACCAGACGTTTTCAATTGGTGAGAGATCTGGAGAATGTGCTGGCCAGGGCAGCAGTCGAACATTTTCTGTATCCAGAAAGGCCCGTACAGGACCTGCAACATGCAGTCGTGCATTATCCTGCTGAAATCTAGGGTTTCGCAGGGATCGAATGAAGGGTAGAGCAAGGGTCGTAACACATCTGAAATGTAACGACCACTGTTCAAAGTGCCGTCAATGCGAACAACAGGTGACCGAGACGTGTAACCAGTGGCACCCCATACCATCACGCCGGGTGATACGCCAGTATAACGATGACGAATACACGCTTCCAATGTGCGTTCACCGCGATGTCGCCAAACACGGATGCGACTCTCATGATACTGTAAACAGAATCTGGATTCATCCGAAAAAACAACGTTTTGCCATTCGTGCACCCAGGTTCGTCGTTGAGCACACCATCGCAGGCGCTCCTGTCTGTGATGCAGCGTCAAGTGTAACCGCAGCCATGGTCTCCGAGCTGATAGTCTCTGCTGCTGCAAACGTCGTCGAACTGTTCGTGCAGATGGTTGTTGTCTTGCAAACGTCCTAATATGTTAACTCAGGGATCGAGACGTGGCTCCACGATCCGTTACAGCCATGCGGATAAGATGCCTGTCATCTCGACTGCTAGTGATACGAGGCCGTTGAGATCCAGCACGGCGTTCCGTATTACCGTCCTGAACCCACCGATTCCATATTCTGCTATCAGTCTTTGGATGTCGACCAACGCGAGCAGCAATCTCGCGATACGATAAACCGCAATCGCGATAGGCTACAATCCGACGTTTATCAAAGTCGGAAACGTGATGGTACGCATTTCTCCTCCTTACACGAGGCATCACAACAACGTTTCACCAGGCAACGCTGGTCAACTGCTGTTTGTGTGTGACAAATCGGTTGGAAACTTTCCTCATGTCAGCACGTTGTAGGTGTCGCCACCGGCGGCAGCCTTGTGTGAATGCTCTGAAAAGCTTATCATTTGCATATCACAACATCTTCTTCCTGTCGGTTAAATTTCGCGTCTGTAGCACATCTTCGTGGTGTAGCAATTTTAATGGCCAGTAGTGTATATTCACTTATAAAGTTTGTTATTAACAATCCGTCCGAATCCAAGAGCAATAGTAATTGTAATAGATACAATACTAGATGAAAGTCTGAGCACCACTGTTGTGGGTTAAATCTAGCTGTGGTAGAGAAAGGGGTGAATTATGCAACCACTAAAGTCTTTGCCCACTTACGAAATAGTATCAAAAGTCTGACAGCCACCCAGCATTTTTGTTTGTTTGTAGATAATTGTAATAATTTCGTGTGGCTCACTGACCGAATGCAAGTCTTTGAAATGCACCCAGCTTCGGCTCTTGCGTGTCCCTAATCTACTGCAGTTATCCAACTGGGGAGGGGACCTATAATTTTACGTCGAACCCTGACCACGTGTCGTTCCTTGCCCCTGTTCACATCCTTGAGAGGTGAAGGCTAGATTAAAGGCGAACTGAAAACTTCCGTGGCCTGACTGATATCTGATCCCCCAACCTCATTTTTACATGCTCGGGCTTTACCACTTGACCGCTAGGACCGACTGCTTTGTAGATGATCTGAGACGTCACAAAAAATGGCCACAAACATAGATGCATGAATGGCTATTACCGAATTTTCTAATCGATCCTAGGACAACTGCAGCTGCTCTCCATAGGCGAAAATAAGACTGGTAAATCTTTCCCGTACGTCCTTCACAAAGTTTCGTGTATTAAATATAACTCTGTCAAGTGTTAACTAACGTTTCTAGGTCTCCAGCACAAATCTCCTGTTTCTCAACCCATTTTCTGCAAGGTTGACCTGGTGTCCGAAACGAGTAGAAAACACGGTGCCTACGTAAACTAGCAGTTCCAATACAGTCGGGCAGTAGGCACTTATCTAGAAAGTTAAGGACCCATCCCGGGGAAGAATTAGGTCTAGTTATCTGGTCGGTTGATTCTGACAATGTTTACTGCGGTCTATCCTAGTCAGTGTTGGAAAATATAATTACGCACCATGAGAATAGCCGATTACTTTATCCTCTTTATGATTAGAGTAACAATACACATGACATCCAAGGGTCTAGTTATCTGGTCGATTGATTCTGACAATGTTTACTGCGGCCTATCCTAGTCAGTATGGGAAAATATAATTCCGCACCATGAGAATTGCGGATTACTTTATCCTCTTTATGATTAGAGTAACAATACACATGACATACAAGTACTTGCTGCTGTCGACGATATGTTCAACAAAACTATGGGGAACCTGATGCTCACAGCGTAAAGATATTGTGACCGGCATCATTATAGTACAACTCACCTCATTGTCTGGCAATACCGTTGTTGACCCATCAATGCCCTTACAGGCGAAATTTTTCGCATTGCACTCCTTATGAAGATTACTCGAGAAACGTATTTTTGCTCACAGACAAACCCTTTTTGGAAATTCAACGACTAGGTGATAAAAACAGGGGATAAAAGTTTTTTGAAAGTAAACCATTATTACATGTATGAAAATTTGTCTTCTCGCTTGGAAATAAAAAAAATTACGGGTTTCATTGTTTAAGGAAATTCAGTCTTCTAAGGGAGTGAAATAGGGGATGAATATTATTATGAAAGTATTCCGTTATCAAAGCATTTTCAAAGCTACATCTGTTAAAATTTGTGTTTTGCTCTGTTAGAAATAAAAAAGTACGTTTCTCGCTGTTCTTAGAAATTCAGCTCCTAAGAGGATGAAATAGAGGATGAAGAAAGATCTTTAAGAAAATATTTCGTTATTTAAAAAAAATTATGGTAAATCTGTGAAAACTGGTGTTTCACTTCTCTGTTAGATATAAAGAAATAAGTGTTACGAGATGAAAATGTAAATATCACCACAAGAACGCAAACGACGTGATTAACAAAAAACGTTGGCTCCAGCTACCAGAAACACTTTATGGTCGGAAGATGTATCCTAAATGGACCATGCTTCTATGGCCTTAACCAGTGTAAAAAGTCTAGAAGGTGTTGCAATTACTGGACAACATAAAAATTCGATTAAAGAAAAACATCTGTGCCGACCATATACACTCCTGGAAATGGAAAAAAGAACACATTGACACCGGTGTGTCAGACCCACCATACTTGCTCCGGACACTGCGAGAGGGCTGTACAAGCAATGATCACACGCACGGCACAGCGGACACACCAGGAACCGGGGTGTTGGCCGTCGAATGGCGCTAGCTGCGCAGCATTTGTGCACCGCCGCCGTCAGTGTCAGCCAGTTTGCCGTGGCATACGGAGCTCCATCCCAGTCTTTAACACTGGTAGCATGCCGCGACAGCATGGACGTGAACCGTATGTGCAGTTGACGGACTTTGAGCGAGCGCGTATAGTGGGCATGCGGGAGGCCGGGTGGACGTACCGCCGAATTGCTCAACACGTGGGGCGTGAGGTCTCCACAGTACATCGATGTTGTCGCCAGTGGTCGGCGGAAGGTGCACGTGCCCGTCGACTTGGGACCGGACCGCAGCGACGCACGGATGCACGCCAAGTCCGTAGGATCCTACGCAGTGCCGTAGGGGACCGCACCGCCACTTCCCAGCAAATTAGGGACACTGTTGCTCCTGGGGTATCGGCGAGGACCATTCGCAACCGTCTCCATGAAGCTGGGCTACGGTCCCGCACACCGTTAGGCCGTCTTCCGCTCACGCCCCAACATCGTGCAGCCCGCCTCCAGTGGTGTCGCGACAGGCGTGAATGGAGGGACGAATGGAGACGTGTCGTCTTCAGCGATGAGAGTCGCTTCTGCCTTGGTGACAATGATGGTCGTGTGCGTGTTTGGCGCCGTGCAGGTGAGCGCCACAATCAGGACTGCATACGACCGAGGCACACAGGGCCAACACCCGGCATCATGGTGTGGGGAGCGATCTCCTACACTGGCCGTACACCACTGGTGATCGTCGAGGGGACGCTGAATAGTGCACGGTACATCCAAACCGTCATCGAACCCATCGTTCTACCATTCCTAGACCGGCAAGGGAACTTGCTGTTCCAACAGGACAATGCACGTCCGCATGTATCCCGTGCCACCCAACGTGCTCTAGAAGGTGTAAGTCAACTACCCTGGCGAGCAAGATCTCCGGATCTGTCCCCCATTGAGCATGTTTGGGACTGGATGAAGCGTCGTCTCACGCGGTCTGCACGTCCAGCACGAACGCTGGTCCAACTGAGGCGCCAGGTGGAAATGGCATGGCAAGCCGTTCCACAGGACTACATCCAGCATCTCTACGATCGTCTCCATGGGAGAATAGCAGCCTGCATTGCTGCGAAAGGTGGATATACACTGTACTAGTGCCGACATTGTGCATGCTCTGTTGCCTGTGTCTATGTGCCTGTGGTTCTGTCAGTGTGATCATGTGATGTATCTGACCCCAGGAATGTGTCAATAAAGTTTCCCCTTCCTGGGACAATGAATTCACGGTGTTCTTATTTCAATTTCCAGGAGTGTAGTTTACAAGAGCGAAGCAGCGGACACTAAGCTAGTTATTAATAAAATACTAAAACTGTATGAATGCAAAGTCTCGCGGCGATAACATTGAATAAAATGTTCTCGGGTTTCCAACTGCGTCAATTGCTTAAGACTACACGAGCTTTCAGCCAAGCACTCATTGGCCATTGTTAAGTGTTATGACACCTGATAATGGCCAAGGAGTGCTTGGCCGAAAGCTCGTGTAGTTTTAAGCAATTGACGTGGTTGGAAACCCGAGAACATTTTATTCAAATACTAAAACTGTTTCGCCGTTGCTGCAGATCTCTAGGTTCTAGACGCTACCAGTAGCGTGGTACCCTCAACGATTTTTCAGTGTCAAAATCTACTGAAACGAAAATTCAGAAAATATTCACATGTGTCTGAACTTTACCTGCCTGACAGCAGAATAATATGTTCAAATCTCATAAAAACTAAACTCTCATAGTTAAGTTCATCGTTACACGGTGGCAGCATTAGCGTGTTTTGAAATTAACACATACAGTTTTTCTGAAGTTTAGAGTATTATTTTATTAGAAACCGCGATTCATTTCCTCAAACCCTCTCCCTGCCTCTTGCAACGAAATTTGTATGAGTTGCTTCCCGTCTCTTCCCCTCTTCCTAATTCAGATCCTGGATACTCTTTCGCTAGCAGCACTGAACATATTTTATGCGCATATTGCGTCATTTGATAGCTGGTGTTCGTTGTTTACTATTTTCACTTGCCTTGGTTCAGTATCTTGTGTCGGCGCTTTACGGCCAGTTGGTGTGATCTCGTAGTTCTTGTCTCGCGCTCACCGTTCGCACGCCCACATTCGTCATGCGGCAACCAATCATTTTTCACTCCTCTTTGACTCGTACTCGGGAAAGCAATTCTGGCTGAGCACGCTGAAGGTCGGGCCGAGATGGAGCAGGCAGGGGTTATGGGGTTTCCCCGAGACGCTGCGAGAGGGAATGCGATGCTATCTGGCGTGATGTATGGCGCTCTGCCGACCGCGTGGACGCGCGTACTGCACAGGCGAAAGCAGACCGAGCACCGAGCATCTCACAGCAGACGCACCGCCTGCCAAGTTCTGAATACACGAGGAGACGATCCCTCCAATCTCATCAACGACACTTCCCGACGGTAAGCATTAAAGTAAATAGTGTAGCGAACGCAGTTAATCTCGTATCCTGTAACAAGGGTGCCACAAGTTATGCAATGTACGAGGGCATTTCGGAAAGTAAAGATACAATGGCTCGCAGTCCTTAAATAGAACATTTACTTAGAAAACGTCAGTTACATCTTATTAACTGGATTATTTGTTATTTTTCGACATAATCACCCCCGTTATCCAAACATTTGTTAAGTCGGTGAACCACATTTCAACTTCATCTTTGATCTCTTCATCGTCGTGGAATGATTTTCCACCAAGATGTGACTTCAGGTAACGGAAGACATGGAAGTCGGTGGGCGTAAGGTCCGGGCTGTATGGCGGATGGTCCAATACGTCCCATTTGAATTGTTTGAGTAGTGCTTTGGTTACGAGCGCTGTGTAAGGCCGAGCGTTGTCATGAAGCAAGCCGACTCCACTTGTCAGCATTCCCCTGCGTTTGTTTTGAATTGCCCTTCGAAGATGTTTCAAAGTCTGGCAATATGCAGCAGCATTAATTGTCGTTCCAGGAGGCATAAATTCCAACAGAAGAATGCCTTGTCTGTCCCAAAAAACAGAAGCCATGATTTTCTTCGCTGAAATCGACGTTTCGCATTTCTTGACTTTTGGTGAATTCGATGGCGCCAATGCATTGATTGTTGCCTGGATTCAGGTGTATGGTGATAAACCCACGTCTCGTCATCTGTCACAATGTGATCAAGGAATTCATCACCTGCTTGAGCATAGCGTGTGAGGAAGTCGAGTGCAAAGCCCATCCTTTTCTTTTTGTGTTCTTCCGTTAACAGTTTTGGAACACAGTGCGCACACGATTTCCTGTACCCTAACTTGACAGTCACAACGTCATAAAGAGTTGTCATTGAGACGTCCGGTATGACCTGATGCAATTCTTTCAATGTGAGACGTCTATTCGAACGAATTGCTTCCTCCGTTCTCCGAAGAAGGGCGTCAGAGATCACAGATGGCCGACCTGTTCTTTGTTCGTCATGAACACCGGTCCTACCTTCAGAGAAATGACGACGCCATTTCGTTACATTATGTCGATTCATAATGTTCCCATAAAAAGAAACAATTTCTTTGTGAATATCCGCTGTCGCTGACCTATTGCATGAAGAAAACGTATGACGGAGCGCACTTCGCATTTGGCGGGATTCTGAATCGGCGCAGCCATTTTAAACACCACCTACTCCAACCAAAGCAACGTTAGACTGCCGAACGACCGCGAGAAGAAAGCTAACGGTTCAAGGTTAACACTAGTGTTGCCAACTTGCTCGCCAAAACTCTTCTGTTCCTCTGGCGTTACGGTGTATCTTTACTTTCCGAAATACCCTCGTACATCGTCGGCCCAAAAAGTTCCGAGACCGATTTTATTCCTGGCGTATAGGCGACGTCAGCGCAGTAACTACGATGGCAGACTGAACTAACATCTGTTCGAGTAGAGCACTAGTAGTGTGTTCTTTGACACAGTCGCGTCGATTAAGTACCTAGGCGCAACGTTGCAAAGTAATATGAAATGGAGTGAACACGTTAGGACTGCATTAGGGAAGGCGAATGGTCGATTTGGGTTTATTGGGAGAATTTCAGGAAAGTGTGGTTCACCTGTAGAGGAGACAGTATATACGATAGTAGTGCGACTTATTGTTGAGTATTGTTCAAGTATTTCGGATCCGCACCAGGTTCGATTAAAGAAAGACATCGAAGCAATCCAAAGGTGGACTGCTGTACTTGTTAGTGGTAGGTTCGAGCAACACGCAAGTACCGGCTGATCAAAAAGTCGGTATAAATTTCAAAACTGAATAAATCACGGAATAATGTAGATAGAGAGGTACAAATTGACACACATGCTTGGAATGACATGGGGTTTTATTAGAACAAAAAAAATACAAACATTCAAAAAATGTCCGACAGATGGCGCTTCATCTGATCAGAATAGCAATAATTAGCATAACAAAGTAAGACAAAGCAAAGATGATGTTCTTTACAAGAAATGCTCAATATGTCCATCATCATTCCTCAACAATAGCTGTAGTCGAGGAATAATGTTGTGAACAGCATTGTAAAGCATGTCCGGAGTTATGGTGAGGCACTGACGTCGGATGTTGTCTTCCAGCATCCCTAGAGATGTCGGTCGATCACGATACACTTGCGACTTAAGGTAAGCCCAAAGCCAATAATCGCACGGACTGAGGTCCGGGGACCTGGGAGGCCAAGCATGACGAAAGTGGCGGCTGAGCACACGATCATCACCAAACGACGCGCGCAAGAGATCTTTCACGCGTCTAGCAGTACTTCGTTTTTTTGTTTCTTTTTGGTTCTAATAAAACCCCATGTCATTGCAAGCATGTGTGTCAATTTTTACCTCTCTATCTACATTATTCCGTGGTTCATTAAGTTTTCAAATTTATACTGACTTTTTGATCACCCGGTACATCCTCCGCTCAAAGAGTTCCGAGACCGATTTTATTCCTGGCGTATAAACGACGTCAGCGCAGTAACTACGATGGCAGACTGAACTAACATCTGTTCGAGTAGGGCACTAGTAGTGTGCTCTTTGACACAGTCGCGTCGATTAAGTACCTAGGCGCAACGTTGCAAAGTAATATGAAATGGAATGAACATGTTAGGACTGCAGTAGGGAAGGTGAATCGTCGATTTGGGTGTACTGGGAAAATTTTAGGAAAGTGTGGTTCACCTGTAAAGGAGAGCGCATATAGGATACTGGTGCGACCCACGGTTGAGTACTGCTCAAATGTTTCGGATCCGCACCAGGCTCAATTAAAGAAAGACATCGAAGCAATCCAAAGGTGGACTGCTACACTTGTTAGTGGTAGGTTTGAGCAACACGCAAGTACCGGGTGATCAAAAAGTCAGTATAAATTTGAAAAGTGAATAAATCACGGAATAATGTAGATAGAGAGGTACAAATTGACACACATGCTTGGAATGACATGGGGTTTTATCTATATACATTTTTCCGTGGATTATTAAGTATTCAAATTTATACTGACTTTTTGATC
The DNA here is from genome assembly GCF_021461385.2 of Schistocerca piceifrons. Classification (NCBI taxonomy): domain Eukaryota; kingdom Metazoa; phylum Arthropoda; class Insecta; order Orthoptera; family Acrididae; genus Schistocerca; species Schistocerca piceifrons. Next base: position 674,010,377 of record NC_060142.1, on the reverse strand, counting down.
ACCCAGTATTAAGTATTACGGAGATGGCGGTGGAACTCAGATGGAGGGGAAACGACGTTCATTCCCGGGAGCTCCATTGAGACAGTTAAGAGAATTAGTATTTCAGGCTGATTGCAGAACGATTGTATTGCCGCCAACATTTATTTCGCGTAAGGACCGAGAAGATGAGATTAAAGAGATTTTTGGGGTCGTGCGGCGGTATATAGAGAGCCATTTTTCCCTCGCTTGAACAGTACTCAACAATGGGTCGCACTAGTATCGTATATGCGCTCTCCTTTACAGCTGAACCACACTTTCCTAAAATTTTCCCAATAAACTCAAATCCACCAATCGCCTTCCGTACTGCAGTCCTAACATGTTCATTCCATTTCATATTACTTTGCAACGTTGCGCCTAGGTACTTAATCGATGCGACTGTGTCAAAGAGCACACTACTAGTGCTCTACTCGAACAGATGTTGGTTCAGTCTGCCATCGTAGTTACTGCGCTGACGTCGCTTATACGAGGTGCGGCTAGAAAAAACCGGACTGATGCTGGAAAAAACATTTATTTACAATTATTTACAATTTCATGTTATCTCCTTCAATGTACTCTCCTCCTCGGTCTCTACACCGCTCCATACGAATTTTCCACTGTTCATAGCAATGCTGCAGATCATTTTCGGTAAGTCCATACATTACTTCCGTCGCTTTTTCTTTTACTGCTTCAACAGTCTCAAATCTAGTTCCTTTCAAAGCTGACTTGACTTTAGGGAAAAGAAAAAAGTCACAGGGTGCCAAATCAGGTGAGTAGGGTGGATGATCTAAGATGGGAATGTTGTGTTTTGCCAAAAACGTCTTCACTGACAACGCACTATGAGCTGGGGCATTGTCTTGGTGAAGGATCCATGACTTTTTTCTCCACAAATCGTTCCGTTTTCTCCGTACTCGCTCACGTAGGGTAGCCAGGACGCTAATGTAGTAAAGCTGATTCACTGTTTGTCCCTCTGGTACCCAATCAATGCGCACAATCCCTTTGATGTCAAAAAAAAAAACAATCATCATTGCCTTGAATTTCGGTTTTGACATTCGTGCTTTTTTTTTGTCGTGGAGAACCAGGAGTTTTCCAATGCATCTATTGGCGTTTAGTTTCGGGATCGTAAGTAAAAAACCACGATTCATCGCAAGTAATAACATTTTGTAAGAAGGTGGGATCACTTTCAATGTTTTCCAGGATGTCAGAACAAATCATTCTTCGGCGTTCCTTCTGTTCAATTGTGAGACACTTTGGAACCATTTTTGAACACACTTTGTTCATGTTGAAACTTTCATGAAGAATCTGCCTATCACTTTCCTTGTCAACTCCTGTTAACTCAGACACTGCTCTGATTGTTAAACGGCGATCTTGTCGAACAAGTTTACCGATTTTTTCAATGTTTGCATCAGTTTTTGCTGACAATGGTCTGCCAGTGCGAGTGTCATCACTGGTGTCTTCGCGGCCATCTTTAAATCGTTTAAACAACTCAAACACTTGTGTTCGCGATAAACAATCATCGCCGTACACTTGTTGTAACATTACAAAGGTTTCACTTGCAGATTTTCCTAGTTTGAAACAAAATTTGATGTTAACACGCTGTTCTTTCTGTACACTCAACATTTTCCGACGCACAGACAAAACGTCAACTACTTAAAACAGACGCCACGGGCAGACTGAGTGCAGGAGGCAGATGAAACTCGAGCAGTAGGCGGAGCGAGAGTCACGTGACAGGCCACGCGACTTTCAGCCTTATTGCATTCGTTTTATTGTTTCACCAGTACTAGTCCGGTTTTTTTCTAGCCACACCTCGTACGCCAGGAATAAAATCGGTCTGGGAACTCTTTGGGCGGACGATGTACATTCCATAGCTTGTGGCAGCCTTGTTACAGGACACATCTGGTCGAATCAGGAAAGGGAATGGCTAGTGGTGGTACAGGGTACCCTCCGTCACGCACCATACGGTGGCTTGCTGAGTTTGTATGTAAGTGTAGATGTAGATGTAGAGAGCATATGTCCATTCGACCAGTCAGTTGTGAGCAGGCAGTGTTAGCTAATTTGTGATCGTGTAGCCGTAGAGTGTCGACGTTGGTGCGTCACAAATCGGAATGCAGCAACGTCTCTAAATAAAGTGTTCATGATATTCCACAGAATATATGAAGAAGAAAAAAGTATGTGCAGATTTTGTTTCACGCATCCTGACTCCCGAGTAAAAACAACGACGCATGGATACCTGCAGCAGCTTGATTGAAATGCAAAACGCGGACAGTCCTTCAAATGGATCTGAGCACTATGTGACTTAACATTTGAGGTCATCAGCCCCTAGAACGTAGAAATACTTAAACCTAAACAGCAAGAGGACACCACACACATCCATGCCAGAGGCAGGATTTGAACCTGCGACCGTAGTAGCAGCGCGGTTCCCGACTGAAGCGCCTAGAACCGCTCGGTCACAGCGGCCGGCTGCGGACAGTCCTTTTCTGGAAAAAATCGTCACGGGTGTAGGGACTTGGTGTTATCGATACGAACCTGCCATAAAATGAGAAAGTACAGAAATTCACATGAGGAGTCAACGCTTTGACGCTATAACTGACATTGAAGCCAGTGGGATGCGTGAGTTGAACATTACAAAGAAAGATCTTTCTGGCAGTCTGAGTCTCAGCAAAAAGGTACACAGTGCGCACTTAATTGTCATAAGTTCAAACTCAATATTTGGAAGTCAAAGTTCTGTATTTACTAGGGACTTGAAGTTTAATAAGACAGCACAGCGACGATCCATACCAATGTCCACAAATGCCCACGCTGCAGAGACCATCAGCATAGCTCAATGAAGGCTGCTGGCTGCTCCACGTTGTGAAGAATCCCAATATGAAAATGGAGCAAGTCTCTGAATTGTAGAACCACGGTAGCTGTCAGCGCTTGTCTCAGTGTTCACTGAGTTCCTCCGTAGTGTTTCATTCTGTCCCCGCGATCTCAAGTGCACAGTGATACATAAACACTCCATGTAACTACAATGTATTATCCTAGATACTCTTTGACTTCCGAGTTGTAGATTATTCCATGCTTGTCAACACCACAACTGTTACGTTCTCATAGTTGTAGGCTGTTCCGTACACGTTATATGTGGAAATAAATGTTTGGTTCTGTCTTATATCCTAATATTTCGTGACTCCGAAGTGATAGCACTACAGCTCGACCGCGGCGGTTTCAGCGTCCGCGCCGCATCGCAACAAGAACGTCTGTTACTTCCTCACTAGATGGGCCGATCTCGTTCTCACACGAAAATGGACAACCTGCCAGTCACCAGCTGCGAGCAGCGCAACGATTAGACCACTCCTGTTGTGGCAACAGAAGCCTATGTTGTGGTTCGCACAGCTTGAAAACCAGCCCGTCCAGGCGCAGATACCAGCCGACAAGAGGAAATATAGCTATGTGCTCGCAGTGCTCATAGAAGTGCTAGCCACAGAGGGACACCGAACAGAATGCGGCAATCGAGAAGGCGGTGGTGACGCGCCTCTCACATTCGGAGGCGAAGCGACTGGAGAAGTTTTTGCGGACGGAGGAGGCCGGCGATCGCACACTGTCACAACTTTCACGCCGTTCGCGCACATCGGTAAGCAACACAGTGAGCACTGATGAGCTGCACAATATTTCGTTCTTCCGATTACCGTCGGTCAGTCAAAAACTTCTCACGGTGTGCGTGGGTGATCTAAACGCACTAGCGCAGGCAGCGGACAGGATCATCGAGTTTTATCCCTCAATGAACATACGAATATTTAGTGAGAGTCCATTTACAGTGAACTATTTAGTAATTTTTGACAGACATTATTTGCAATTTCCTCAGCCAATTCTCGTTTGTTGGGTGTGTTTATTATATTTGTATCATCAGCAAAGAACTAGCTTTGCATCTTCATAAAAAAGAGAGTGGCAAGTCATTAATGTTATGAACAATAAGGGACTCAAGACTGAACCCTGTGGAACACTGTTGTTGATTCTTCCACAGTTAGAGGACTGTAATGATTTTTTCAGACTATCTGTACTGTTAATTTCAACCTTCTTCATTCATCCACTTAAATATGAATTAAACAATTTGTGCACTGTTCCACTATACCACAATACTTGAGATTACCTATTAAAATTTCATGATTTACACAGTCAAAAGCCCTTGGGAAATGACAAAAAATGCCAGTGGGTGATCTTCGGTTATTCAGAGTATTTAATATTAGACCAGTCAAAGGATGTATTGCATTTTCTGTTAAAAAGCCTTTCTGGAAACCAAACTGACATTTTGTTAGTGCTTCATTTTTACAAATGTGTGAAGCTTCTCTTGAATACATTACCTTTCCGAGCGGTTCTAGGCGCTTCAGTCTGGAACCGCGCGACCGCTACGGTCGCAGGTTCGAATCCTGCCTTGGGCATGGATGTGTGTGATGTCCTTAGGTTAGTTAGGTTTATGTAGTTGTAAGTTCTAGGGGACTGATGACCTCAGATGTTAAGTCCCATAGTGCTCAGAGCTATTTGAACCATTACTTTTCCAAGAATTTTGTATAAAGCTATCGTAAGTGATATTGGGCGTTCATGGTAAAACTATGTTTCCCACCACTGATCTAGTCCGAGCATACTATCAGACACCTGTAATTACAGAAGATATTCCCAAAGCAGTGATAACAACATCGTTCGGCCTATTCGAGTTCTCTAGGATGCCCTTCGGTCAGTGCAGCACGCCACAGATGTTCCAGTGTTTCATGGATGGGATCACTAGAGACTTCTGTTATGATTATTCAGATTATAATGGTTCAAATGGCTCTGAGCACTATGGGACTCAACTGCTGAGGTCATTAGTCCCCTAAAACTTAGAACTAGTTAAACCTAACTAACCTAAGGACATCACACACATCCATGCTCGAGGCAGGATTCGAACCTGCGACCGTAGCGGTCTTGGGGTTCCAGACTGCAGCGCCTTTAACCGCACGGCCACTTCGGCCGGCTTCAGATTATACAGAAGACACATTAGTGATGTCTGTGTAGCAAGAAGAACATTTACAGCACCTGGCCTACGTGTTCGATCTCTTACCCGTGCAAGGCTTGTAAGTAGTCCGTCGAAGTGTATCTTCGTAGCAAGGGAGGTGTAATTTCTTTGTTACACCTAGATGAGCATGGTATTTGTCCTCCACTGGGTAAGGTAAAACCCGTAAGCAAGTACCTTCGGCCCGTTACGATCAGAAAGCTACTCAGTTTTCTAGGTGCAAATTTTTATCAAAGATTCTTATACATTCAATTACTCATAACTACTCTCCTGAATGAACATCTTAAGCGCGCACCACGTGCATCGGACAAGCGAGGCGGACGATGCTTTTCGAGAAGGAATTGCAGAGGCTGCACTTTTGACACACCCAGTAGCACAGGCACCAGTTGCGCTTATGGTTGATGCCTTGTCTACCGCTGTCTGTGCTGTACTGCAACAGCTGGTCGAGCATTGTTGGCAGCCCTTTGCATTCTACAGTCATAAGCTGTCACCTCCAAGTCTGCGTTGAGAAATCTATGACCGTGAACTACACTCATGCTCATAAATTAAGGATAATTGCAGAATGTGGTGCCACACAACGTGGCACTACACAAAACTAGCGCTAATAGCATAGGCACATAGGGAATACACACGACACAGATCTGTAAGTCCACGGTATTGGTGATAGGTTGAGAAAACCGTCCCGAAACACACGTGCTACAAAACGCCACTGTTTTCTGCGCATGTACTCCGACATCAATATGGGATATGATCACCACGCACACTTACACAGGCCGCACAACGGGTTGGTATACTCTGGATCAGGTGGTCGAGCAGCTGCTGAGGTATAGCCTCCCATCCTTGCACCAGCGCCTGTCGGAGCTCCTGAAGTGTCGTAGGGGTTTGAAGACGTGCAGCGATACGTCGACCGAGACGTGCTCGATGGGGTTTAGGTCTGGAGAACAGGCAGGCCACTCCATTCGCCTGATATCTTCTGTTTCAAGGTACTCCTCCACCATGGCAGCTCGGTGCGGCCATGCGTTATCATACATCAGAAGGAAGGCAGGGCCCAATGCACCCGTGAAAAGGCAGACTTACTGGTGCAAAATGACGTCCCGATACACCTTGCGAGGTGCCGGGGCAAGCAGTGTATTTAACACTAAATTCTTCTAGAATCTACATATGTAAATGATGCTCTAAGCCCCCCCCCCCCCCTATTCTAACTCCGACTTTTGCTGTTGCACATGGATTAAAAAATATACGCGAACTGACTGTAATCAACCCTGCAAGTGGAGTAGAAAAGAGTTTGGCACCTGCAATAATTTAATTTGATAAATAAGTTAAATAAAGGAAGGTTTCATTAACGTAGTGAGAAATGATGGGTTGCTCTACCGATTAACAGAATGAAAGTTCTGTCCAAAATAACAATATGATTTATTAAGACTAAACACAAAATAATAAACAAAAACACATGAAACATTTATAATACATCAAATTGGCTCAAATTGGATACTCAAACAAACGCTGTGAAGGTGAAGTTGTCCCTAAACTAGATTGTGAGGTTTATGACGAAGTGGTATGTGGAGCCAATTCCTTGCCACTCAAATCTTAAGAGACACACACAGCTAACCCAACATTAATTGCTGCTACTCAAGACAGAACAAAGTTAGAAAAAGACGAACAGGCGCGCTCTGCTGAGCTCTGATTATCACCTAGGAAAATCCCTATCTGCCGGTGCTGCGGACATACATTACCAAACTGTCTTCTTAACTGCCAGAACACGATCTGGCATACCGGAGGCGATGGCTGGTTGCTTCGACGTCCTCGACCGAAAGGCGAGAGCCGTCTACCCTAGAGCACCTGTACATGCCGAACACCGAACATTCCCACCCCCACGACAGTGGCCGTGGTTAAACGTTCCAATCAGCAACTCGAAAACCGACGGAAAATTCCACTCCATTGCCAGAGCACTACCATTCCACCAATGGAGATCCTTGGCGCCAATTTCTGCGCTGATTTTGCTACGTCACGGAGCTATGCCCTGAGCAAGCCTATCACAGTTACTATTTTGCAGAAAGCGCGGGAATTTTCCCGCCACAACTGCCTGGGTACACAAGTCATTCCCACGCCTCGCTGGTAGCCCGCCAGAAAGTGTTTTCGCTAAGTTTCTGTGAAGTAACGGAACCTCTAGCCCAGCCGCTACTTCAGGCCCATCCGGGCGTGTCTTTTGACAATGACGGCGTCTGGAAAGCATTCACTCGACTCCCTCACACCCTTTCAAAGTCAGCAAAGCCCACCTGTCACCGGACCACCCGGGTGACTAGAGACGCTGCGTGGGAAGTCCGCGTGTGAAGGAATAGCAACTTTCCACCACATGCAATTAGAGAGGAGAATCGTAAGATAGAAATATGAGAGGGGGCTCATGCCACCTCTCAACCTGACCTGTTACAGTTTCTCTGTCAAAGACATGCAGGGGTGTACGTGCGCCAATCATAGTCCCACCCCACACCATCAAACCACGACCTCCATACAGGTCCCTTTCAAGGACATTAAGGGTTTGGTATCTGGTTCCACTGGGACCACTGTTACAATGACCATGTACTGTGTTCTTGACACCAGGCTTTACGGGCTCTCCTCTAACCAGGGGTCAGTGGAATGCACCTTGCAGGTCTCTGGGTGAATAAACCATGTCCGTTCAGTAGACTGTGTGTCTGGAGTCACCTGTTCCAGTGGCTGCAGTAAGGTCCCGAGCAAGGCTACCTGCAGTACTCCGTGGCCGTCTGCAGGCACTGATGGTGAGATATCGATCTTCTTGTGGTGTTGTACACTGTGGACGTCCCGTACTGTGGCGCCTGGACACGTTTCGTGTCTGTTGGAATCGTTGCCATAATCTTGAGATCACACTTTGTGGCACACAGACGGCCCGTGCTATGACTTACTGTGTTTGACCAGTCTCCAGTCGCCCCTGTACTCTACCCCTCACAACGCCACCAATATGTGTTCTCTGAGCCATTTTCAACACACAGTCATCATTAGCACGTCTGAAAACGTCTGCACACTTACTCGCTTCACCGTACTCTGACATGCACCAACACCGTTCTGCATATGTGGACTGCTGCCAGCCGGCCGCTGTGACTGAGCAGTTCCAGGCGCTTCAGTCTGGAACCGCGCTACCGCTACGGTCGCAGGTTCGAATCCTGCCTTGGGCGTGGATGTGTGTGATGTCCTTAGCTTAGCTACGTTTCAGTAGTTCTAAGCTCTAGGGGACTGATGACCTCAGATGTTAAGTCCCATAGCGCTCAGAGCCATCTGAACCATTCGGAAAGTAAGGAACGATCGGTCACGAAATGGAAAATACAATGAAAATCTGATGAAGCTTCGCACAGATGAGTTGGGCACTGTGTATCGTACGCCCGTTGATCGCATCACTTCGCTCTTTTCAGTTCTGAGCTCACATGAGAACGTAAAGATGGCTAGAAATTAACGTCTCCCACCAAGTATGAGGGCCTTTCGAAAGATTTCGCCTGAAACTGTGCAATCCACATAACGTAACTGTCGTGCGATTCGTTCTACACAACAATACTCGGCCGCACTCTGCAGGGGCAATGAAGATGCTCCTGCAGTGTTTTTGATGGGAAGTGTTTGATCACCCACAATACAGCCCATAATTGGCTACCGCTGAGGTTTATCTCTACTCAAATGAACCGCTGGTTATGAAGACAATATTTTGACACAGACAACGAGCTGCAGTCCAGAGTATAATATTCGCGAAATGCACTGGCTGCTGTCTTCTATAACGAGGGAATTGAAAAGTTGTTACAACGCTACGACAGTTGTCTATGTCTGAGCGGCGACTGTGTAGAGAAGTAGCTGTAAGGTGTAGCTAACCGTTGCAAATAAAATAGTTTTGGTTTTCACTGTGGTTTCCATTTCGCGACCGATCGTTCCTTACTTTCCGAACAGTCCTCGTATCTTCAGTGGGAAGAAACTGTCCGTGCTCCCAAGACAGCAGAAATTTTATTGACGTGTTTCTCCTTTTTGGAGCGTGGTTAAGGTTCTGTTGTCTGTGCAACCTTGACTGTTTTTTTCCTATTGACTGAAGTAACTAATAAGTAAACAATCTTTAATCAGGAACGGACGGTTCCAAATTTTTGCCTAAATGCAGTATGGTGGGCGGTGCACACGACGAACATCTCCAAGCACGCTTAACTTCTATGCCCCATAACAATTGTTCTCCATCCAGGTAGTATAAAGAGCGGTGGTGACGGAGTAAAAATATTGTCCAAGAACTTTTCCTCGACGTTGGAACACTTTCAATCGGAGTTAGAGCAGCTTTTCTTAATGAATCGGAATGAAAGTTTCAATCTGTATCAAAATATTTGTCCCCTGTTGTTCATGTTTGAATTCTCGCGCTATACATCTTTCACCTCCGAAGCTGTTCCTGTTACTGGTGTCTCGGAGAACAGCTTCTGTAGGGGTTGTCGATCCTGAGACAAGTTCAAGGAGAGCCCCCTCTAATTGTATCAGCCACTTCGTCGCTCCCGTCTGCTACTCGGGTTGTTTATTTGCGACCACGTCAGTAGTTTTGATGTATATATTTAGATTTAGGCAAGATATACATAATCAGATTCGCTGCTTTTATAATGTCTGCCGTACGAGCGTCTGTGCCCTTTTTAATGAATGAAGCGTCTGCGAGGAGATCTATAGATAAAATCATTCAGACGACCCGTTGCAAGCACACGTGACTTCGGTTCTAACATCTCTGAGAGCAGTGACAATTAGCATTAATTAGCATTCCGCGCCGGGTGTCGCCGTCCAAGCCACATCAGCGCGGGCGAAACAGGCCTTCGACGTTCATCACGTTTTAGGGTCGTTATTTCTGACCCAGCTGCCACTTTGCCTCTGATGCATACATTTGAATAAATTTTCTGTTTTGTAGCTCGAGCCAATGGTCAAAGCTGTGTTCGGTAAGTAGAACTTCTACGTTGTAACCCACCGTAAACTTTAAATAATAATCAATTTTTAAGCGCAGTTACCGGTCATAATTTGTTTACACAATGCCAGCTATTAGTGTCACAGGCCAGTTCTGGTGTTGTGTTGCTCGTAACATGCAGCAGAATAATGGCAGTCCGATCAATAATCGAACCACTGCTTTGACAAGCAAATAAATTTGCTGTAGGCCGTGTTCTGCCTTTATATTGATAGCTTTTTTTACGAGATATTGGGCCATTTTCGTTTTGACGAGATTACCTTCCTGAAACCGTTCAGCCTTCTTGTGTAGGAGAATGGAACGGGGACAAGAGAGTAGGCTTTTGTGCTGTAAATAGAGGCACTTGTGAAAACAAGGGGCTTTTCTAAAAAATCAGTCGAAGCTTTCTTCAGAATGCCAAGATCCACTGCCTTGTGTTTTGTCACTAGTGGCATCGCTGTCGACAACATCGTCCTTTATTCATTGAACCGGCAGTATCGTGGTGCGTAGTTTAGGGTTACAAAGGTCACGCCTCAATATATGTGTACTTTCACAACTTTTTCAGGCATAATGGATTACACAACAGAAAGGAAGGAACAATTCTTAAAATATATTTAAGCGGTACTGAATTAAGGTACATGTCAGGAAATTTTATGTGAGACAAGTAATTTTCCCACATGATCATTATTAATTTAGTTATATCACTTTGCCGGCCGGTGTGGCCGAGCGGTTCTAGGCGCTTCAGTCTGGAACCGTGCGACTGCTACGGTCGCAGGTTCGAATCCTGCCTCGGGCATGGATGTGTGTGATGTCCTTAGGTTAGTTAGGTTTAAGTAGTTCTAAGTTCTAGGGGACTGATGACCTCAGATGTTAAGTCCCATAGTGCTCAGAGCCATTTGAACCACTTTTATATCACTTTTCTGCAGAAGTGTTGGCTTTGAAGGCCTGGGTTCGTTTCAATAAACCATTTATAGGTATGTTACCGCGTCAAATGTGATAAAATTATCGCTGTTTGGACAATAACTGCAGGTAGCTTCGTGATGCTGACTACAAGAAGAACCTGCACGGCAAATCGCCGGCCTACCGTATGTTAGCAAAAGTGTGGAAGAGATTTCACACTGAGTGAGGGGAATCAGACCTATTTTCAACAGTGACAGCAAAATAAGAGACTCCCTGGGTTTCATTAAAGACGCCGTGGGTAAGCTACACACGCCAGAAGTACACGAGCAGCTGCGAACGTGCTCTAGTCTAGCGATATTAAAACTGGTGTACGTGTATCCCTAGGGATATGCGAGGAGTTCTTACGGGGTACATAAAGTTTAAAATACGCAATCAGTGTAATATGTTTTCTGAATGGTCACAAATAACGAAAAATATTTCAGCCGGAGAGATCTGATTTGGTTTCTATCCAAGAATTCAGTTTGCTTACTCTACCAGTCTGCCCAGCAATACCATACAGCTGTCCTCGCTAACCATTCGTATTTTGTGTTTCAAACGCCGACAACAGTAATAGAGTCTGCGGGTGTACGTTACCGACTGATTTATAATCTTTCAGAACTCAGTATGTTTTCGTGACTGTTATGAGCAGGATCGGTTTATTTACTCAGAGTCTCACATCTCATTCTTTATATTTCTAAATTGATTTTCACATTATCGCCGTCGAATTTTATTATTATGATAGTTGGTTACAAATTTTAACTTTTGTTGTAAGATGGATTAATTCGTTATGAGAGAAAAACGTAAGATCAACGAAACAAGTGATAGTGACGATTGTATTGAACCACAACCAGTGAAAAGTGCGACAACGCATGTTCCACGGCGTGACATCGGTGAAAATGGTGCTGAAGTTTGTAATGGTCTCTGTAATTGCGTGACCATTACGGCACTCCAACCCCAGTTCTCGGTACCAGTAATACTGTACTACTTTTTTGTGCGAAGTAACAGACATATTTTTGTGACAATATTCACATTTGGTTTTATTAATGTATAGGTGCTCCGATGTATCAATATATTACAGTGATATGGTTCTTGTGAGTATTCATTTCTGTGAAACTGTCATAATCTTTGACTTACTTGCAACCGTTTTGGCGCGAATGCGCACAGAGCAGTCTTTGTTTCACTTTTCAGAAGTTAAGTTGTTATTTCGCTTTTTAAAAGAACAGTCAAGGCTTGTGTTTGGTTAAAGTGGAAATTAAATACACGAAGATTGATACAAAACTGTTTTCTTGATGATGTGACAATTAAGAAGAAATATATGTGAATTTACAAGAAGTTTAATAAAAATGTGGATCATGAACACCAAGTCAAAAATTATTTCTACCATACCATTGTTCTGATCTGGGATTGTATAATCATTAAGAATTTCCTGAAAAACGCATCTGTTAGGTTTTCAAATATTGCTAAAATACAGATCTGGACCTTGTAGCAGTCAAAGTGGAATCAGCCTAGAATCAACAAGATGAGCAATAGCAACTTCGACGATATCTGCGTGGGAATCTATTCAAGATAAGTGCCAAAATTAATGACTTTTTTACAGTGACTTCATTATTTCCATTCTGACGATACCATCTACAGTCAATAACTTTGTTGTTGCCCGATAAAGCGAACATATGCTGCGTGAGCAACATTATTAATATGATTTCTAACCTATTTTGCAAGTGGTGGTATTGTTAGAAGTTGAACCGTCGACGATCGTCGAAAGAAGCGAGAAATCTGAAATACAGATATTACAGTGAAGCTTACATTAAATATGGATACGTGTCAAATATGTATGATCCACCTCTTCCCCCAAGCATTATTTGCAACCAAAATCTGTGGAATAACTATAACCCATCCCTACTTCTCAAACACTTGGTAACCAACCGTGGCGATTGCAAAGAAAAGTTAGTCGAATTTTTCAGGCACAAAGCAGAAAATTTAGACGAAAGTTCTAACACAATAGATTAATTTTACAAAATCAACAAATGTGAGGATAGAGGCATCGTATGAGCTAGCGTTGCTAGCTTCAAAAAGGAAATCACCTTATACCGCAACTGAGTCTCTTAGTCTTCCTTGTTCTTCGAATATAGCAGATAAAATGTTAGACAAAAATTCCGCTAAATTAATAACAAAATTCCGAATTCTATTACAAGTATAGGACGTATAATTCATGATATGACACAAATAGGCAAAAAATTTGCGATGCAGATTGATGAATCGTTGGGTGGGTCTGTTGATTCTAAACTCTTATATATGTTCGGTGTTTGACGTCAAAAAAGGTGCTGTTGCTGATATAATTCTAGGATGTACAAAATTATCAGAACAGATTAATGAAGAGGATATTTTTAAAAAATTTCTGATATTTTTATGAGATTAAAATTAAATTTGTCTCTTGAGCAATTAAAATAGGCAAAAAATTTGCGATGCAGATTGATGAATCGTTGGGTGGGTCTGTTGATTCTAAACTCTTATATATGTTCGGTGTTTGACGTCAAAAAAGGTGCTGTTGCTGATATAATTCTAGGATGTACAAAATTATCAGAACAGATTAATGAAGAGGATATTTTTAAAAAATTTCTGATATTTTTATGAGATTAAAATTAAATTTGTCTTCGGACTAGCGTGTAGGATTGTCCACAGATGGTGCTGTTTCACCGATACGTAAAAAAGCGGTATTATTGCTCGTATTTGCGAAATGAACCCCAAAATAATTTAACAGCATAGCTTCATACTCGGTTAAAATTCTGTTGCGAAAAAAGAAAAACAGCTCTTGATACACAATTGTTTTTGCACATCGAGGTGCGTTGGTTATCACCGGGACGCGTTTTGACTCGTCTTTTCGAACTGAAAAGTGAAGTAAAATGTTTCCTTACGTACTGAAATACGAGCTGGTGAAGTATTTTGAAGATAAAGAGTGGAACTGCCAATTACGTTATTTGACGGATATATCCAACAAATTTAACGGGCTCAATCTTCAACTCCAAGGTTTTAACACAGATATTTTTAAAGCTCGTGAAAAAGTAAATGGGTTTTGTAGGAAAGTTTTATTTTGGATTGATTGCGTTGATAAAGGGAATACTGCAGTTTATCATCTGTTTTGGGGCATAGTGGACAAAATGAAGTCAGTATAGTCAATGTACTTCTGGAATTAATCAAATTACACCTACAAAAATTCAGATTACAGTTTTTAAAATACTTTATAGAAATTTAGAAAGATGATAATATGCAAGAACGTATTACAGATCCGGTGTGCACCACCTTCTCGTAAAATTGAAAGAAAGTCTTTTGGAAATGTCCGTTGACAGTTCACTGACAATAAAACTCAAAAACACGTCATTTTGCTTTTACGCTGAAGAGCCACAGAAAATGGTACACCTACCTAATATCGCGTAGGGCCCGTGCTAGCTAGCACAAGTGCCGCAGCATGATGTGGTATGGACTCAACTAATGTCTGAGTTAGCGCTGGAGGGAATTGACAAGACGAATCCTACAGGGCTGTCCATAAACCCATAAGAGTACGGAGTTGTGGATATCTCTTCTGAATAGCACGCTGCAAGGCATCCCAGATATGCAAAATAATGTTAATTACTGGGGAGTTTGGTGGCCAGCGGAAGTGTTTGAATTCAGGAAAGTGTTCCTGGAGCCACTCTGTAGCAGTTCTGGATGTGTGGGGTGTCGCATTGTCCTGCTGGAATTGACCAAGTCCGTCGCAATGCATGAATATGGATACAGGTGGTCAGACGGGATGCTTACGTATGTGACACCTGTCACCGTAGTATCTAGACGTGTCAGGGATCCCATATCACTCCAACTGCACTCGCCCCACACCATTACAAAGCCTCTACCAGCTTGAACAGTCTCCTGCTGACATGCAGCGTCCATGGTTTCATGAGATAGTCTCCATACCCGTACACGTCCATCCGCTCGATACAATTTGAAACGAGACTCGTCCGACCAGGCAACATGTTTTCAGTCATCAACAGTCCACTGTCAGTGTTGATGAGCCCAGGCGAGGCGTAAAGCTTTGTGTCGTGCAGTCATCAAGGGAACACGAGTGGGCCTTCGGCTCCGAAAGCCCATACCGATGATGTTTCGTTGAATGATTCGCACGACGGCCCAGCATTGAAATATGCAGCAATTTGCGGAAGGGTTACACTTCTGTCACGTTGAACGTTTCTCTTCGGTCGTCGTTCGTCCCGTTCTTGCAGGATCTTTTTCCGACGGCAGCGATTTAGGAGATTTGATGTTTTACCGGATTCCTGATATTCACGGTACACTCGTGAAATGGTTGTACTGACAATCCTCACTTCATTACCTCGAAGATGCTGCGTCCCATCGCTCGTGCGCCGACTATAACACCACGTTCAAACTCACTTAAATCTTGATAACCTTCCATTGTAGTAGCAGTAACCGATATAACAACTGTGCCAGACGCTTTTAGTCTTACACAGGCGTCGCCGACCGCAGTACCGTATTCTGCCTGTTTACGTATCTCTGTGTTTGAATACGCAGTTTCTTTGGCAGTTCAGTGGATCTTGCGCTGCGACCGGACGTTTAGAGTTCATGGAGGTGAAGTGGTTAGCGTTCGAGCAACGGATGACGAAAGTGTATGAGGCGACGGTTCCCGTTGAAAGTTAACCTTTAATCCATACTTTTTTCATGACTGATCATAGTATTTAATTTATATAACATTTGAACGGTACTGTAATTAAAAATATACCTCGTGTATTTACACTAATTTTAGTAAATTTCATGTTATTTGACTATTCACTATTTGTAATTAAATTTAATTATTAGAACAAATATCGTTATAACTATATTCATCATTTTGCTTTGCAGCTCCTTGTGTTGGCCGTCTTTGCAGGTAAAATTGTTGGTTCAAATGGCTCTGAGCACTATGGGACTTAACATCTATGGTCATCAGTCCCCTAGAACTTAGAACTACTTAAACCTAACTAACCTAAGGACAGCACACAACACCCAGCCATCACGAGGCGGAGAAAATCCCTGACCCCGCCGGGAATCGAACCCGGGCGTGGGAAGCGAGAACGCTACCGCACGACCACGAGATGCGGGCAAAATTGTTGGATGTGAGGTCCGCCAGTTATGCAAAACACCGTTTTTTCTCAGTACCCAAACATGTTTCGGCACCACTGTGCCATCATCAGTGGGTTTTCGCGTTTATTTATTCTGTAATGTAAAATGTTCACATTAGAGAATAAATAAAAACGAAAACCCACTGATGATGGCACAGTGGTGCCGAAACATGTTTGGGTACTGGGAAAAAACGGTGTTTTGCATAACTGGCGGACCTCACAACCAACAATAGTTATAACTATCGACAAGTAAATGAAGAAACGCATACAGTTTTCCTGAAATGAATGCCTGTCGTGATTTGCGAAATCCCTTATACATGCAGTCTGGTACCTGGAACTACTTTGCACCTCGACGCTTCGAGATGCAGACGTATAGGCAGGTCCCATTTGACAGTTAACCTACGTAGCGGCGAGTCGTTGCTAATGTAGCAAGAACGAATAGTGTAGGTGTAAATTGTTTGAATACCACAAAATTTACACTTGTATATAAAAATGAAGGTTTGAGCGGGAGTGGATCCGTTCTCTCATCCACGTTTGTTTTCAGAAGCTCTAACGCTAGCTACTTGACCACCGTGAACTATAACGTCCGGTACCTACGGGCAGATACATTAGTTACGTAGTAGACATGTAATACTTCTCTTGCGATCTTGTCAGAATTGCCAGAGTAATGCACCTCTCTACTTGTACGTTATGCTTTTTTAATGGTCTACTAAAGGCGTACAAAGTCTGAAGTAAATCCGTGATCCCAATCTGGTGACCTCCCCGTTTTAGATGTCCTCATAGCTGTAGGCTGATTTCCAATGTTTGTTTTGTTGTGCTAGATTTTTTACGGTTTGTATTAGGATGCTTGTGGTATTCGTCTGTGCCGTTTTATAAGTGGACGCGACACTCGTCTCTGATAGTGTTCTAGCAGTAGTGGACACCGAAATATCCTGAGGAAGATCCCAGCATAGGAATCGAAACGTCGAACATTTTAGAAGAAACATGAAACGGCTTAATAACCCAGAAGATTTTAACTTCAGTGACAACGGCCACGAAAGCCTGCAGACTTACATAGAAGGAACATTGTTTGTGACATGTGGTGATGTTATGTTCGAACTAGTTTCATTCGAAATTTCGTCGTGTCCGGAGTTTTCTTGGAGTGAAGATTACTTTCGTGATGATTAGTCATATGTTGTGGGAGAAGATGACCAGTGCGTTTTTCCAAAATTTCGGGTTACCGGTGACTGTTGCCGGTGTCACACGCAAGGTGTAGCTAAATTCCGTTTTCAGACTTCGAAGACTTGTAGTGCGGACCAAGATATTAAGTTTAGCGTATGAGGTCATGTCCGGAAACCTAAAGTTTTCCCGCTACACTCAAAATACCACAACACACTTTTCTTGCTCTCTGACTCCTGCTGCTTGTGGTATGTGTCCACTTACAAGTAGGGCTCGATGTCACGAACACCGACGTCAGCACAGGTGTAGCATTTCAGCACCATTTTCCGGTGCACACGGTCATCAGTCCCTGGTTCTCCAGAGTTTGCTCGAGCCAGTAGACCTTCCTCGGATGCCGCAGGCGTAAAGCAAGGCTTTCATGTGACCCCACAGGTGGCTGTCGAGCGGGTTCAAGTCGGCAGAATGTGCAGGCCAAGCAGTCGGGCTGTAACACCAGTATCAATATCGATTAGAAGTAGGTTCATACTGTGTAACTGTGTATCTGTGATTATGAAGTGTTTGTTCTTCGTTAAGGTCATTGATTTGGTGACAGAAATTTAAAGTTTGTGATATATATATATATATATATATATATATATATATATATATATATATATATACTTACTTATCGCGAATGGACCCAGAAGGATCACGCAAAGCTTTCTGACGTCGTTTCTTCCATACTTCTTTCATTCGTTCTCCATGTTTTCTTTTTCTTTCTTCTGTCCATTTTGTTCCTGGTCTCTTTAGTGCTTCCTTCTCCGACAATACAATCCACTTTTCCACCTTATTTCTAAAAGTTTTTCTATCTTTGACATCTTTAAGTTCAATATTTGCTTTTTGTAAATCTAATTTTACTTCGCTAATCCATAGTGTTGTTGATTTGACTTTTTCTATGTAAGTGAGAATTCTGTTGGTGAATCGTCTGGGGGGAAGTCTAGTGCCATGTCCATAAAATTTTAATCTTCGCCTTCTTATGTTTGCTGCCAGGTTTGATATAGTTTCTGTGGTTCTTCTTGATTGCATCCGGTATCCTTCTTCTGTTAATTTTGGACCTAAAATCTTTCTCATAATTTTGCGTTCTTCTTTTAGTATTTTTTCTAAATCACATTTTGTGTGGAGTGTGAGCGTTTCACTAGCATATAGTGCTGCTGGCTTAATTACTGCGCAGTAGTGTCTGATTTTTGTGTTCGAGGAGATGCATTTTTTATTGTATATTTCATGTGTCATACCATATGCTCTCTTCATTTTCTGTTGTCTGATCTTCTGTGCAACTTTCTCTCCTCCGGTTGGCTCCAAAATTTCACCTAGGTATTTAAAATGTTTCACTCTATTTATTTTTCCATATTTTGTGATTAAACTGTGTATATGGAATTTCGTACAGAAAAATTCTGTCTTTTGAAACGAAATTTGTAAACCTACTTTATCCCCGCATTCCTTAAGGATCTCTATTTGTTTGGTGGCGATTTCTTCATCATCTGCAAGTATGGCCAAGTCGTTCGCGAATGCTAAACAAGATATCTCCACGTTGTCTTTGGTTCTACCAAGATGGATTGGTTTCCAGTAGGATTGATTTTTTAATTCTTTTTCCCATTCCTTAATGACTTTATCCAGGACTGTATTAAACAGAAGTGGAGATAGCCCGTCACCTTGACGTACTCCAGTTTTTATGAGAAAAGGTTCAGAGATTTCTCCCCTGAATTTAACTTTAGATACAGTGTCTGTCAGTGATTCTTTGATAAGCCTTAGTGTTTTGGAGTCAAGTCCAAGTTCCTCTAAAATGTTAAACAAAGATTGCCGGTCAATTGAGTCATAGGCTTTCTTAAAATCTACAAATGTACCAATTATGGGGGCATTTCTAATTGCTTTGTGTTTTAATATTGTCTTTAAATTAAATATTTGTGCTATGCATGAGCGACCGGGGCGGAAGCCTGCTTGATAATCACCCATTTGGCGTTCCAGCTGCTCTTGTGTTCTTTTCAGCAGGCATGTTGAGAGAATTTTGTAGGTGACTGGTAAAAGTGAGATTCCCCTGTAGTTATTGACACTTGTTCTGTCTCCTTTTTTATGTAACGGGTGAATAAGGGCACATTTCCAATCCTCTGGTAATTTTTCTGTTTCCCATATTTTTGTTATTATTTTTGCGAGCTCTTGCAACGTCTTTGGTCCTAGGTTTTTTAATAGCTCTGCAACAATGCCATCTTCGCCAGATGTTCTATTATTTTTTAAGTTTTTAATGTGACATTTGATTTCTTCCTGTGTTGGTGGTAATGAATCCGGTTGAGCGTTGGCACTGATTTCTTTGGGAAACCTTAAACTAGGTTCTGGGCAATTTAGTAGGTTAGAAAAATATTGAGCCAATACTTGACAGTTTTCCTGGTTTGTTAGGGCTAATTTACCATCTGGTTTTCTGAAACATAAATTTTGAGGGATATATCCTCGTATTTTATCTGCGAAAGTTCTGTAGAATTCTCTTGTATTATAGTTTTGGAAATTTTCTTCTATGGCATCCAGTTGTGCCTTTGTGTACTTCCTTTTTGCTTGCCTAATAGATTTTGAAACCTGTTTTCTAACCTCGTTAAATAAATGTAGACTTTCTTGTGATTTTTTACTGTTATATTCTTGAAATGCCTTTTTTCTCGTTTCCAATGCATTTTCACAGTCTGAATCCCACCAAGGGTGTTTGAATATCTTTTTCAAGGGAATAGTTTCCTTAGCTATTCGAGTGATTTTAGAATGAAATTCTTCCCATGTGTTTGCCTTTTCCTTCTCCCATTCTTCTTTTACTTTAGATTCTTTAATCTTCTTGGTGTCATATTTCTGTATTTCTGTTTTCTTCTGATGACTTCTTCGTGCTGTAAACTTGATTTTAATTCTAGTTAGGTAATGGTCTGAATCAATGTTTGCTCCTCTGCGTACTTGGACGTCGTAAATTTCTTTTTGTACTGGGTATGAAATCGCCACATGATCTATTTGAAACTCGCCAATTTGTTGTATAGGAGATCTCCATGTCTTTTGTTTTCTTGGACATTTTCTTAGAGATGTTGACATTATCTTCAGGTTATTCTGCTTACATAGTTCGACGAGCCTTGTACCATTTTTATTGGTAAATTTATGTGCAGGATATTTGCCTACGGTTTTTTGGTGGATTTTCTCTCTACCAATTTGGGCATTAAAATCGCCGAGTAGAACTTTTGTATCATCTTTTGGAATCTTGGCCATTATATTCTCCAAATTTTCCCAGAACGTTTCTGTTTCTATGGGGTTTTTCTTGGTGTCTCCGTTTGTGGGAGCATGAACATTAACCATTGTGTATGTTTTGTTGGCACATTGTAAGCGCATCGTCATTATCCTATTATTTACGGGAGTAACTTCCTTGATGGAGCTGAGCACGCTCTTGTGTATGATAAACGCCATCCCGAGATGGGGGGCTCCTCTTCCGATTCGTTTATCCGTCTTGCTCTTAAAGATGAGATAGTTGCCATAATCTGATGTTTCTTCATCTGTAAAACGTGTCTCCTGTAAAGCTAGTATTACTATCTTTTGCTTTTCAAGTTCTGTTGTAAGGTTTAGAAGTTTTCCTGGTTGGATTAATGTATTTATGTTAAAGGTTCCAATGTATGTAGGTGTTTTAAGTGGAAGTTTTCCAGAGAGCTCCGACTTTCTCTGGTGTAATCGTGTAAGTCCAGGTTCCCCAGAATCCGAATTCCTGGTTGCCATTTGTTGATGGGTGGATTGGTTACCACCTGGGGTAATGTTGTTATTACTTGCACGAGTCATACTTGCTTGTAATCAAGTTGGTCCAGTGTTTCCACTGGGTGTTTAGAACCAGGGATTGTTAGTTCCTGGCGCATTATGACCAGCCGCACATTATGTGAACAGACGCTGACCAGGATGCCGATGGTTCCCACTTCAGACGCGTCCTGGATTTGGGTGTTGACAGTGCTTATTGTAATGGCGGCACTTACTCGCCATGACACAGCAACGTCTTCGGGTTCTGTGGTTTTTGAATGAGTGTGACCCTTGCCAAAAGTCACCCTCCCACACCCTCGTGATGCTGTATATATATATATATATATATATATATATATATATATATATATATATATATATATATATATAATTAAGGAAAGGCGAACCTACGTTTCTAGCATTTGTAGACTTACAGAAAGCTTTTGACAATGTTGACTGGAATATTCTCTTTCAAATTCTGAAGGTGGCAGGGGTAAAATATAGGGAGCGAGAGGCTATTTCCAATTTGTACAGAAACCAGATGGCAGTTATAAGAGTCGAGGGGTATGAAAGGGAAGCAGTGGTTGGGAAGGGAGTGAGACAGGGTTGTAGCCTCTCCCTGATGTTATTCAATCTGTATATTGAGCAAGCAGTAAAGGAAACGAAAGAAAAGTTCGGAGTAGGTATTAAAATCCATGGAGAAGAAATAAAACCTTGAGGTTCGCCGATGACATTGTAATTCTGTCAGAGACAGCAAAGGACTTCGAAGAGCAGTTGAACGGAATGGACAGTGTCTCGAAAGGAGGATATAAGGTGAACATCAACAAAAGCAAAACGAGGATAATGGAATGTAGTCGAATTAAGTCGGGTGATGCCGAGGGAATTAGATTAGGAAATGAGGCACTTAAAGTAGTAAAGGAGTTTTGCTGTTTGGGGAGAAAAATAACTGATGATGGTCGAAGTAGAGAGGATGTAAAATGTAGACTGGCAATGGCAAGGAAAGCGTTTCTGAAGAAGAGAAATTTGTTAACATCGAGTATTGATTTAAGTGTCAGGAAGTCGTTTCTGAAACAATTTGTATGGAGCGTAGCCATGTATGGAATTGAAACGTGGACGATAAATAGTTTAGACAAGAAGAGAATAGAAGCTTTCGAAATGTGGTGCTACAGAAGAATGCTGAAGATTAGATGGGTAGGTCACATAACTAATGAGGAGGTATTGAATAGAATTGGGGAAAAGAGGAGTTTGTGGCACAACTTGACTAGAAGAAGGGATCGGTTGGTAGGACATGTTCTGAGGCATCACGGGATCACCAATTTAGTACTGGAGGGCAGCGTGGAGGGTAAAAATCGTAGAGGGAGACCAAGATATGAATACACTAAGCAGATTCAGAAGGATGTAGGCTGCAGTAGGTTCTGGGAGATGAAGAGGCTTGCACAAGATAGAGTAGCATGGAGAGCTGCATCAATCCAGTCTCAGGACTGAAGACCACAACAACCAAGCTGAATGATGTTTAAGAATAATGGAATTTCATAATATATGTGTGTTCGTGAAGGAAAATTTGTGGACTGGAAGCTGGCTCATGCTTAGAAAACTTGCATTGTGGAAGATAAAAGCTGCAGGGAAGTCCCTCCGCAACGGAAGAGGCTTGGCGCGATGTAAAAGGTGGTTTTGGCGGTCAAATTGGGCGGCTACGTGGGGGCAACGGTACGCAGTCAGTGGCTAGCTGTTGCACGGTTTACATCGGAGGGACCAAGTGAGGCATTTGGAAGCCGTTTTGCATGGAAAATAGCTTCGGATGTGGATTTGGCTGTTGCATAGTACTCTCGGCGATACGGAATGGCTCTAACACGATAAAAATCCTTCGCCAAGAAGAAATTGTAAAGAGCATTCAACATCAAGAGCCGTGAGTAGAGTTGGCCGCCATGTCGCTTGCCACCACTACTTCGCCGCTGCTCTACCAACTTCAGGCACACAGATATGTATCACAGCATGGACCAGATTTGTGCGAGTGTTTTCAATAATAATTCAAGTGCTATAAACCCTGACTTGAACCTTAACTTTATCGTAATCATGAAACGAAGCAGGATCCCCTCCTAAGTGTGCAGAAAACCGAGTACCCTGTTTCAACTACCTAGTGATTTGTTTCTGTGTATTAAATGTGCAAAAATTCAGTGCCAGAGAGTGTAAATGTTACTGTCTAAAATACCTGCTTCACAGGTGATGAAAATGGCACTTAAATTAAACTTATCTGAAACGTAATTTAGTCTTGATTGCTAACATGAACGATTTTTTTTTTTTTTGGTTAATCGAGCTCAGGGTTGAGTAATTTGCTTTAAAGGATGAAAACATAAACTATTCCAAGTGGGGGTAAGAATTAATGTTGATTGAATTGAACTTTGCTTCTGAAATAATCATAGACTTTGCCTAGAGAGACAATATCAGTTTATGGGTCCCCACCATATTCTTCTCATTTCAAAAATATAATTGGGGTATTTATTGCTACTAAAGAAATCTGATACTTTTATATAAATGGGAGTATAAAAAGTGTATATGTAGTATTATTTAATTTTATTTGTAGTGACAGGAATCACTCTAGGCTACTTATAGAAAACGCAAACTACGAGGAAGATGAGCCAAAACCTCGACCCAAGAGAGTGTGGACAGATGAGCAGAGACGAGCAGTTGGCGAGAAAATGAAGAAGTACTGGGAATAACGGAAGAAAAAGAAACACCATAAGTCTTAAGTTGTATGCGGTCCATAGCTGGCCAAATTCATAAATAAAAAATAAAAAAAATGAGTGGAGTACATTCGTGCTTACTATGATTACTGGTCTATCCGTTAGTGGTAACTACTGCTACCCACATCTTAGATCGCCCTGCAGTCGTGTGTACCCAGTGTACTACTCAAAGGGAATCTTAATGAAAGTCACTACAACTAATAAAGTTCAATTTCCTTCAACTAGTGTTTCAAATTAATATGCCTAATTAGGCTGGTGACAGTTTATTTTTTCATTCGTATGAACTTTTATACTTTTATTACCCCCAAATAAAGCCTGTTTAGTTCTCTATAAATTGCAATACACATTGAAAATTACAGTCCGATACCTTTTTATCCATTAGACAAACACACGGCCAAAATCAAAATTCCTCCCAGAGCGTAACACTATTTTGCGTCATAACAAACGAGAGGTAGTGTTGTTGGGCCACCAAGACCTGTCCACCGTTGCCCAAACTGTTGGTCCAGATGATCTCAGACTTCGAGATGGTGTGCCATCGTGCTGG
Source organism: Schistocerca piceifrons (assembly GCF_021461385.2). Lineage (NCBI taxonomy): Eukaryota > Metazoa > Arthropoda > Insecta > Orthoptera > Acrididae > Schistocerca > Schistocerca piceifrons. The sequence goes on along the minus strand of NC_060142.1, from coordinate 673,986,103 downwards.
AACTACATGGAATGAGATGTAAACAAATTCGTAGTGGACATATGACATCAGGTGATCACTGAATGACCAACGTAATATTGTCAGTTGCGTCAAAAATTCGGCAGGTTTCAACCTGTGTTGTGGTATATTGCGTATAGCGGGAAAACGGAGCGTTTGTGGACAGAAGTTCCTATATTAAATTTAACCGTCTTGGATTCACACTACAGGTCCTCAATGTCCGTAAAGGGAATTTCGTTGCATCATGTATATGACGAAAGTTTCGGCAATACGGTATTCTGACGAACATTTGTGGAGGTTGTAGGTGTCCTGGTTGGTGCTGAATTCAGAGTACACGCAAGAATGCCTACAGAAAATAGAAAATTGTCCTGGATAAACTGCCCCTTATAAACAATGAATACTAACCCACAAAAATATTATTTCAATGCTATCTGACTTTGCACTAAGAACAAGTTAATTCCGCGTGGTGTAGCCGCGCGGCCTAGGAGCCTTGTCACCATCCGCGCGGCTGCCCCCCCCCCCCCCCCCCACCACCCCTCGCCACCCGTCGGAGGTCGAGTCCTCCCTCTGGCATGGGTGTGTGTGTTTCCTTAGCGTAAGTTAGTGAAAGTTAGCTTAAGTAGTGCGTAAGCTTGCGGACGGATGACTCCAGCAGTGTGGTCCCATAAGACCTTACCACAAATTTCCAACAAGTTAATACAGGGATCGCCTACCACTTTACAATGGGAGCTTTCACCTGATTCGCCGGCGAAAACCAATAAAACTTTGCACCAGTTATTCCCGGCAATAAGCGTCGGTTTTGCACCTTAAAATGAATCTGAGCACTACGGGACTTAACTGCTGTAGTCATCAGTCCCCTAGAACTTAGAACTACTTAAACCTAACTAACCTAAGGACATCACACACATCCATGCCAGAGGCAGGATTCGAACCTGCGACCGTAGCGGTCGCGCGGTTCCAGACTGTAGCGCCTAGAACCGCTCGCCCACCCCGGCCGGGTTTGCACCTTACAAAGAGCCTTTGCCACCTATATTACTTGACTAAGTGATTACAAGGGGATATTAAATAAGTTCTAATTCGTTACTGGATCATCTGTGTAATTGACATCGTCAAGTACATTTAGTTTAATTCATGTTGTTTGTGCACGTTGGGTGACTGGGTAGAAGCAATGCTGTACTAACTCAGTGTAACAAAGAGTGGAAGTGTATACTTGTACCAAGCCGTTTTCTTTCCGGGAAGTTCTTGAGAAGTATAGCCTTGGGAAGGACTAGCGATACGTGGCAGAGCCTTTGCAGAGTTCGGCAGTGAATAGGGGTAGTAGCTGGAAAGTCGTGAACCCTGAGACGCGCGACTGCAGGCAATACAGCGGATTCTGTACGGCTTGAGACCCCCCACCACTGTGCCGCTAGCCGTCAACTTGTTGAGCAGGTAGACACGACTTGTTCCCGCGGAAAGTGTAACCGGCTTGACGAGGATTGGTAAGTTCACATTTCGTCGATGAAGCAGGGAGGTATTCCAGAAGCTTCGACGCCAAAACCAAAATCCAACACTACCGTCGCAGGTTCGAATCCTGCCTCGGGCATGGATGTGTGTGATGTCCTTAGGTTAGTTAGGTTTAAGTAGCTCTAAGTTCTAGGGGACTGATGACCTCAGAAGTTAAGTCCCATAGTGCTCAGAGCCATTTTGAACCAAAATCCAAGTCGGAGACTGGTCGGCACACGGAAGACAGCGACTTCCAGAAATATGATTTGCACCCACGTTTACAGGCAACGGAGACTACTAAGTTCACTCAACACATATCCATTGTCACGTATCACTGCGATGCCCTCGGTGAAAGTACACATTTTAGGTTTATCTCATCGAAATCAATCCTGTAAAATAGCGTGGGGCTTTTCCTTGATTTATTTAGCTGTTATGTGTCTTTTTTAGCGGATTAAAAACTGCACAGGAAAGTGGCAATATTTCACGTAAGGCGATCTTCTGCCTTTACCATAATGTAGCGAGCTTTCATTCAACACCTGTCAACTTCCTTCTACTCTTGGAGTGCAGTAAAAGGAGATCCTATTTAGTACAAATTTCAGTAATAACTAGTTATTACCTGACAACACATAGGCTGTCTCAAAGACTGGCAGATGTCTCATAATGTACATTTAAGCAGATTTGTGCACTTCACGAAATGTATTAGCGTGGTATCATTTCACTGTATGGCTATTGCGTCACAGAGTAAGTCATATTTTGAAAATAACACAGACCAACGAAAAATTTTTTGAAAAACTTTTTTTTTTTTACTTTCATAGCTGATCGTAATAGATTTTTATGAGCTGAATCCAAATCTAGCCTTAGTTTTCTTGTATCATTCATACTTTTCCAGCAATATGCTTTTTATTATATAGTATAAAAATCCTATGCTATACGGTAAACGGGGAAATTAATGAAACGCTTTGTTGCAACATAAGCGTGGTTTGGATTTACAGTAAGCTACTTAAAACACTCATATGTGTTAATAGAGGTTTCACTTGTTCTCTGGAATTGATTTGTATTGTTTTTCCTTTTTTCTTTGAAACTTCTTGTGTAGCTTTTTCTACGATGAGTCGCTTGCTGAACTTCTCGGTGAAGTTACCAACAGTAGTCCCCCATCATGTTGGTGTTTCAGCGGCCATGGTAGCGTTTTTCCATCACTTTAATGTCCTGGTGAAAACGCTCTCCTTGCTCCTCACTAACATCTCCCATATTGTCCAGGAAGTAATCAAGGTGATTGTTCAAAAAGAGAAATTTCAGGCTCCTTAAACATCCTAAAGTTTTAAAATTCTTTAACATTGTAGCTGTAATAGAAACATATTCTGGGTCTTTTTCATGTCCTAAGAGCTTTGTAACGACTTGCTTGAATGATTCCCACGCTTCTTTCTCATTTAAGGCCATTGAGGATTCAAAGTTAACATTAAACATCAGTTTTCTACTTTCAGGTCCGGCAAAGACGCCTTCTTTTAGTTTAACTTCTGAAAGGTGTGGAAATTTTTGGCAGAGACACTTAAGACATGGTCCATGTTTAGTCCAAGCCTTTACAAACTGTTTCATTAGGCCTAACTTTATATGTAGAGGTGGTAGGAGTACATTTTTTTCGATCTAGAATGTTTTTACGTAGAATGTTCTTCTCGCCAGATTTTAAAGACTCCCTCACAGGCCAGTTCTTTCTGCACCAGTGTTGATCCCTAGCCCTACTGTCCCATTCACACAAAAAAACATGGAAATTTGGTAAGGCCACTTTGCTGACCAAGGAGCATGCATATTACTTTTACATCGCCACACATCATCCAACCATGAGCAGAATAGCCTATTTTATTTAGCGCTATTTATAGATTTTCATAGCTTGCTTTCATATGTACAGAATGTCCAACAGGTATAGATGCATAATGTTACTATTGTGTAATAAAACAGCCCTTAAACTAGTTTTGAGTGAATCAATAAGCAGCCTCCAGCCTTCCTTTTTGCATTCAATACCAAACTCATTCATCAGACCGGGAATGTCTGAGCAGTACATTAAATCACCTTCTTGCTGAAAAAACTTGGAAAATTGCTGCTCTCTCTTTCTATACATGTATATGCTGGTTCCAACTACCAATAAGTTCTTTTCTTTTAATCTAGAGCCAAGCAATTCAGCTTTTTCTTTCGTTGAGCCCAAATCCCTAACCAAATCACTTAGCTCGGTCTGAGTAAACAGTTTGAGCTGTAGACTTTTTGTATTACAATGGAATTCATCATTATCTGGTTCATGTAAATCAGATTGTACATCAGAAAATACTTCTGTTGAAATAGAATTTAAATCATCTGGTGGTTCAGGAACTGGCAAATCTACACCATGCCCTACTGGTCAGATGGCGAACTGAATTTTAGGGTACCTTATTACCTTCTTGTTTTTTGAATTATGATCAGTAATTTCAACACTGAAAAAGTAGCAATCATCGGAATGAGTTCTTGGCTCCCTCCATATCATAGGAACAGGTTTTTTTTCTCCTTTTTGGACCATTTTCTCAGATCTTCAACACGCATATAACATACCTTATGCAGCACCCAAGATTTATCTTAATCAGCAAGTTTAGATCCAAAGTATGATAGATAAACCTTTTCCACAAAGTCTGTAATGTTTCTTTGGTGTTTTTTAATCACAAATTCACCACAAATGTAACAAAAACTGTCAGCAGAATTTTTACAACCACGATTAGACATTGTACTGGGCACATGTACAGATAATGGGAACGTGAGGTTAGGTTGGCAGTAAACAAAACACCATCTGTTAACACAAAAATAGAATCGACCTTTTTTGCCAGCAAATGTTTTTCAGCAGTGCTACCAACGTCTTCTACATTCATTACACCTCCTTTTTGAATTATTTTAACTGTATAAAATCTGTTAAATTCTTTAAAAAATCGCTTAATTTAATAAATTTAATTTCAAACTGTGAAGAAATGGTGGGTGATACAGTTTTTTCAAGTATTGTATTTGGATTTCCCACCCTAAAAAACATAAGATTAGGTATTTTCAGCAAAAAGGTTTTTCCATCGTTGGCCTGTGTAATTCGTGTGTAACAATGTGCAGAGATATAAAATGGAACGTTCATGTAGGCTCAGTTGTACAAACCCACCTCAGATCGAAGTAAGAGTGAACGTGGAGCGTATTCAAAGAAAGGTTGTGAGAATCGTCACGTAATTGTCTGACTCTCAGGAGAACGTAAAAGAAATGTTGCAGAATCCTGGTGGACACGCCAAAAAAGATGCCGTACATCTCCCGAGAACCTACGAAGAATACTTCAAGCACGATTTCTTTAGGGCAGATACTGCGGCTATTGTGCAGAATATACTCCTAACAGATTGGTCTCATTTCAGATTCATACGTGACGGAAGGTGTGTTTTGATTTAGAGCGATTAGGGAATTCGTTAACATTTTTCAAATAACGATGATAAGAATATCTTCAGACGGTGTAGTGTAATGTCTATGTTTCGAGCTGTACAGCTGTATACGGAAGACGAAACCTCCACTTTTTTCTCACGCGTAACTTGATTATTTGTCACGTATTTAAACATGTGCGGGATGAAATTGTGTCAAGCTACGACTCTGTCCTGCAGCAGGTATAGCTCGTGTCGTTGAAAAAACTTCCTTGAACAGAATGGATTCCACTTATGTAGCTGTCAGCATGATATACCAGAGTGAATACCACAGAACTCGCACCGAGCGAGGAGTCGCAGCAGTGGCAAGCCTTTTGAATTGTTTCTGTCACTCATGCCTTGATGTGTGCGACCTTCTACGAGCAAGGTAGTCATAAACACCTTCCCATAAACACCTCGATAAGGCAGTTACAAAATCATCGATTTTTTCGATACTTGCCGAATCCAATGATTTTATTTTCTGACACTTGCTACATTTCTCACCCTATGTACTTCACAGAACGACAAAACGTAGTATCCTAGGACTACAACATCAATGAACCACAAAGAGACTCAGTCAAGACAAATTGTGCAATCCCACAACTACACTACCAACAAGCTACAAATGGAATCAATTAATCAACCAATGAGTCATCTCATTCATACCTTCGTGTAACTATTTACAGTTATATGAAACGGGATGTTCATATGGGCTCAGCTGCAGGAAAATCAGATGGCAGGTTTCAGTACATTGCTAAGATGCTGGGAAAATGCAGTCATTCGGCAAAAGACAGGACGCAGAATGTGGGGTTAAAGCTCAACCCACCCAGAAGCCAAGTGGTACTGGATGGTCGTTCATTAGTAAGAAATATCGGGATCCCTATCATATTTAACCGTGAATGAGACAAAATCAACTTCTTTCTCTCAGCGTAGAGTTTAGGAGTAATAATAGATTAAAATCTAAACAGTACTGAGCACATTACTGCAATGCGCAAGAAGACATCAGCATCTCCTCATGCCCTACAATATTATATAAAGCTATTTATTACAACGACGTCATCCTGTTACCGGCGTCTGGAACTGCTTATGAACGCCTGCGTTCGTTGTATCTGTGATGTTCAGCTCTTTGATAGGCAGATATTTCCATATCCTCTGTCTTCCTTACTGTTTCATCAACGAACACTGTGACTCATATCTCTCCTCGCCTTTAACGCTGTTATCTGAACGACATGGCAGGAACAATCTTTTCCATCAGAGCAAAATCCTTTCTGTCCTACTGCATCGTTCAGCAACTTTCTCAAAGTTTTTTCTCAGTACCAGTAATCTGTCTCAGGAATAATCTCCCGCATTACATTAAAGAACTGAATAACATCTACTGCTTCAGAAGATAGTTAGTGACATATTTACGAAAGAAACAATAATGATTCTTAGTTGGTGCAGTCTACTTAAGAACTCACTATATCAGAAAACATCTATTTTGTACACCTATAAATTATTTCTGTATCTGCCACTCTCATTACTGTTATTTTGTCCTTATTATGGTTATTATTATCATTATCACTATTATCAGTTATCATAATATTTAATTATTCGCTACGAACCGGCTATCGACTTCTTAGGCCATCGTAAGATAAATTAATACTAAACAGATAGTTCACAAAACTTCAACGAGAATTCGTAACTGTACAAAGATTGTTGTACAAAGATATGTGGCATCTTATGTCTATATCGATACAAAACACAAGCGTAATCTAATACCTAGAGACAGATAAATTAATACTAAACAGATAGTTCACAAAAATTCAACGAGAATTCGTAGCTGTACAAAAATTGTTGTACGAAGATATGTGGTATTTTATGTCTATCATCATCATCATCATCATCATCATCATCATCATCATCATCATTTAAGACTATTTATGCCTTTCAGCGTTCAGTCTGGAGCATAGCCCCCTTATAAAATTCCTCCATGATCCCCTATTCAGTGCTAACATTGGTGCCTCTTCTGATGTTAAACCTATTACTCCAAAATCATTCTTAACCGAATCCAGGTACCTTCTCCTTGGTCTGCCCCGAGTCCTCCTACCCCCTACTGCTGAACCCATGAGTCTCTCGGGTAACCTTGCTTCTCCCATGCGTGTAACATGACCCCACCATCTAAGCCTGTTCGCCCTGACTGCTACATCTATAGAGTTCATTCCCAGTTTTTCTTTGATTTCCTCATTGTGGACACCCTCCTGCCATTGTTCCCATCTACTAGTACCTGCAATCATCCTAGCTACTTTCGTATCCGTAACCTCAACCTTGTTGATAAGGTAACCTGAATCCACCCAGCTTTCGCTCCCATACAACAAAGTTGGTCGAAAGATTGAACGGTGCACAGATCACTTAGTCTTGATACTGACTTCCTTCTTGCAGAAGAGAGTAGATCGTAGCTGAGCGCTCACTGCATTAGCTTTGCTACACCTCGCTTCCAATTCTTTCACTATGTTGCCATCCTGTGAGAATATGCATCCTAAGTACTTGAAACCGTCCACCTGTTCCAACTTTGTTCCTCCTATTTGGCACTCAATCCGTTTATATTTCTTTCCCACTGACATTACTTTCGTTTTGGAGATGCTAATCTTCATACCATAGTCCTTGCATTTCTGATCTAGCTCTGAAATATTACTTTGCAAACTTTCAATCGAATCTGCCATCACAACTAAGTCATCCGCATATGGAAGACTGCTTATTATGTGTTCACATACCTTAATCTCACCCAGCCAGTCTATTGTTTTCATCATATGATCCATAAATAATATGAACAACAGTGGAGACGGGTTGCAGCCTTGTTTCACCCCTGAAACTACTCTGAACCATGAACTCCATTTACCGTCAACTCTAACTACTGCCTGACTATCCATGTAAAGACCTTTAATTGCTTGCAAAAGTTTGCCTCCTATTCCATAATCTCGTAGAACAGACAATAACTTCCTCCTAGGAACCCGGTCATATGCCTTTTCTAGATCTATAAAGCATAGATACAATTCCCTGTTCCACTCATAACACTTCTCCATTATTTGCCGTAAGCTAAAGATCTGGTTCTGACAACCTCTAAGAGGCCTAAGCCCACACTGATTTTCATCCAATTGGTCCTCAACTAATAGTTGCACTTTCTTTTCAACAATACCTGAGAAGATTTTACCCAAAACGCTGATTAAAGAGATACTTCTGTAGTTGTTACAATCGTTTCTGTATCAATGTTTAAAGATTGGTGTGATTACTGCTTTTGTCCAGTCTGATGGAACCTGTCCCGACTCCCAGGCCATTTCAATTATCGTGTGTAGCCAATTAAGACCTGACATTCCACTATATTTGATGAGTTCCGACTTAATTTCATCCACCCCAGCTGCTTTATTGCACTGCAATCTATTGACCATTTTCTCCACTTCCTCAAATGTGATCCTATTTCCATCATCATTCCTATCCCATTCTACCTCGAAATCTGAAACATTACTTATCGTATTTTCACCTACATTGAACAACTCTTCAAAATATTCCCTCCATCTGCCCAAGGCATCCACAGGATTCACCAGCAGTTTTCCTGACCTGTCCAAAATACTTGTCATTTCCTTCTTACCTCCCTTTCGAAGACTGCTAATTACACTCCAGAATGGTTTTCCAGCAGCTTGACCCATATTCTCCAACCTGTTTCCAAAGTCTTCCCAAGATTTCTTCTTGGATGCTGCAATTATCTGTTTGGCTTTGTTTCTTTCTTCAACATAACTTTCTCTGTCTACCTGAGTTCTAGTATGTAGCCATTTTTGATACGCCTTCTTTTTCCTTTTACAGGCTGCCTTGACTGTGTCATTCCACCAAGTTGTTTGCTTCATCCTACTTTTACACGCTACTGTTCCAAGACATTCTTTAGCCACTTCTAGTACTGTGTCCCTGTACCTTGTCCATTCCTTTTCCAGTGACTGTAATTGACTACATTCAACTAACTGGTACCTTTCTGAGATCGCTGTTATGTACTTGTCCTGAAGTTTCTCCTCTCTTATCCTCCTACATATGGACCTGACCTCCTGCACTTTCGGCCTCACAATCCCAATTTCACTGCAGATTAAATAATGATCAGTGTCATCAAAGAATCCCCTGAATACACGTGTGTCCCTCACAGTCTTCCTGAATTCCTGATCTGTTATTATATAGTCAATGACAGATCTGGTTCCCCTGCCTTCCCAAGTACACCGGTGAATGTTCTTATGTTTAAAAAAGGAGTTTGTGATTACTAAGCCCATACTGGCACAGAAATCCAAGAGTTGTTTCCCGTTCCTGTTGGCCTCCATATCCTCTCCAAATTTGCCCATAACCTTTTCATACCCTTCTGTTCGATTTCCAATCCTGGCGTTAAAATCACCCATGAGCAGAACACTGTCCTTGTTCTTTACTCTAACACCTACATCACTGAGTGCCTCATAAAAACTATCCATCTTATCTTGATCTGTCCCTTCACAATGCGAATATACTGACACAATCCTAATTTTCTTGCTATACACTGTCAAATCTATCCACATCAGTCGTTCGTTTACATACCTTACTGCAACTACGCTCGGTTCCATTTCTTTCCTGATGTAAAGCCATACACCCCACTGTGCTATTCCTGCTTTGACTCCTGACAGGTAGACCTTGTATTCTCCCACTTTCCCTTCTTTCTTACCCCTTACCCGAATGTCACTAACAGCTGAAACGTCCAGCCCCATCTTACTTGCAGCCTCTGCCAGCTCTACCTTCTTCCCAGAGTAGCCCCCATTGTTATTAATAGCTCCCCATCTCATTACCATTTGTTTGCCAAGTCGTATCTTAGGAGTCCCTGGTTTGTCAGTTAGAGGTGGGACTCCGTCACCACCTCCAGGGAAGCAGGTTGCTAGCCTTACTTTCCCCGAGTCCGATTGGTTTTACCCCTAACGGCTGAGGGACTAACCGGTGGATTTGGTAGTCTTTGCCGTATGACTCAGGTGACCACGACTCAGAATATGTCCGAGATGCACAACCTTATTCCAAAGTAACTGGTATCCCGACTGTCGGGACCACTTACTTGGCCTCTCATACGTTGCCCATGGTTCATGAACTAGGACATGACTACAGGAACCCACACCATGAACCATCCTCTTGAGGTCTGCATAATTTCCTCTTCCCTTTATGTCGTCTGTCATCTTGTATCTCCTTCTTCCTCTCAGTCTTCTCCCACAAAACAGTCCATCCAAAGCATCTGCTATGAAGCACTCCCTCCTCAATGAATGTCCCAACCAGTTCTTTATCCTTTCGCTTACAACCTTCAGCAGACATCTTCTCTCACCAACCCTTTCCAATACTCTTTCATTACTCACTCTTTCCATCCAGCTTTTTCTCTCCATTCTCCTCCACATTCACATCTCAAATGCTTCTAACCCTTTTTCATCCTCTCGTCTCAGTGTCCATGTTTCTGCCCCATATAGTGCCACACTCCAGACAAAACATTTGCCATGCTTTTTCCTTAGTCCTTTATCTAATTTGCCGCATAAGAGTCTCCTCTTTCTGTTGAATGCCTCCTTAGCTATGGCAATTCGAGTTTTCACCTGCTGGTTTGAATCATCCTAAATGAATAGATTGAAAGAGCTGTAATGGATAATTCACAAAATGTTGGAAGGGTAGAAAAATTTACTGACAGGGGGAAACCAGAAAGTGAGTCTTACAGGGTTCAATTTTGGATCCACATCTAGTGCCTATATATGTAATAACCTTCCAAGATGCCACACGAAGCGGGTGTAAAAATGAATGTACGCAACGGAAAATACTGAACGCGAAAATGAAGATTTTGCCCTGTCTGACAACCCCATGAAGCAGATCTTAGGATCTCTTAATGGTGAAGTTAATTCCTCCTTGTTGCTCTTTAACATATAAATTACATAAATGAATGATTAAGGGAACTAGTAACTACAAAATGATAAATATTGATTCTGCTTATGCATTTATTCTAGATTAAAACCTCTTTTATATATTACAAATGTTTATATATCGATGCCCAATGGACTTAAAGAGATAGGCGGCCGCGGTAGCCGTGCGGTACTGGCGCTGCAGTCCGGTACCGCGGGACTGCTACGGTCGCAGGTTCGAATCCTGACTCGGGCATGGGTGTGTGTGGTGTCCTTAGGTTAGTTAGGTTTAAGTAGTTCTGAGTTGTAGGGGACTTATGACCTAAGATGTTGAGTCCCATAGCGCTCAGAGCCATTTGAACTATTTGAACTTAAAGAGATACTAATGAATTTCGTAACTAATATTACTGATCCACTGCCCAAATCTGCCCCTTTTTATGGCTACGGGATCTAGCATAAGTAACAAGAGACGACTGACATCATTTGTGTACCAAGCACTAGAAGACACTACTTTCAAACATTTTCTACAGTGGTGTGCAAACTTACATGATCACAGCTGTTTAGTTTTATAGCCCTAATAATCCAAAGCAATTAGCAATATCACCATATGTACTGCGTCCGGTGCATCGGAATGATGGTTCTCGTACATGTCTGCGACGGTGGAAGAACTCCAGCCATAAAATAAAAAAACTCTTTCAAACACTAGGAAGGCAGACGACAGTCCTCTGACTAGTATCATCTAATACCGTCTCCTCCTCTCTTCTCCTCCTCTCTGTGTTCTACAGACAAGAAGCACGAACTCCCAGCCACAAGTACGGAATTCAGATAACGTCTCAACGTGATTATAGAGACAGAAGGAGCGCACTCAATCACTGAACGCTGCGTAATCTACGACGACTCCCTACCTGGAGGTGAAGTACAGAATCGTATAAGATCGCAACAGTGCAGTGTCTAACCGTTCTCACAATAAATCTCCTGAGAGCAAAGGCAGCAAGTCCGTCAATACCAACAAAATCTGATACTGAGCGACCGTCAAACACGGGCACTCAAAACAGAAAACCCCTTTCTCTCCACCGCTGGCTTCCCAGCAAACCTCGGCTCCCGTTTCCATTCTCGAAATCACGGAATATTCTCCCTCTCTACAGATTCTTCTTGACGGCGACCAACCATATTTTAGTCTTTTGTTGTCCAGCGTGGAAAGTTTGTGAGGAAATACCTATCCCCGTTAATTAGGAATGCATACAATGGTACGCTTCTCACAGTAAAAATCCTTAGAAAAAACCCAGCCTGCGTGATTTCCGAGGTAACGCTTCCTTCTTCCTCTCTGCTGTGTCCAAAACTTTCAGAGTTTCCGAAGTATTATCCGATTATCCTTCCGGCCCTGCTACAAAACTCGCTGGCCGCCGCTGTATTGCTCTTCAGCGCTCAGGTCCCCCGACTGTCCGTCTTGGGCTACTTCCTGTTTTTAGCTGAATCAACAGGGCCTGAGTTATGCCTGCCACTTCATTTCCACTGGCGTTCCAAACTCTGCTAGTACAGGCAATCATTCATAACGCCGTTTTGGTAATAAAGACAATCCATCACCTTTCATGCGTTAACAGCTATTTACAAGGTGTACGTGACAATGTCAGTCTTCTTTAAATATTCAAATCTGCACAACACACATCTTAGTGGGATGTAGTTGAAGTCGAGTCCTCAAGACAGTCCATGTTTTCTGTAGAAATATATATGATGTCTGGGATCTGAAGGAAACCACGTAGTGTGAATAAGTCTCTATCAAGCAGTAACATCCTCTGTTAATACCGGAATTATACAGGGTGTTACAAAATGGTACGGCCAAACTTTCAGGAAACATTCCTCACACACAAATAAAGAAAAGATGTTATGCGGACATGTGTCCGCAAACGCTTACTTTCCATGTTAGAGCACATTTTATTACTTCTCTTCAAATCACATTAATCATGGAATGGAAACACACCGCAACAGAACGTACCAACGTGACTTCAAACACTTTGTTACAGGAAATGTTCAAAATGTCCTCCGTTAGCGAGGATACATGCATCCACCCTCCGTCGCATGGAATCCCTGATGCGCTGATGCAGCCCTGGAGAATGGCGTATTGTATCACAGCCGTCCACAATACGAGCACGAAGAGCCTCTACGTTTGGTACCGGGGTTGCGTAGACAAGAGCTTTCAAATGCCCCTATAAATGAAAGCCAAGAGGGTTGAGGTCAGGAGAGCGTGGAGGCCATGGAATTGGTCCGCCTCTACCAATCCATCGGTCACCGAATCTGTTGTTGAGAAGTGTACGAACACTTCGACAGAAATATGCGGGAGCTCCATCGTGCATGAACCACATGTTGTGTCGTACTTGTAAAGGCACATGTTCTAGCAGCACAGGTAGAGTATCCCGTATGAAATCATGATAACGTGCTCCATTGAGCGTAGGTGGAAGAACATGGGGCCCAATCGAGACATCACCAACAATGCCTGCCCAAACGCTCACAGAAAATCTGTGTTGATGAGGTGATTGCACAATTGCGTGCAGATTCTCGTCAGCCCACACATGTTGACTGTGAAAATTTACAATTTGATCACGTTGGAATGAAGCCTCATCCGTAAAGAGAACATTTGCACTGAAATGAGGATTGACACATTGTTGGATGAACCATTCGCAGAAGTGTACCCGTGGAGGCCAATCAGCTGCTGATAGTGCCTGCACACGCTGTACGTGGTACGGAAACAATTGGTTCTCCCGTAGCACTCTCCATACAGTGACGTGGTCAACGTTACCTTGTACAGCAGCAACTTCTCTGACGCTGACATTAGGGTTATCGTCAACTGCACGAAGAATTGCCACGTCCACTGCAGGTGTCCTCGTCGTTCTAAGTCTTCCCCAGTCGCGAGTCATAGGCTGGAATGTTCCGTGTTCCATAAGACGCCGATCAATTGCTTCGAACGTCTTCCACCTTCGTTCTGGAAATCTGTCTCGATACAAGCGTACCGCGCCACGGTTATTGCCCCGTGCTAATCCTTCATCAAATGGGCATCTGCCAACTCCGCATTTGTAAACATTGCACTGACTGCAAAACCACGTTCGTGATGAACACTAACTTGTTGATGCTACGTACTGATGTGCTTGATGCTACTACTGTAGAGCAATGAGTCGCATGTCAACACAAGCACCGAAGTCAACAGTACCTTCCTTCAATTGGGCCAACTGGCGGTGAATCGAGGAAGTACAGTACATACTGACGAAACTAAAATGAGCTCTAACTTGGAAATTAAGCGTTTCCCGTCACATGTCCATATAACATCTTTTCTTTATTTGTGTGTGAGGAATGTTTCCTGAAAGTTTGGCAGTAACTTTTTGTAACACCCTGTATTTTACTTCTGAATAGTGGCAAAAAATTGCGGAAGTTGTGTTCCGTTATGAGCAGATGGATGGCGGCTAAACAACTGAAAAGGGCTTCCTACACACACACACACACACACACACACACACACACACTACCGTAAACTGTCACAATATTCGATGCCGACTTGCTCCAGTGAGTTACAATTAGTTGTTTATTCTTTCTTGGCTTGAACCAGAGCGGTAACGGCTGAAGGATAGGGCGGTACAGCCTCCTGCAGACTGCGACCCCTGCTCTCCGGATTGGCAGGTCGTGACGAAACGAGATCTGGAACGCGAACAATAGCCCGCCGGCGTGATCGGTTCCGAGGCACGAGGCACGAGGCACGACGCCGATGGCGTCATAGCGGCGGGCAGCCGGGCAGCCGGGCAGCCGGGCAGCCCGGAATGGGCGGCGCTCTCTCTATCGGCCGAGGCCATCGCACGTCCGTCCATCCGGCGCTCTCTCAGAGCGGGCGCGCGTGCAGTCATCATCATCGATGATCGGCAACTCTGAATTTACTCACACTTCTGCCAGGCCGGTCTTAGAGTACAGCCTGTTATCACTTTCTTCGCTTCTCGCTATGTTTCTACCTCACAACCTAGCAGACACAAAAGAGCGAGTTGTTCTCAAAAAATGGTTCAAATGGCTCTGAGCACTATGGGACTTAACATCTGAGCTAATCAGTCCCCTAGATGCAGAACTACTTTAACCTAACTAACCTAAGGACATCACACACATCCATAAACGCTCTCCCAATCACACACAACACAACGATGGCAATCTACGCGGATGACACAGCCATCCGCGCGCAAGATTGGAAACCATCAAACATTACGTCACGCTTACAGACTGCACTCTGAGTGGCTGAGCCTTGCATGGAGAAATGGCGTGTTAGAGTAAACGTCGACAAGTGCGAAGCCGTTCTGTTCACTAAAAGACCGAAGCAACTGCGCAAACACCGCTACTGCAGACCAATAACTCTACATGCACGCCCAATACGTTTCCGCGAGAAAGTCAAATACGTCGGTGTCTGGCTGCACCGGAAATTACTCTGGGGGGACCACATACAACACATGACCAACCGAGCAAGCGCGACGCTCAAACAGCTCTACCCTATGCTCAACAGGCGTAGCACACTGAACAGAAGGGTGTCCGGGTCCATGTACATGACACTTATTCGACCCCTGATGACGTACGCAGCTTCTGTCTTGGGATACGCTACGCCCACATTTCTGCGCCGTCTGCAGCCCATACAAAACAAAGTACTCAAAATCATAAGCAGTGCTCCACGATACACACGCATCGCGGACCTTCACCGGGAATACCGACTTGAGACTCTCACGGAAGTAATCCACAAACTCACCACAAGACTATACAGAAACTCCAGACATTCGCAGAACCCTTTTATTCTGAATCTGGGGAACTACGCCGGCAGGAGTGGCTGTGCGGTTCTAGGCGCGACAGTCTGGAACCGCGAGACCGCTACGGTCGCAGGTTCGAATCCTGCCTCTGGCATGGATGTGTGTGATGTCCTTAGGTTAGTTTGGTTTAAGTAGTTCTCAGTTCTAGGGGACTGATGACCTCTGAAATTGAGTCCCATAGTGCTCAGAGCCATTTGAACCATTTTTTTGGGGAACTACGACCACAACCATAGATGGAAACATAAAAGACCAAAAGACATACTTGTAAGGACCTAACATCTGTGGCCAAGTACACGCAAACACAACGGTACAGGTGAGCCCCTGTTAATCGGACGCCATTACTGGATATCCAGCTGGAACACACTTGGCGAATAACTGGCACCACGCAGGGAAGCCGTACCGTACACTACATGCAGACAAGCTCCACACACCCCCCACACAGTGAGATGATCTGTGACCGATCTCCCACTACTATGTAACGATCCTGATTGTTCCAGGAATGCAGCAGCTGCAGCACACTTGGATGCATCGCCATCGCTAGCCACGGTAATGATGCATGATACCCATACTAACAAACCCAACCTTGCAAGAACCATCGCAGCTAGTAAGCCACTACTGCACTTACTACCCAACCTACTGTCGCAGAGGTTTTTTTCCCCACTGCACGAGCCTTGGCACTTTTTTCTCTCTGCTCTTCAAATTGCTACCGTTACTTCCACTATCTATCACCTGATGGACCGCGTTAATGCGTAGTCTTACCCAGACGCACGGATAACATCACAGCCCTGCATCCTGTGATCCACTTACTAGACAACTAACATGTTGACGGAGGTGACAGTAGAACTTTTGGTCTGGTCACCACGTTGGTGCGGGCGTGGAGGGGCCCCATCTCAAGAGGCGTACCGCAAGGGAGAGTTATAGGACTATTACAGTTCTGCAGTGAAAGGTCCCGAGTTCGAATCTCGGTCCAGCACACAGTTTTAATCTGCCAGGAAGTTTCATATCAGCGCATACTCCACTTCAGAGAGAAAATCTCGTTCAGGACTATTACTTTTCAGAATTTACAGGGTTTAAAATATGGAAACACCGTGAGAAATGAATACTTGAACACAAATGCAGATCCTCTCCAAGCCTGTAGATTGCCCTGTGGTATCTGACCACGAGCGGCAGCTGTGCATTTCGAAAGTGGCCAAATTGCTGGTGCTCATATGGTGGACGTTTCCGTATCCAAGGCAGCCGAAGTGTTTGGTGGTCCAAGAGCAACCGTATCGAAAATTTATACCGCATACAGAGAAAGCGGAAAAACATCATCCGACAAATCACAAGGCGGATTAAAGTGCGTACCGAGTGATCGTGATGGACGGTCATTGAAGAGAATACTGGTGACAAACAGGAGGATGACAACTGCGAAAGTCACTCCAGAACTGAATGTCACACTCTCTAACCCGATCACCACCACAACAACACGAGCGGAGCTACATAAGTAGGCAACTGCAGGGAGAGTTGGAAGTCTAGACCCATTCGTCAGTGATGCAAATGTCCTTAACAGGAAAACGTAGTGGCAAAGCTATCGAACAAGTTATTTCGTCGGATGAGTCTCATTGCACACTGTTTCCAACTTGTGGTAGAGTTCACGTCCCATTTTCAGCTCAATGGTGAATTTTATTAGCAGACTGATGGCGTTGCTATGGGGAGTCCCCTCTCCCCTCTGGTAGCTAATTTATTCGTGGAAGACTTCAAGGACAAGGTACTAGACTCAGAAAGCTTTAAACCAATGTTCTTCTGGAGGTACGTGCACGACACATTTGTGGGGTGGCCGCACGGGATGGATGAATTACATCGCTTTCTTGAGCATCTGAATTCTGTCCATGCTATAAAATTTACTATGGAAATAGTAAAAAGAAGGCCAACTCTCCTTTTTGGTTGTTGTCGTTCGTCGCAAAGCTGACGGCAAAATGGTTCAAATGGCTCTGAGCACTATGGGACTTAACATCTGAGGTCATCAGTCCCTTTGACTTAGAACTACTTAAACCTAGCTAACCTAAGGGCATCACACACATCCATGCCCGAGGCAGGATTCGAACCTGCGACCTTAGCAGCAGCGCGGTTCCGGACTGAAGCACCTAGAACCGGTCGGCCACAGCGGCCGGCTGCCGTAAAGTTGACGGCACATTAGGCCATGCCGTACATCGTAAACCAACACATACGAATCTATATCTACATGCGAGTACCTGCCATCACAGACCATAGGTGTCTTTAAGACCTTAGCGCATGGGGCACACTGTATATTCGATAAAGATAATTTGCAAGAAGAGCTCACATACCTCAAGAGCATTTTAAAGCGAATGATTTTTCCCCGCAACAAATTCGTAGAGCATTCAGTGTAAAACATAGAATGCAGGTATGTCATGGGGAAGAAGATAGTAATACCTTCAGATGAAGTGCGTTTTTTCCCTATGTGTGTGCTCTTTCCTCGAAGATACGCCGTATTCTTGAGAAACACTGTGTTAAGGTGATCTTCCGGCTCCCACGAAGATTGCAGCTTTACTCGGCTCTGTAAAGGACGATTTATTGCTTCATAAAGCGGGTGTGTATTAGATTCTTTGCCGAAGTTGTGAGAAGTCATACATAGGTCGAACAACACGCACCGTTCATGAGAGATGTGTGTGGAGCATCGAAGATACACACGATTATCATAGCCAGAAAAGTCATCTGTGGACGAACGTTATATTGATACGGGGCATTCCTTGAGCTACAGTGATGTGAAGATTTTAACATTAACCTATTTCTTTTGGGATTCTGTCTTCAAGGAAGCTATACGGATTAGATTAGCTAATAATTTAATAAATAGAGATAATAGCTTTAACTTGGACAAACCATGGAATCTGGCTCTTGGGGTAATTAAACTGCAGAGAAGTCGTCATGGTGGCACCGCCGCCGAACATACATCGATAAGCGAATCAAATGTCTGTACGTCTTCGCCGCAGGCGGTGCATGTGTAAGCGTATTTCTTTGCCGCCTACCAGCGTCTGTGACCCGAATGCGCAGTAAAGCCGCGGTGGAGCATACACTCCTGGAAATGGAAAAAATAACACATTGACACCGGTGTGTCAGACCCACCATACT
Organism: Schistocerca piceifrons; assembly: GCF_021461385.2. NCBI lineage: Eukaryota > Metazoa > Arthropoda > Insecta > Orthoptera > Acrididae > Schistocerca > Schistocerca piceifrons. Next base: position 673,967,344 of record NC_060142.1, on the reverse strand, counting down.
TGCTCCGGACAATGCGAGAGGGCTGTACAAGCAATGATCACACGCACGGCACAGCGGACACACCAGGAACCGCGGTGTTGGCCGTCGAATGGCGCTAGCTGCGCAGCATTTGTGCACCGCCGCCGTCAGTGTCAGCCAGTTTGCCGTGGCATACGGAGCTCCATCGCAGTCTTTAACACTGGTAGCATGCCGCGACAGCGTGGACGTGAACCGTATGTGCAGTTGACGGACTTTGAGCGAGGGCGTATAGTGGGCATGCGGGAGGCCGGGTGGACGTACCGCCGAATTGCTCAACACGTGGGGCGTGAGGTCTCCACAGTACATCGATGTTGTCGCCAGTGTTCGGCAGAAGGTGCACGTGCCCGTCGACCTGGGACCGGACCGCAGCGCCGCACGGATGCACTCCAAGACCGTAGGATCCTACGCAGTGCCGTAGGGGACCGCACCGCCACTTCCCAGCAAATTAGGGACACTGTTGCTCCTGGGGTATCGGCGAGGATCATTCGCAACCGTCTCCATGAAGCTGGGCTACGGTCCCGCACACCGTTAGGCCGTCTTTCGCTCACGCCCCAACATCGTGCTGCCCGCCTCCAGTCGTGTCGCGACAGGCGTGAATGGAGGGACGAATGGAGACGTGTCGTCTTCAGCGATGAGAATCGCTTCTGCCTTGGTGCCAATGATGGTCGTATGCGTGTTTGGCGCCGTGCAGTGAGCGCCACAATCAGGACTGCATACGACCGAGGAACACAGGGCCAACACCCGGCATCATGGTGTGGGGAGCGATCTCCTACACTGGCCGTACACCACTGCTGATCGTCGAGGGGACACTGAATAGTGCACGGTACATCCAAACCGTCATCGAACCCATCGTTCTACCATTCCTAGACCGGCAAGGGAACTTGCTGTTCCAACAGGACAATGCACGTCCGCATGTATCCCGTGCCACCCAACGTGCTCTAGAAGGTGTAAGTCAACTACCCTGGCCAGCAAGATCTCCGGATCTGTCCCCCATTGAGCATGTTTGGGACTGGATGAAGCGTCGTCTCACGCGGTCTGCACGTCCAGCACGAACGCTGGTCCAACTGAGGCGCCAGGTGGAAATGGCATGGCAAGCCGTTCCACAGGACTACATCCAGCATCTCTACGATCGTCTCCATGGGAGAATAGCAGCCTGCATTGCTGCGAAAGGTGGATATACACTGTACTAGTGCCGACATTGTGCATGCTCTGTTGCCTGTGTCTATGTGCCTGTGGTTCTGTCAGTGTGATCATGTGATGTATCTGACCCCAGGAATGTGTCAATAAAGTTTCCCCTTCCTGGGACAATGAATTCACGGTGTTCTTATTTCAATTTCCAGGAGTGTATAAGGCCGCGCTTGGCACTTTGTCGCTCGGCTGAAGAGCAGGGCTTATGCTGCTGCCAGCCTGCCCCTGATGGGGATCGGAAATTACAATAAAGGAAAAAAAAAAAAACCTTGTCGTCAGTCTTGTGACTCATTCTGACGATGGCTGGGCGATACGCGGCCGAAATATTAGAGGAAGAAATTTTATTTGCGCGGCTGCATCCCCGAAATTTAATGGACTGTGACAATAGGCCCCTAGATTACTCGGCAAGGGCGCATTACTGCCGAGAATTGTGTGACCAATTTGGGCGATCAGGTCAATCCCATGGTGCAATTTGTGTTCCCCTGAGGTGGTAGGTTCGCTGCTCACACAGCTCGAATCCTTTATGGCTGTTGTCGTGAGCACGAGGGTGTCTTATCTCCGCTAGCCGTCACAGCCAACAGATCTCAGTATTATTGGGCGTTCGTGGTCTACATCGGAGAGAAGGTCGCGTGAACGCTACCCACCTCCATCACCGTCACTCGTCACTCGTTTATAAGACGAATGGCACAAGATTCCTTTGTAAAGCATATATGACCTGGATTTATACATTTCAAGACGCCTGGAACAATCGCTGGAAGCGGTCACATCCGTAAAATATCCATAAATGCGCTTACAGAGCGATTTCGAATGGAGTGATCGCATGAGACAAGTAACAGGTAAGGTAAGTACCTTACTGAGATTCACAGGAAGAATACTCTAGAGGTGTAGTGCAGCCACACAAGAGATAGCTTACGAAACCCTGGTTTGACCAGTACTTTACTATTATGGTCTCTCAGATTTTCTCGGCGCGATTGATTAATAGTGTGCTTCCGGAGGTTCTGAAGATCTTGTACGCTCCACTCTCCGACCCTCTATACAAACTCCTCTCCTTCCATCAAAACTTTCACTAATAATTTCCTCCAGATATATATTGAACAGTGTTGGTGATAAACAACTACCTTGTCTTACACCTCTTCCCAGTTTAATTTCTTCACTCATCACAGCTCCTATTCTTAAGATTTGCAGACTACATCGTTGTGATGGCAGGGAGTGCAAGAGAGATGGAACAAAATGCCGTATAAAAATAGGGTGAGAGGAAATAGAGCAAGTGAGTAACTTCAAATACTTGGGATATGTAATAATGAATGATATGTATTACTCAACAGAAATTAGAAAAAGAATTGCAATGGCAAAAGAAGGATTCAAGAGGAAACAGAAATTAGTTTGTGGACCACTAAACAAAGATCTGAGGAAAAGACTTACCAAATGTTACATGTGGAGTTTGGCACTATATGGTGCGGAGACCTGGACATTGAGGTAGTTGAAAGAAAATTGGAGGCACTAGAGATGTGGATATGGAGAAGAATGGAAAAAGTGAAATGGGAAGACCGAGTAAGGAATGAAGAAGTATTAAGAAGAGTTGGAGAACAAAGAAACATGCTGCAAGTAATGAGAAAGAGAAAACGGAACTGGATTGGACATTGTTTGAGGAGGGACTGTTTATCGAAGGAAGGAATAGAAGGAATGGTGCACGAAAGAGGGGGAAGAGGAAAAAGAAGATATCAAATGCTGGACAATATCAAAGGAGACAAATATTCAGAAATGGAAAGACTGGCTAGGGACAGACAAAAGTGGAAGTGGCTTTACCCATAACAAGACCTACCGAAAGGCACAATGCCAGAGGTTCTGCCGTGTTATTGTTTCCATTTTATCCATAATGGCTGGTTTCAACAATCGACCCAGCCGCCTTCTTCGTGTGCTCCGAGTGCACACAAGCACAAAACTTGCAGCTTCATATAGGATTGATAAAGAAAACATAAAAGATCCAGTGAAGATGGATTTAGAAAGTGCGAAAGCGTCATAGAGAAGCTTAGCCAACTCCAGTGGCAGACCCTGACCGAAAGGCATTCTGCTTCGCAGTGTGCGCTACTGTTAAAATTCCGAGAGCATACGTTCCTGGTAGAGTCAACTAATATTTTGCTTACTCTTACGTATACCTGGAGAAAAGGTCACGAACGTAAAACTGGAGAGATTCGTGCTAACACAGAGGATTACTAATAATTGTTCTTCTTGCGGATAATTGGCCACTGAAACAGGAGAGTGGGGAAGGGGCAATGGTACACAAAGTGCCCTCCGCCACACTCTGTACGGTGACTTGCGCAGTATAGATGGAGGTAGAGATGTAGCGCAACGTGTATACCGTTCTAGTGCTTGCGTATTAATGCTGTTATCACCAGCGGGTTAAGTGTGACCACTTGCAACGTTCTTTCTGCTGCACACCTGTGAGAGTACTTCATACCATTGTACAGTATTTGAACATTTAAGCAGCGCAACGGAGCTTGTAATTCGATTTGATGAGTCGTCGGCGCGTCTGGGCTTTGTCGCCAGCACCACAATGGTGGTCGGGATTCATATTCGTAGCAATGCAATGCTGTATCGGAATATAAGTCGCGTTATGAGGAACATCGTAATTCTTCCGATAATGTTATACGTTTTCTTGCAAGGTGGACTGAATGCTGTGAATTATCGGATGGAAGTATTTTCATAGTAGTATACTGTATACACCAATAAGTGAAAAGTGCTGGACTTCCATTACACGCGATCATGAATTATTATCGAGATATTTGTGACGGCCTCACACAGAAACTTCAGTAACAGTACTGGACTGTACTGTGCCTCTTGTGTACAAAAGTATTAATTGACGGTGTGACGCCAGTATTCAAAAGAGTTATTGTGGTAGTAGGTCACGGAATACTCTGAATTCACTGTTCCAACAATGAATTATCAAGAATTAGTTCTGGCCACAAACTTGTTTCTAACTGTTTTCAAACGTACGTTGGTACTGATTATTTAATTGAAGGATTTTGTGAATAAACGCAAGTGCATTTCTGAGTTTGCGGTGTACAGGCTGAACATAAAGTCCTTCCCTGATTACAAGAAAAAGTATTTCGAAGATGGCCGTTGTGTCCGAGTGGTTCTAGGCACTTCTGTCCGGAACCGCGCTGCTGCTACGGTCGCAGGTTCGAATGCTGCCTCGGGCGTGGATGTGTGTGATGTCCTTAGGTTAGTTAGGTTTAAGTAGATCTAAGTCTAGGGGACTGATGACCTCAGAAGTTAAGTCACATAGTGCTTACAGCCATTTCTAAGGAACTATCCTCGACTTCACTCTACAGTTTCTTGTGGAAGTATTTTCACATGTGCTCTGTTTGTTGCCTGTAGAATTTGTGGTGTCATCGCCAGACACCACACTTGCTAGGTGGTAGCCTTTAAATCGGCCGCGGACCATTAGTATACGTCGGACCCGCGTGTCGCCACTATCAGTGATTGCAGACCGAGCGCCGCCACACGGCAGGTCTAGAGACACTCGCCCCAGTTGTTCAACCGACTCTGCTAGCAATGGTTCACTGACAAAATGCGCTCTCATTTGCCGAGACGATAGTTAGCATAGCCTTCAGCTACGAAATTTGCTATGACCTAGCAAGGCGCCATTCCAGTTACTATTGCTACTGTAAAACATGTACCGTAAAGAGCGACGTTCACCATTTATGGATTAAAGCTAAGTATTCCACCAGCTACGTCAGTTTTTTCTAAGTCTAATTTCCTTGTCCTGTTCCAGACCTCACGCCAACCTGCGTGAGCTAAAACACGTGCCTTTCGGCTTTCTCTAGCAGTACTGGGTTGGCTCTCTTGCCAACCCACAACATTTGGCGACGAGGTGAATTCGCGTTCGTATCGATAATGCCCTGATTTACTTGTGTAATGGCTTCGCCACAATCTCCAGATGTACTGTCCGAATTTTATCGCTTACAGAATCAGCAGACGCAGGCCTTACTGGATGCCCTTGGACAGCTCGTCCAGGGTCAACGTGCACTGCAAAACGATGCGGCAGCCGCCGCTCCACCGCTAACGCTGCCACACCATGCAGTTGCACCAACTTTTCGTCCTTTTGATGCTGCACTGGAAAGCTGGATGGAGTGGTCACGCCAATTTGGATTCCATCTCACGGCCTACAGAATTCAAGGTAATGAGCGGCAGCCTTTTCTCCTTTCCTCCGTCGGGGTACAAACGTTCCGTGGGATAGTCAAATTATTTCCCCGACGCGACGTCGCAACTCTGTCCTATGACGAAATTTTGTCTGCATTAGATGCATATTTCAAAGAATCAGTCAATGTTGTTGCGAAAAGGTATACCTTCCTTCGTACAAAACGTACGGCAGGTCAGACTAATCGGGAGTGGGTTGCAACCTTGCAAGGCCTTACTAGGGATTGTGCTTTTGAGTGTCAATGTGGACTCCCTTATTCAGATACTATGGTGCGTGATGCAATTGCACAGAACGTTTCTGATGTTCGTATAAGGGAACAGATTTTGAAACTAGTCAATGCCTCCCTTCAACAAGTGATGGACATATTGGATCGGCAGGACACACTTGACTTTGCTCAGGAATCATTTGAAACTTCGCCACCCGTGTGTCAGGTTAACCGGCCCGCCGGACGAGCTGCACGGAACAGTAAACGGTCCTCGCGCCAAAGCCGCCAGGCTCTCAGCCACGTGCACCGTGCCGGCAAGCAAATGCAGTGCTGAAATCATGCCCGCGGTGTGCTACTCGACATTCGCGTGAGAGTTGCCCATCACGCCAAGCTATTTGCTTTTTCTGTAATAAAAAAGGACATGTTCAGAGTGTTTGCCAGAAAAATCTCAGATTAGAAGCTCAAAACCATTCCAGGCCCTTTGCTTCGCGCTGGAATCGGAATCGAACCAAGGATACTCAGGCCCGCGACACTTCACCCATGGAAATTCATATAGTTCATGCCACTCCGCCCAGTGCCACTCTCTCTAACAGTGACTGTGTTCGTCCCACAAATAGTGTGCGTCGACGTCGCAGGAACTCCTGTCAAGTCACAAGTGATTTTGTACCAGTGACAATTCACGTTGCACGAGACAGTCGCTCTTGTCGTCAGCAGGACAATAGACTTTTTGTGGACTTGGACATTAACGGCAAAGTGATACCGTTCCAGCTCGATACCAGGGCTGCAGTTTCACCGATCAATCAAGACACGTACAAACAGCTGGGCACACCTCCGTTGCGTGCCGCAAATGTTAAGCTAACTAGTTATTCCGGTCAGCATATCCCTGTGTTAGGACAGTGCAGTCTTCTTGCAACATACAAGGGACAAACAAAACTTGTGTCATTTTACGTCCTTCGTTCTTCTTCTGCAGTGAACTTGTTTGGTTTCGATTTATTTCAGTTGTTTAACTTGTCTATAGTAAATCAGGTCCTATCAGTGAACCAGACTGTGCCTTCAGACAGTGTTTCTCGCCTATGTGACGAATTTGCAGAAATTTTTGCACCGGGCCTCGGTTGCGCTAAGAACTATAAAGCACATTTGGAACTGAAAGTAAACACGCAACCGAAATTTTTCAGAGCGTGCAATGTTCCCCACGCATTGCGTGATGAGGTCGCAAAAACATTACACGATTTGGAATCACAAGGTGTCATTGAACGTGTGCAGGCTTCTCTCTGGGCATCACCCTTAGCAATTTTGCAAAAACCTTCCGGAAAATTGAGACTTTGTGTGGACTTCAAGGCAACAGTGAATCCACAACTAGTAACTGCAACGTTTCCTTTACCCCACCCGGAAGATCTTTTTGACAAACTGTGCCCGGGTAAATATTTTTCGAAGTTGGACCTAGCAGATGCGTACTTGCAAATACCAGTGGACGAAAAATGCCAGCGCGTTTTGGTGGTTAACACGCATCTTGGTTTGTATCGATTCAAACGACTGCCATTCGGGTGTGCATCCGCCACTGCACTGTTTCAGCAATATCTACAAACTGTTTGTGCGTCGGTCCCTACTGCAGCAAACTATCTGGACGATATTGTGATCTCCGGAAAGACGGAAGAAGAACATTTAGTCAATCTCAGAACATTATTTCAGGTCTTGCGACAAAATGGTCTTCGCCTGCGGAAGGACAAATGTGTGTTTTTTGCTCGTGACTTACCCTACCTGGGACATGTACTCAATGCCCAAGGCATACATCCCAGTCCAGAGCACCTCTGTGCCATACAAGACTTGCCTTCGCCGCAGAATTTGAAGCAGCTACAGAGTGTGCTGGGAAAGATAAATTACTATCATAAATGTATCCCCCATGCCTCTTCCATTTCAGCTCCGCTTCATCGCTTACGCCGTAAAGGTGTTCCGTTCGTCTGGACGACGGAATGCGAACGCGCCTTTCGCCAGTTGAAATCGGCGTTGCTTTCCAATACTTGCCTTACGCCATTCGATCCCCGGAAGCCTCTTTTGTTGATGGTGGATGCATCGGATTTCGGGATCGGTGCTGTGCTTGCGCACAAAGATGGTTCGCACGATCGCCCTATTGCCTTTGCGTCCAAATTGCTGTCGTCTGCGCAAAGAAATTATTCACAGATCGAGAAAGAAGCATTGGCTCTCGTATTTGGTGTTACAAAGTTTCGTGATTTCTTGTATGGTCGTCACTTTACCATCATCACGAACCACAAACCTTTGACATCGCTTTTTCATCCGACCAAGCCTGTACCTCCACGTACAGCGCAGAAATTCATTCGCTGGTCTATTTTCCTCTTGCAGTACTGCTACGATATCTTTTATCTGTCCACTGCTAAGCATGGAAACGCCGATGCGTTGTCCGGTTTGCCTGCTGCTGAGGATAGAGCATTCGATTCCTCCGAACTTGCTTGCATGTTCATTGATTCGGAAACCGATGACGTGCTCGAATCGTTTCCGATTGATTTTCGTCGTGTGGCTACAGCCACAGCTGCCGACCCTGTCCTTGCTACCGTTCTGCGATTTGTTGCTACGCAATGGCCCTTGTCAAAGTCACGGATCGGGGATCCGTTGGTTCGCCGATTTTTTGCTCACAAGGACAGACTTTTTGTACGACGTGGTGTTTTGCTGTTGCGTTCTGATAATGATCAGTCCAGGGTCGTGGTCCCACGTTCGTTACAGTCCTCTGTCTTACAGCTTCTCCACCAAGGACATTGGGGTATAGTGAGAACGAAACAACTTGCTCGTCAGCACTGTGCTTGGTTCGGAATCGATGCCGCGATTACGAATATGTGCTCTTCTTGCATGGTGTGTGCCGAACAACAATCAGCACCACCGTGGAAATTCTTTGCATGGCCAAAAGCCACTTCCCCTTGGCAACGCTTACACATCGATTTTGCTGGTCCATTCTGGAATGCTCGATGGGTGGTTGTGGTAGATTAATTCAGTAATTTTCCTTTTGTCGTCCGGATGTCTTCCACGACGTCATCTGCCACCATCCAAGCGTTATCTGCTATCTTTTGCATTGAAGGTCTTCCACAGACAATTGTTTCCGACAATGGCCCACAATTCATGTCCGCAGAATTTCAGTCATTCTGCAAGGCCAATGGTATTCAACATCTGACGTCCGCGCCGTTATCGCCACAGTCAGACGGTGCCGCTGAACGTTTGTTCAGGACTTTCAAGTCACAGATGTTGAAGTTGAACGAGTCGCATTATCGGGAGGACGCGTTATTGCTCTTTTGTCCTCGTATCGCTCTCAGGCCCGAGATAGTCGCTCGCCGGCTGAGTTGCTCCACGGTCGCCCTCATCGCACCTTGATGTCTTTGCTACATCCGCCGCATCAGGTTCCTGTGCAGCGGCAGACACCTGCTTTTGCCCCAGGCGACGTTGTCTACTACCGCAACTATCGAGGCTCACGGCGTTGGCTCGAAGGGCGCATTCTTCGCTGCCTCGGCCGCGCTATGTATCTGGTTTTGGGGGCCCCTGGTGAGGTGCGTCGGCATCTCAATCAGCTGCGCCTCTGTCGTCGCACGGGATCTGCCGCTCCCCGTCTGCTTTCAGCGACGGAGCCGTCCGGTCAGCGCCCTGGGGTCCCATCTACTGGCTCGCCTCAGCCCCAGGTGTTACCGACGCTGCCTTCCATTTTGCCCCACGGCGACGCGCCGCCGCCGCCGCCTGTTCTCCCGCCGGCGACGCCCGAAGTGGATGCGTCGCTGCAACCGCCGGGCGCCTCCCTGGGTCACGCGCCGCCGATCGCTTCCCGTGACTAGTTGCCCTCCGCCATGGAACTCTTGCCCGCTCCGGACCATTTGTCGTCTTCGCCCGTCGGGTGCCCCGGCCCGATGGAGGTCGACCCTTCGGCCCCACCTGTCTCTCTACGGGCGCATACACCGCATATTGGCGTGCACCCTGGAGCAGGTATCCAGGCGTTTCCTAGCTCCCCCCGGTCCGAATGGCAGGATGCGGGTGGCACAGCCTCGCCTGTTGTTAGGCTCCCCACCTCGTCGCATACGTCAACATGGGGTCCTCCCCACGGCGGGCGGAAGCCTTATGCCGCAACAGTCCGCCGATTTGCGGGGGAGGAATGTGGTGTCACCGCCAGACACCACACTTGCTAGGTGGTAGCCTTTAAATCGGCCACGGTCCGTTAGTATACGTCGGACCCGCGTGTCGCCACTATCAGTGATTGCAGATCGAGCGCCGCCACACGGCAGGTCTAGAGACACTTCCTAGCACTCGCCCCAGTTGTTCAACCGACTTTGTTAGCGATGGTTCACTGACAAAATACGCTGTCATTTGCCGAGACGATAGTTAGCATAGCCTTCAGCTACGTCATTTGCTACGACCTAGAAAGGTGCCATTACCAGTTACTATTGATACTGTAAAACATGTACCGTCAAGAGCGACGTTCACCATTTATGGAATAAAGTTAAGTATTCCACTAGCTGCGTCAGTTTTTTCTAAGTCTAATTTCCTTGTCCTGTTCCAGACCTCACGCCAACCTGCGTGAGCTAAAACGCGTGCCTTTTGGCTTCCTCTAGTAGTACAGGGTTGGCTCTCTTGCAAACCCACAACAGAATTTCTTGGTAACACTCAGTTTCTCTCCGTGCCTGGGTTAACATTTCTTCCGTCACCGTTTCTACAGCACCCTATACAGGGTGTATTATAATTAATGGCGAAAATTCATACAGTTGAATGGACACGATACTATAAGCAAAGAAGTCTCAGTAAACATGGGATCGGAAATGCATACCTTAAGAGCTAGGAGAGATTTCTCATCTTCGATACTGTGAAGCAAATCTCTTCTACTGCAAGCTCATTGCTTTCCACATTTTGGGAAGCGGTAGTATGGACCAAAAGAATAAAAAATGTCCAGCAAACATTTTCTCTACAATGCATACCTTATAAGTTATGAGCAATTGTTCATTAGAAGAGTTGTGTTTCGAAGTATCAGAGATGAGCACTTTCTCATAGCTCTTAAGGTATGCATTTTAGAGTACATGTTTACTGGACATTTTTTATTGTTTTGGTCCATACTACTACTTCCCAAAATGTAGAAAGCAAAGAGCTTGCAGTAGAAGAGATTTGCTTCACAGTATCGAAGATGAAAAATTGCTCCTAGCTCTTAAGGTATGCATTTTCGACCCTATGTTTACTGAGACTTTTTTGCGTATAGTATCGTGTACTTTCAACTATATGCGTTTACGCCATTAATTATCATAAACCCTGTATACGCGCCGTACGAGTTTGTACCGGGTGATGAAAAAGTCGGTATAAATTTGAAAACTTGACAAACCACGGAATAATGTAGATAGAGAGGAAAAATTGACGGCCGGCCGCGGTGGTCTCGCGGTTCTAGGCGCGCAGTTCGGAACCGCGCGACTGCTACGGTCGCAGGTTCGAATCCTGCCTCGGGCATGGATGTGTGTGATGTCCTTAGGTTAGTTAGGTTTAAGTAGTTCTAGGGGACTGGTGACCACAGCTCTTAAGTCCCATAGTGCTCAGAGCCATTTTTGTAAAATTGACACACATGCTTGGAATGACATGGGGTTTTATTAGAACCAAAGTGCAGGATGGCGCTCCATCCCATATTGCTAGACGCGTGAAAAATCTTGCTCGCGTCGTTTGGTGATGGTCGTGTGCTCAGCCGCCACTTTCGTCACGCTTGGCCTCCCAGGTCCCCAGACTTCAGTCCGTGCGGTTATTGGCTTTGGGGTTACCTGAAGTCGCAAGTGTATCGTGATCGACCGACATCTCTAGGGATGCTGAAAGACAACATCCGACGCCAATGCCTCACCATAACTCCGGTCATGCTTTACAGTGCTGTTCACAACATTATTCCTCGACTACTGCTATTGTTGAGGAATGATGGTGGACATATTGAGCATTTCCTGTAAAGAACATCATCTTTGCTTTGTCTTACTTTGTTATGCTAATTATTGTTATTCTGATCAGATGAAGCGCCATTTGTCGGACATTTTTTGAAAGTTTGTATTTTTTGGTTCTAATGAAACCCCATGTCATTCCAAGCATTTGTGTCAATTTGTACCTCTCTATCTACATTATTCCGTGATTTATTCAGTTTTCAAATTTATACTGACTTTTTGATCACCCGGTACATAATGAAGTGATGAACTGAACACATTATCTTAAAGTAGCCCCAGGAAAGGGTCAAGAATGGTTACGTCTGGTTAAGGTGGTGGCCATGATGTTGGACCATCTCTGCTGGTCCATCTGTACAGAAATGTTTCAGTCAAGAACTGGCAAAGAAATAGTACCCAGTGTGGCGGTGCACCATCTTGTTCAAACAGTACCCATGGCTGAATCTCCCGCAACGAAGATGAAAAGTAAAGTTCCAACATGTCCAGGTAAATTACAGTCGTAGTGGTAGCTTAGTGATAAAGGACGGTCCAGTTATTGTGCTGAGCATTGAGCCACTCCGTACATTCATTTTCGGATCGTTCCTTGCCTGCTGTACCGCAAGAAATTGTTCTACGACCCCCATATTGAGAAATCATGCCTGTTTACTTTCCCGAGGAAATGAAAAGTCGCTCCATCGGTAAAACAAAATTTATTAAGGTAGTCATTGTCTTAGTATGTTCGTTCAGGCATGTTCCGAGAATACTCAGCACGCCTGGGTCTATCATCTAGCAGCAAAATTTGCTGGAGTTACAATTTGTATGTATGGAAATGTAGCGTAAAGTATTCACCACAGCTCTCTGAGGTGTGCCCGTTTCTGTAGAAACGCGATTGAGCGGACGATTTGGATGGGATTCGGTTAATGATAAGGGGACATACAATTCAAGGTTTATTTCCCCAAAACAATTAATTGTAATTAATTACGCTGTGGCTTACAAATTACAGTGACACAAACAAATCAAGCTGCTTACAATATGAGGTAACAAAAATGTTATATGCCACAAGTGAACAGAAGAACTTATTTGTGTCGTTTGAATCGCTGCCAAACAAAACTGTTTACAATTTGATACATTAACAAATAATCATTGTACATTAAACTACATACTTTCACCTAATACAGTTAAATTTTATAATGTGAAGTACAAATGTATAATTTACAATTAAATTTTCAGTCGAAGTTACTCCTTCCTATACCTTCTTTAAAAAGAGTGATAAAATTTCCAAAAGGTATCTCAATTAAAAAAATGCCCTAAAACCCTTAACACAACACGTACATGACTAGCTCAAATAATAAATATATGTACGGCAAGGCCCAACATTTACTTCCTTACAGAAAGTTTGCTGATTTCAACAGCGCAGACCATATTCAAACTGTAGCCAACATGGGCCGCTTGCAGGTGAAAACATGTTACGACTGCGGCAGCGGGCAAACTTACATAGGTAATAAAAGAACACAGGCCACCTCGCAATCTTACCAAAATCAGTTAACACGAAGGAGGAAGAGGGGGGGAGGGGGGGAGGAAACATAATAAATACCATACGCAAGTGCACTTGCCAAACCTACTACTAAAAATACAGTATAAAAGGATCTCAATTAATGACAAAATCCGGGATAGGCTCGGCAATATTGCACCTGAGCGCTAGTAGCCAAAATAGGGTTGACAGATACCAAGGCCTGGCATCATCTTAGGGCTAACTGGCAATAACAAGCAAAGGGCAATGCCCAAGAATTTAAATAGAATTAAGTACACACGAGGCTAAAATCAATTGCTAGCACCTTGGACATCGTCTTAGGCCTAATTGACACTACAAATAAATAAAGGTAAAGGAACAGACAAATGACAATGACCAGCAATTTAAATAAAATAAGTAAGCACAAGGCTAAAAGGAATTGCTAGCAACATAACAAGCACACACAGAAATATCAGACTGCTGCCACATCACAAACGGAACAGGCGCGCGCGCAGTCCCCTGCAAGCCAGAAAACCAATAACACACACTGCAGTAACCGAGCCAGCCTGACCACAGTAATTTCGACTCAGAATCAGGGCGCGTGAGCACACAGGGTCCACGCAAAAATACACTGCCAAATAATTCCCACCAACAGATACGGCTGCCCCCCGGGCGGGAAAACGGGGGCGACGACCGGGTACACACCAGCAGAAAACTACTCGACACATAGACTCCGGACAAAACGGAATCACGCAGAAAATATAAACAACAGCTGAAGTAAGGTGAAACGAACCCCACCACGCAGACCGGACAGAGCAAACACACAGAAAGCCTGCCCTGCAGTCCTTACAACTCCCGGGTGCGGAAACCCAAGCGATATCGTGGCACCCTTTTCAGAGGCGGAGAACCTCGAGCGATCTCGTGCGGGGATCAATCAGTTGTCCAATACAGCACGTCACCAACACGCCACACCGCTCAACGGCCAAATCGACGAGGCCCGCCAACAACGGGACCACACCTCCGTGCCGTGGCTCGGTGCGAATCCAACTGCCGAGCCGAGCGCGCGCGGCCCCCCGCGAAAAACGCTCCAGAGGGCAGCAGCCGCCTCAGCGCCTGCGCAGGCCGAACGAGACGGAAACAGAAATACAAGTCGCTATCGGTAGTGCCGGATACGCAACTCGCCAGAGAAATGGCACAGCGATGTATCTGTTTCTGTGCGCTGCCATTTCTCTTTTCAGCAGCACTTCCAGTCTTCACATTCTCATACCATCCTTTCATGCTCTTCACATCTACCGGCTCTCGACCACAGGCCCTTCGGAACTGTCGCTGAACTGACATGGGCGTCCGTGTTTCATGAAATCATAAAACAATGCTCTATTATTTGCATTGGCGCTGTTGTGACAGCAGCACACCTAAATTCAGCTGCCTGTAACAAGAGAGAGGGAAAAGAAATCAGATGCTGTCGGAGCATATGTAGAGGTACAACAATCAAAATTTCGTTTGCAAAACCCACGTAGACGTGTGTAAGTATATCCATATATTTACAGCTCTGTCTAGCATAGTTTCTTATAAACACTTTTTTCATCACGGAAAGACTTTATTCCCCCCCCCCCCCCCTCCCGCTATATTATGTGAACATGGCTTTGCTACTTACGATTTTCAGGTACGACCTGTCCCTCTGTGGACAGTGGGTGATTGCAGCCTATGTACCTTCGAAAAGTGGCTGATATGAGCTCTGTCGTGCTCTGGTTGGTTACGACATTTTATTTCGTAATGCGTGGGTATACTGTGCCTAAATAATACCTATGCACAATGAGAGGTACTTACACACTATGAAGAGCATACTTGTTGCTGGTGGTCACACCATCCTGCTGCCAACGGCAACAACGCTGGTAAGGAGAAATGTTTCCCTTACAGAGAGTGAACATTAGAATATCAGTTCGCCATTCGCCTACTCCTAGAATAACAATATGCCAATCTCCAACTGAAATGAGAAAGATTTCTTTTACATCTTACCTGAACCACTAGCATTTTAAGAGCAAAACTTTGAGAAATCACTGTGCTATTAACAATAACACAAAATATTACTTAAGCTATGCATCATGGTATGCGCCCTCCTCAGAGTACAATTATTTCATTACTTGTAATGTATAAGTGGGCGCATTTTTAAGAAATGGTTTATCTATTGCCAAATAAGCAAATAAGCTGATATGAAGAAACTATGCCCTATAGTGCCCAGTAATGATCGACATAACTCAATAATAAACGCAAACAGACTAACACAATAACTCAAAAGCACAATTTACAGTATCATCGCGACGTAATAAATATGGGCATAGGATGAATAATTGATCACAGTGAACACGAAAAATCATTTATAGGATCCCAGTAAGGATAATGTCCATGGTTTATCAAGATGAGCTGGAAAACATATCGAAAATCACTCTGTTCGTGATTAGTTCTGAATCAATGGGAAGATACATTTTTGTCGAACATATACAGCGCCTCTTGGAGCAGGATCTGTGTAGAAACTTATCTCTTAGTTGAAAGTACCATGCAAAGAACTGGAATACACAATTTTCTAATAGGGGTTGCTATATGAGGAGTGAAAGATTATTCATAGGTCAGAAAATGTATCAGTTGTTGGGGATGAGTTCGCATATAGCTACAAAAGTTAGTGTTATCATTTTGTAGTAAATATCAAATAAATGACAGAGAAAAATTTAAATGAAAGAAAGTTTGAGATCTGCACGCTGTGTAAACTCTCAAAGCAAGCGGACAGAATAATGCATGGGTTCTTAGCAAAGCAACAGACAGAGACGTGGCAAGTAAATTTGGTATGCACACAACATGTGAACCAAAACGCGTAATCTACACTCCTGGAAATTGAAATAAGAACACCGTGAATTCATTGTCCCAGGAAGGGGAAACTTTATTGACACATTCCTGGGGTCAGATACATCACATGATCACACTGACAGAACCACAGGCACATAGATACAGGCAACAGAGCATGCACAATGTCGGTACTAGTACAGTGTATATCCACCTTTCGCAGCAATGCAGGCTGCTATTCTCCCATGGAGACGATCGTAGAGATGCTGGATGTAGTCCTGTGGAACGGCTTGCCATGCAATTTCCACCTGGCGCCTCAGTTGGACCAGCGTTCGTGCTGGACGTGTAGACCGCGTGAGACGACGCTTCATCCAGTCCCAAACATGCTCAATGGGGGACAGATCCGGAGATCTTGCTGGCTAGGGTAGTTGACTTACACCTTCTAGAGCACGTTGGGTGGCACGGGATACATGCGGACGTGCATTGTCCTGTTGGAACAGCAAGTTCCCTTGCCGGTCTAGGAATGGTAGAACGATGGGTTCGATGATGGTTTGGATGTACCGTGCACTATTCAGTGTCCCCTCGACGATCACCAGTGGTGTACGGCCAGTGTAGGAGATCGCTCCCCACACCATGATGCCGGGTGTTAGCCCTGTGTGCCTCGGTCGTATGCAGTCCTGATTGTGGCGCTCACCTGCACGGCGCCAAACACGCATACGACCATCATTGGCACCAAGGCAGAAGCGACTCTCATCGCTGAAGACGACACGTCTCCATTCGTCCCTCCATTCACGCCTGTCGCGACACCACTGGAGGCGGGCTGCACGATGTTGGGGCGTGAGCGGAAGACGGCCTAACGGTGTGCGGGACCGTAGCTTAGCTTCATCGAGACGGTTGCGAATGGTGCTCGCCGATACCCCAGGAGCAACAGTGTCCCTAATTTGCTGGGAAGTGGCGGTGCGGTCCCCTACGGCACTGCGTAGGATCCTATGGTCTTGGCGTGCATCCGTGCGTCGCTGCGGTCCGGTCTCAGGTCGACGGGCACGTGCACCTTCCGCCGACCACTGGCGACAACATCGATGAACTGTGGAGACCTCACGCCCCACGTGTTGAGCAATTCGGCGGTACGTCCACCCGGCCTCCCGAATGCTCACTATACGCCCTCGCTCAAAGTCCGTCAACTGCACATACGGTTCACGTCCACGCTGTCGCGGCATGCTACCAGTGTTAAAGACTGCGATGGAGCTCCGTATGCCACGGCAAACTGGCTGACACTGACGGCGGCGGTGCACAAATGCTGCGCAGCTAGCGCCATTCGACGGCCAACACCGCGGTTCCTGGTGTGTCCGCTGTGCCGTGCGTGTGATCATTGCTTGTACAGCCCTCTCGCAGTGTCCGGAGCAAGTATGGTGGGTCTGACACACCGGTGTCAATGTGTTCTTTTTTCCATTTCCAGGAGTGTATATAAAACACCTAATACTTTCTGCATCTAATACATACTCCGTAATCCAGTGCGTGGCGGAGGGCACCCTGTACCGTTATTAATCATTTCCTTTCCTGTTCTACTCGCAAACAGAGCGAGGGAAAATCCACTATCTATATATCCCCGCACGAGCCCTGATTTATCTTCGTGACCCGTACGTGAAATATACATCGGTGGCAGTAGAATCGTTCTGCAGTCAGCTTCAAATGCTGGTTCTTTAAATTTTCTCAGTGGTGTTCTTCGAAAAGAACGTCATCTTCGCTCGGGGATTCCCATTTGAGTTCCTGAAGCATCTCCGTAGTAATACCTACCGCTAACAAATTTAGCAGCCCCCTCGGAATTGCTTCGATATTTTCCTTTAATCCGATCTAGAGAGTAATGGAAGACTGATGTAGTTGAATGAACTACTCTTCGGATTAAATGAGTTCGGATTCTGTAGCAAGGGTCGAAGCTACAGTCTCGGAAGACGAAGAACTGGTAACATGTAGAGCTTGTTTCAGCTCGCACCAGACATAACAACTTCTCTACTTAAATCATTGAAAATGCAAGCAAGTAACACAAATACTTCACAAACAGCAAACGAGTTCACTTTACGAATAAGCTATACCTACATTTCACTCCATTAATTTAAACTGCCTCACTAAATCTGCTAGATAGTGCACATACACCATTCCTCCAAGAATAGGAGAATAGTAGAGGGAGGAACCGGAGCAGAAAAGTAATTCGAAAAGCTGCTAGTGCAAGCCAGCGAACCGACTAAGATGTTAACTGGCTGAAGTGCCCAAACGACAAGTGACCAAACATCGCAGAGAGAACTCTGTAAAGATACTGACGACCTGAAATCGATATTGGTTTAGTATTACCTTTGTAAAACTTATGCAAACACTAGATCGCGCCATTAAATGAAAAGACATTGAAAAGTGCAAGTGGCCTCTTAACAGGGAACTTTGAAATGTTAACAGTGAGATTTTAAGAGTAGTTGAAAATGCAGTGCACTTGCTCCTCAGACGGCATCGATAACACATCTTATGCTCCAAGACTTGGCCAGTGGGAAGGAGATCCCACGAGTCCTAAATGCTTTCTTCGTGCGGTGTGATATGCTTCATCCCATTGCTGGACTGAAACCTCTCATGTGTTATTCATAATTGATTTAAAGTCGTTACTATCTTAATTCCGTTCTCATCCGTTAATCAAATATTTAAATCTTATAAGTAACGCCAGTGATTGTCAGTATTAAGCCATCTACTTCTACATGAATTTCTTCTGTTTCCTAATGTCTGCTGTGCATGTAATGTTCTCTGTAGTTTGGTTGGGTCTGTGACGAAACAGGCTGGGCTTAGACGCACAGGTCAGTGACTTGGTGTCCGATCCGACCCCACGTGGATTTGCGGCTCGCCTGTCAGAGGAGAGAGCGACGGGGTGAAACGAAGTGACCACCCGTGGCAGGTACCGCATGGCAGCCCAGACATATTTTAGCACGACATATTTCAGCACGGCTGACAAGAAATTGCATTAATTCAATTTTTTGCATAATACACACTTGCCAATATTGGGTCCAGGCCTACATTCAAAGAAGTCGTATAAAGTACTGCGACGCACACCTGCGTCCACACAGAACTTTCGATTTTTACAATCGGTGCCGTCCTGCCAAAAACACATATCAAACGAAATTTATTTTGTGTCGAAGAGTTGCCTTCCGAGAACGCTGTGTGAGGGGAAGTCAGTAACAGATAGTGGAGTTCTGTGTGAAACGACACAGCTGCATTGTGGGCAGGAATTTCTTCTATTTGTGAAGAGATGGGCCGACTTTCTAACATCCTTTTACATGGGGGTGAACAACCTCTTGGCTAAAAAGTTGTAAGGGTGTTCTTCACTGGTTAATCTTTAAAAAACAGCAGAGAAGCGGAAGTCAGAATACCAATGTCCGAAACATGTGGATGGCTGGAATAGAAAACTTAGACGAAGAATGTGTAAAGACAGTGCATTCCCCGAAAGTCGATAATATTTTTTTCCTTTTGAGCATTACCTTGTCATAGTACGTATGTATCATTTATTTCAACTATTCTTTATTTGTTAATAAGTCACATTGTTTCTTCAATCATTTTGCTACTGTTTTATATTTTATATTGTACGAATATGAATGCTCTGGTTTTATGTGCTTTGTAAATCTTTGGTTAGGCTAAGAGAAGTACTGTGTCAGAGAGAGAGAACGACTATCGATAGAGAGCGTGCGAGTTGTGTGGTATCGTGGTCGGTTCGCGGGTGAAAAACGTTGAAAAGTTCGCCGTGAAAGACGGTGATACGCGGAGGAACAATTAATTACAGTACGTCCGCTGTGTTAATAGGAGATCGGGCATTATTAAGTGAACAGTAAAACCTGAAAAGTATATCGAATGTTTGCGGTGACGATTTTACATACTGTGTGAACTTGTGACAATTAGCCGTGAACAGAGACCATTGTCGTGTGGAGACACTAACTGTTAGAATTGCGTGAAAGTGGAACAAACCAAAAATGTTAAGTAAAAGAACAGTGATGTGATTTGATCAAGAAACATTTATTATATCATCCAAACTGTCTTAAAGACGACGACGTAAATTGAACTGATGTTTAACGGACTGTTATAAATGATACACACATGTGACTGTTTTCCTGTGGCAACACGGTGAAAGAACTGCGCGAAGTGTTGGCATAAACCGGCTATATATCGTAAACACTAAAGACATTGCATAATTCCTACCTACCAGCACCGCGCGATTAATAAACTTTTAATAATAAAACGCCGCGCGCGTAACGACAACGCACACACTGGAACTATATTCATCGCGGCAGTGCTGCCAGCTGATTCGACTGCAGCGGAGACGTGGACCACCGCCTCAACTGGAATGTTAATGAAGCAGGAGGATCCATCATTATCTTCACGCCACGAACCAGGATTAACTCCACACATCGTCCGTTCGGACCACCGCTAACGTCATCGCACTGCCTGCAGCAACAGTTAAGACATTAAAAGAAAATTATTACGCTCTCTCTCATTTCAAAATTAAAGATAATTGCAGTTAAATTATCTATTTTAAAAAGACTGTCATTTTGTTTAGTTCCAATGAGTATTCTTTCCATTATTTCGTCTTGTTAACAGTGTTGAAAACCCGCCAAATTAAAGTTCAATTAATAATTTTCTTTCAAAATTCGTCTCAGAAATTTTGCTGCTCATCATAATTTTATTTTAATGTTTGTGTGTAACTTATTTTTATGGGAGTACATATTTTATTTTTTTGTGCAGTAAAATTAGCTACCATAAAATTACGTATATTACCAGCTGATGCTGTCCGCCATTACTGGTTGAAAACTGACCAATAGTATTTTTGCACCTGTCAGCTTCAAAACAAACTTACGTATTTCGTGGGCATCTAGCAGATGTGCGATGTCTATGTAGGCCCCTACAATAATTTTTTTGAAACTTCCTGGCAGATTAAAACTGTGTTGCCGACCGAGACTCGAACTCGGGACCTTTGCTTTTCGCGGGCAATTGCTCTACCAACTAAGCTACCCAATCACGACTCACGCCCCATCCTCACAGCTTTACTTCTGCCAGTACCTCGTCTCCTACCTTCCACACTTTACAAAAGCTCTCCTGCGAACCTTGCAGAACTAGCACTCCTGAAAGAAAGGATATTACGAGTTCGAGTCTCGGTCTGGCACACAGTTTTAATCTGCCAGGAAGTTTCAGATCAGCGCACACTCCGCTGCAGAGTGAAAATCTCATGTGTGTGATGTCCTTAGGTTAGTTAGGTTTAAGTAGTTCTGAGTTTTAGGGGACTGATGACCTCAGATGTTAAGTCCCATAATGCTCAGAGCCATTTGAACCAACTATGGGACTTAACATCTGGGGACGTCAGTCCCCTAGACTTAGAACTACTTAAATCTAACTAACCTAAGGACGTCACACAAATCCATGCCCGAAGCAGGATTCGAACCTGCGGCCGAAGCAGCAGCGCGGTTCCGGACTGAAGCGCCTAGAACCGCTTGGCCACAGCGGCCGGCTGAGTCGCAAATGACAGACAAAAAACGCAGGTGTCTCCCTGTGTATAAGAAAGGTAAGAGAAACGCCTCACAAAATTACAGACCAGTATTCTTAATATCGGTTCGCTGTAAATCATTTCAAGTATATTCTAAGTTCGAATATATTTTCTCAAAACAGAGAAGCTTCTGCCCGGAAATCAGCACAGATTTAGAAATCATCACTCGTCCGAAACTCGGTTTGCCCTTTTCTCTTGATGTCCTGCAAACCATGGGTGAAGGGCTGCAGGCAGATTCCATAATCCTAGATTTCCGGAAAGTGCTTGCACATGTTTCCAATGCAGATTGTTAACCAAGGTTTCCAGATATGTGAGTGGCTCTAAGACTTCTGAAGTAAGAGAACCCTGTATGTTATCTTCGATGGCGAGTGCTCATTAGAGACAAGGGTATAGTCAGGTGTACCTCAGGGAAGTGTGATAGGATCGCTCTTATTCTATATGTAGATAAACTATCTGAGGGGCAGGGCGAGCAACTGTGTGCAGTTATTTGCTGACTGCGCTGTAGAGTACGGGAGAGATTCGTCCTTGAGTGACTGTAGGAGAATTCAGGATGATTTAGATAGAATTTCTATTTGGTGTGCTGAATGGCAACCTGCTCTAAATATAGAAGGCAAATGAGTACAAAAACCAATTGTTCATTTTCGCTACTGTAATACAAATCTCCTCTATTCAACAAGTGCTCATGGCTCTTAATGTATGGACTTTATAGCCCATGTTTACTGGACATAATTTTTTTGTTTTAGTCGACATTGTCACCTCTAAAAGTACTCTGCCATACAGTTTTAGTATCAACAGTGTTGTGTTCCATTGTCAGACGTAACTGAATAGCTTTCGACTCTTACGTTTCCAGTACAGGTACCCTTCAATCAAACTGATAGATTTATCCTTCTCCATCTTCCTAGAAAGTTTGTAACATCATGACAGAATTACTCTGTATATACGTACAACGAAGAGCGAAAGAAAATGGTACACGTTCCTAATATCGCGTAGGGTCCCGCGAGCACGTGGAAATGCCGCAACACGACGTGGCATGGACTCGAATAATGTCTGAAGTAGTGCTGGAGGGAACTGGCATCATGAACCCTGCAGTGCTGTCCATAAATCCGTAAGAGTACGAGAGAGTGTAGATATCTTCTGAACAGCGCGTTACAAGGCATCCCAGATATGCTCAATAATGTCTGGGGAGTTTGATAGCTAGCGGAGTTGTTTGAATTCAGAAATGTGTTCCTGGAGCCACTCTGCAGCAATTCTAGACATGTGAGGTTTCGCATTGTCCTACTGGAATTGCCCAAGTCCGTCGGAATGCACAATGGATATGAATGGATACAGATGATCAAACAAGGTGCTTATGTACCTGTCACCTGTCAGAGTCGCATCTAGGTGTATCAGGGGTCCCATATCACTCCAGCTGCACACGCTCCACACCATTACAGAGCATCCATCAGCTTGCAGGGTCCATGGTTTCATGGGGTCGTCTCCATACCTGTACACGTTCATCCGCTCCATACGATTTGAAACGAGACTCGTCCGACCAGGCAACATGTTTCCAGTCAAGAAGAGTCCAATGTCAGTGACGGCGGGCCCAGGGCGGGGGGGGGGGGGGGGGGGGGGGAGGGGGAGGTGCGTAAAGCCTTGTGTCGTGCAGTCATCAAGGGTACTCGAGTGGGCCTTCGGCTCCGAAAGTCCATGTCGATTATCTTTCGTTAAATGGTTGGGACGCAGACATTTGTTACATGGTCCAGCAGTGAAATCTGCAGCAATTTGCGGAAGTGTTGCACTTCTGTCACGTTGCACGATTCTCTTCAGTCGTCGTTGGTCCCGTTCATGCAGGATCTTTTCCCGGCCGCAGCGATGTCAGATGATTTGATGTTTTACCGGATTCCTGATATCCACGATAAGCTCGTGAAATGGTGGAACGATAAAATCCCCACTTCAGCGCTGCCTCGGAGATGCCGTGTCCCATCGCTCGTGCGCCGAATGTAACACCATTTCCAAACTTACTTAAATCTTGATAACCTTTGATTGTAGCAGCAGTAACCAATCTAAAACGGAGCCAGACGCTTGTAGTCTTACATAGGCGTTGCCAACCGCAGGGCCCTAGTCCGCCTGTTTACATATCTCTGTATTTGAATATGCATGCCTATAGCAGTTTGTTTCGCGGTTCAGTGTTCATTTACAGGCGCCTATAACTTTGCCGTTATGCAGCGTCGTTGGATGACGTTTACGGACATGGGTTCCCATGTAAAACTTGATATACTGAGTCCCCTCTACAACCTCTAGAAGTGTGTATCATAAATTGTGAAACACTCCGTAGTTTTGGGAGTATTATGTCCTGTAAGCTCATGGGACAGTTGAAAGCAAGAGCCCTGCGTAGCGTTCTCTTAAACGAAACGCTGCAGACGAACGTACGACAGGGCGCTGACGAGAGCGGTGTTAAACTCCTGTACTGGCCCTGCTGTCGGCACCAGCGCGCCGACCGGCCGGTTATCGGGCGCATCTTAATGAGCCCGCCTGTGTCTCAGGCGGCTACCGGCTGGCTCCAGCGCGGCTACCGGCCGCGCCCACGCTCCGTGGCCAGCGGTCACGCCGCACTCCTCTCCTCAAAAGACACGCGGCTCCAGCTCACAGGGCGACCGGCCGGAGCCCCCTGCATCGTTCCAAAACATCGGCGATCAAATACACTACTTGCCATTAAAATTGCTACACCAAGAAGAAATGCAGATGATAAACGGGTATTCATTGGACAAATATACTATACTAGAACTGACATGTGACTACATTTTCACGCAATTTGGGTGCATAGATCCTCAGAAATCAATACCCAGAACAACCACCTCTGGCCGTAATAACGGCCTTGATACGCCTGCGCATTGAGTCAAACAGAGCTTGGATGGCGTGTACAGGTACAGCTGCCCATGCAGCTTCAACACGGTACCACAGTTCATCAAGAGTAGTGACTGGCGTATTGTGACGAGCCAGTTGCTCGGCCACCATTGACCAGAGGTCTTCAATTCGTGAGAGATCTGGAGAATGTGCTGGCCAGGGCAGCAGTCGAACATTTTCTGTATGCAGAAAGGCCCGTACAGGACCTGCAACATGCGGTCGTCCATTATCCTGCTGAAATGTAGGGTTTCGCAGAGATCGAATGAATGGTAGAGCCACGGGTCGTAACACATCTCAAATGTAACGTCCACTGTTCAAAGTGACGTCAATGTGAACAAGAGGTGGCCAAGATGTGCAACCAATGGCACCCCATACCATCACGCCGGGTGATACGCCAGTATGGCGATGACAGATACACGCTTCCAATGTGCATTCACCGCGATGTCGCCAAACACGGATGCGACCATCATGATGCTGTAAACAGAACCTGGACTGATTCGAAAAACTGACGTTATGCCATTCGTGCACCCAGGTTCTTCATTGAGTACACCATCGCACGCGCTCCTGTCTGTGATGCAGCGTCAAGGGTAAGCTCAGCCATGGTCCCCGAGCTGATACTCCATGCTGCTGCAAACGTCGTCGAACTGTTCGTGCAGATGGTTGTTGTGTTGCAAACGTCCCCATCTGTTGACTCAACAATCGAGACGTGGCTGCACGATCCGTTACAGCCATGCGCATAAGATGTCTGTCATCTCGACTGCTACTGATACGAGGCCGTTGGGAACCAGGACGGCGTTCCGTATTACCCTCCTGAACCCACCGATTCCATATTCTGCTAACAGTCATTGGATCTCGACCAACGCGAGCAGCAATGTCGCGATACGTTAAACCGCAATCGCGGTAGGCTACATTCCGACCTTTATCAAAGTCTGAAACGTGATGGTACGCATTTCTCCTCCTTACACGACGTATCACAACAACGTTTCACCAGGCAACGCCGGTCAACTGCTGTTTCTGTATGAGGTATCGATTGGAAACTTTCCTCATGTCAGCACGTTCTAGGTGTCGCCACCGACGCCAAACTTGTGTGAATGCTCTGAAAAGCTAATCATTTGCATATCACAGCATCTTCTTCCTCTCGGTTAAATTTCGCGTCAGTAACACGTCATCTTAGTGGAGAAATTTCTCTAGTTATTATTTCTCCTTCTTGTAACTATGTTAGCCTGCCATTGTGGCCGTGCGGTTCTGGCGCTTCAGTTTGGAACCTCGCGACCGCTACGGTCGCAGGTTCGAATCCTGCCTCGGGCATGGATGTATGTGATGTCCTTAGATTAGTTAGGTTTAAGTAGTTCTAAGTTATTTGGGAATGTTGACCTCAAATGTTACGTCCCATAGTGCTCAGAACCATTTGAACCATTTGTTGTTGTTGTTATGGTCTTCAGTCCAGAGACTGGTTTGATGCAGCTCTCCATGCTACTCTATCCTGTGCAAGCTTCATCATCTCCCAGCACCTACCGCAACCTACATGCTTCTGAATCTGTTTAGTGTATTCATCTCTTGGTCTTCCTCTACGATTTTTACCCTCCACACTACCCTCCAATACTAAATTGGTGATCCGTTGATGCCTCAGAATATGCCCTACCAACCGATCCCTTCTTCTAGTCAAGTTGTCCCACAAATTTCTCTTCTCTCCAATTCTATTCAATACCTACTCATTACTTATGTTATCTACCCATCTAATCTTCAGTATTCTTCTGTAGCACCACATTTCGAAAGCTTCTATTCTCTTTTTGTCCAAACTATTTATCGTCCACGTTTCACATCCATACATGGCTACACTCCATACAAATACTTTCAGAAACGACTTCCTGACACTTAAATCTATACTCATTTATTTTCTTCAGAAACGCTGTCCGTACCATTGCCAGTCTACATTTTATTTCTTCTCTACCTCGACCATCATCAGTTATTTTGCTCCTCAAATAGCAAAACTCATTTACTACTCTAAGCGTCTCATTTCCTAATCTAATTCCCGCAGTATCACCCGATGTAATTCGACTACATTCCATTTGTAACTATGTTAAAGTATCAATCCATGAGATAGATTTCTGGAGTTCTTGAGATGGCTAAAGTGAGTAACGATTCTCTTCGTAGTGAGTACTTGTTTTGTGAGGAGAATTATATTTAACATGACTAATTTTTATTTTTGTTTATTTGTTGGCTACTGCCGCCTAGTTACTAAGAAGGTCGCATTTTCACAATATGAAACTGTACGTGTACAGAATGTAAAACTTGTTTCATACTTCTTATTTGTAATAAGGATTAATAATATTCGAACTTTAATTACTTATAGACTTAAAAGTAATTAAGGAATAAAAATCCTAAAATTAACGATTTATTAATAGAAGATAGAAAGTTAGAAAAATGGAAAGAGGTTGGTTGGTTGATTAGGGGGATGGGAGCAGATAGCGTGGTTATCAGTACCACCGGATTAGAGAAGGAAGTTGGCCGTGCCGTTTCAAAGGAACAGTCCCGGTATTCGCCTGAAGCAATTTAGGGAAATCGCGGAATATATATATATATATATATATATATATATATATATATATATATATATATATATATATATATATATATATATATATCAGGATGGCCGGACGCGGGTTTGAACCGCCGTCTTCTCGAATGCGAGTCTAGTATGTTAACCACTGCGCCACCTTGCTCGGTATGGAAAGAGGTTATGACATACTATGACTTTATGACATATTACAAATTCGTAAAATTTTTCTAAAATAACAAGAATCTTGCATTTAAGAAGGAGAAAATAAAGGTAATAGGAAAGTACAAATATTTGTATCATAGATCCCATTACTTACCTATCTCGGTTGTCAGGGACCGGCAAGTCATCGAGATTGTCACATTCGAGGTAACGAAAAAACGTATCTTTAATACGCATTTGATAAATGTATGTGTACAGACGTGTGTTGTATTAATATTATATTAAATTTGTTGCAGGTTGTATGTGCTTTACACAGGGCTTAAACAGTATGTTATTTGCGCTCTTTTGTTTCCTTATTTCTACATGTTTTGTGCATGGTGTCTGTGTTGTCTGCAAGATAAAACGTTGTCTAAGTCCGATAACCAATTGCATCATTTT
The DNA here is from genome assembly GCF_021461385.2 of Schistocerca piceifrons. Taxonomy (NCBI): domain Eukaryota; kingdom Metazoa; phylum Arthropoda; class Insecta; order Orthoptera; family Acrididae; genus Schistocerca; species Schistocerca piceifrons. Next base: position 673,939,869 of record NC_060142.1, on the reverse strand, counting down.
CGTTACAGTTATTATTTTACCTGAGCTTAATTAACAGTTATATCATTTAAACCATACGTATTACTCAAGACATTTCTACAGATATAGAAATGACAGTTGATCCATTTCTGTGTTCCTTAATTTGGTTATATCCTACATCTAGATCTGTGTATTAATCTCATTGTTTGGATCTGTTTCTGCACATAAGTCTCTTTCTGTGTTTGTGTCATTCCAAATATCCTGTTCCCTTGTTTGTTTGTTCATATTTGTGTATGTCTCGGTTTGTATAATTCGCGTAACGTATGTGAACATTATCGGAAATGTCATTCAGTATGTTCCAGTAGTAGAATTTGTCCTATGTTGCCATACTCAGTTCGGGGTTGTAAATGTATGAGTCTGTCGTAGATTAAGGCTACATGTTCAGGAGTTCCCAGTTCTCTGCAAGTGCACTCGGGTGTGCGCCTGAGACCAAATCGATGGAGGTGTTTTGGGTATAGACCATGACCCCTGAAGAAATGTACCACGTCACGTGTGGGATCTATATGTTTTAGCCTTCTTCGTTTCTTGACGTCGGGGAAAAAGGTGTGGACGCGACGCACCTTTTATGTCGAATCCTATTTTCTCTGCCACGCACTATTTCGCCAATGGTTTAGGTGGCACCTTAAGAGGTGGCATGAGACCCCTCCCATATTTCTGTTTTACGATTTTCGTCTCTAATTGCACGCGGTGAAAAGTTGCTATTCCTTCACACGCGTACTTCCCACGCAGCGTCTCTCGTCACCCAGGTGGTCCGGTGACAGGCGGGCTTTGCGGATCTCGAGAGGGTTAAGCCGACGAGTGTGAGGGAGTCGAGTGAATGCTTTCCAGACGCCGACATTGTCAAGAGACACGCCCACAGGGGCCTGAAGTAGCGGCTGGGCTAGAGGTTCCGTTACTTCGCAGAAACTTAGCGAAAACACTTTCTGGCGGGCTACCAGCGAGGCGTGGGAATGACTTGTGTACCCAGGCAGTTGTGGCGGGAAAATTCCCGCGCTTTCTGCAAAATAGTAACTGTGATTGGCTTGCTCAGGGCATAGCTCCGTGGCGTAGCAAAATCAGCGCAGAAATGGGCGCCAAGAATCTCCATTGGTGGAATGGTAGTGCTCCGGCAATAGAGTGGAATTTTCCGCCGGTTTTGGAGTTGCTGATTGGAACGTTTAACCACGGCCACTGTCGTGGGGTCGGGAATGTTGTGTGTTCGGCCTGTACGGGTGCACTTGTGGGTAGTCGTCTCTCGCCTTTCGGTGGAAGTAGGTTACAAGACTGTGCTCTCGCTGCTCGGGTCAGCCTGCCTTCCGTGGGCTGCCTAATATACTTTTATTTAATTGTAACTGTTTGACGAAGTTGCTGAAGTTTCGACTTCAACGTAACTTTCCGTGTACAGTTGGCAATTGAGCGTTCTGTGTACAAGAGGCCTATGTTGTCTGTCTTGAGCAGTTTTGGCTAATGTTGACTGTATTGGAGTTACTGGGTGACTTCACTTATTAAAATCAATCACTGTACCATCAGTGATTGTGTGGCGAGCTTTCTTCGTCTCCCTCAGAGGCGCATTTGCATTGCTAGGAAGTCTTTAGTCTGGAACAACCAGGACAGGATAATTTGTTTCGGGCTATACTCGCGACGTTATCATCACCACGACGGGCCGTCGAAGCAACCAGCCATCGCCTCCGGTACGCCAAATCGTGTCCTTGCAGTTAAGAAGACAGATTGGTAATGTATGTCCGCAGCACCGGCAGACAGGGATTTTCCTAGGTGATAATCAGAGCTCAGCAGAGCGCGCCTGTTCGTCTTTTTCTAACTTTGTTCTGTCTTGGGTAGTAGCAATTAATGTTGGGTTGGCTATGTGTTTTCTCTTAAGATTTGAGTTGCAAGGAATTGGCTCCACATACCACTTCGTCATAATCCTCACACTCTAGTTTAGGCACAACTTCACATTCACAGCGATTGTTTGAGTATCCAATTTGAGCCAATTTGATGTATTGTAAATGTTTCATGTGTTTTTGTTTATTATTTTGTGTTTAGTCTTAATAAATCATATTGTTATTTTGGACAGAACTTTCATTCTGTTAATCTGTAGAGCAACCCTATCATTCCTCACTATGTTAATGAAACCTTCGTTTATTTAACTTATTTATCAAATTAAATTATTGCAGGTGCCAAACTCTCTTCTACTCCACTGGCAGGGTTGATTAGAGTCAGTTCGCGTATTTTTTTTAATCCTTGTGCAACAGCAAAAGTCGGAGTTAGAATAGGGGGGGCTTAGAGCATCATTTACATATGTAAATTCTAGAAGAATTTAGTGTTAAATACACTGCTAGCCCCGGCACCTCGCAACCTTTCTGTGATGCCCTCTCCTATCATTTCAAATACTTTGTCGTGTCTGCCTTTCTTCAACCAGTACGCTGTTGCTCTTTGACGGATGGTGATGTCAATGAGGCACACTATCACCATGCATAGTACAGTACATCTGCCGATGTCGTGCCGAAGACCCCCGAAATCCTGAGAAGAACACTTCTTTGGCCACGTCTCACAATGATTTTATGTGTTGCAACCCACTGTCCATGCTCCCAGGCGCTCGCTGTAAAGCATGCTACAGATTCGAATAGTGTAATACGATATGTAGGTACTATCTTTGTAGAATTTAATCTTGCTAATGTGTGTATTATTTTCATTGCTTTGTCGGTTCTAAGTCTGATATGTTCAATGAACTTCAATTTGTCCTCAATGTGTAGTCCTAGATATTTTGTCACTCTTTTGCGTTGCAGGGTTGTGTTATGTGGCTTTGTGTTCACCTTTCAGTAGTATGTACACTGTTTTATTAGCTGTAATTGTTAGTTTACTGTTGTTACACCATTCATGACTGATGCAACTGTCACACAAGGCACATAAGAGAAGACGTTCGCCTGATACCTTTATTCTTCTGTGCTCTCGTCTTAAACAACAGGTACCAAACACAATTGTAATTGTCAATCCCTTGCTATTATAATTGCTGTTGATTAGATGACAAAGCGTCTCTCAGTTACATTTTAGGATTATTGCAGTTCTGTCCACGGCGACTTCAGAGTAGTTATGATTTGTATATTTACAGCGTGTACCTAAAAGAGCGGATTATCAGACCAATTCTTGAGCGCCTTTTCTACGAGATGATGAAACATACGGGTTCGTGGCGCTCGCGGTATTTCACAAACATGAGGTGGCCGTTAGCATGCTGCACGCCCTGGTAAACGGAGAGAGTGGCACCATTGCACTCACGCAACTAGTGACTGGCATTCAATCTATACAACTTAAAAACGTTTACGTTTAGATACTGGAATTAAAATTTGCATTATATCAGTTACCGAGATAATCAGGTGGGATTGATTAATACCTTCTACAATGAAGCGCCCAAGAAACTGGTATAGGCATGCCTATTCATATACAGGGATATGTAAACAGGCAGAATACGGCGCTACGGTCGGCAACACCTACATAAGACAAAAAGGGCCTGGCGCAGATGTTTGATCGGTTACTGCTGCTACAATGACAGGTTATCAAGATGTAAGTGAGTTTGAATGTGGTGTAATAGCCGGCGCACGAGCGATGGGACACAGCATCTCCGAGGTAGCGACAGAAGTGGGGATTTTCTCGTACGACCATTTCAAGAGCGTGCCGGTAAAACATCTAATCTCCGACGTGGCTGTGGCCGGGAAAAGATCCTGCAAGAACGGGGCCAACGACGACTGAAGAGAATCGTTCAACGTGACAGAAGTGCAACCCTTCCCCAAATTGCTGCAGATTTCAGTGCTGGGACATCAACATGTGTCAGCGTGCGAACCATTTAACGAAACATCATTGATATGGGCTTTCGGAGCCGAAGGCCCACTCGTGTGACCTTGATGACTTCATGACACAAAGCTTTACGCCTGGCCTGGGCCCGTCAGCACCGATATTGGACTGTTGATGGCTGAAAACATGTTGCCTGGTCGGACGAGTCTCGTTTCAAATTGTGTCGAACGGATGGACAGTCTCATGAACCCATGGACCCTGCATGTCAGCAGGGGTCACTTCAAACTAGTAGAGGCTTTGTAATGGTGTGGAGCGTGTGCAGTTGGAGTGATAAGGGACCCCTGTGGCGCCTAGATACGACTCTGACAGGTGACACGTACGTAAGCGTTCTGTCTGATCACCTGCATCAGTTCAAGTCCATTGTGCATTCCAACGGACTTGGGCAATTCCAGCAGGACAATGTGACACCCCACACGACCAGAACTGCTGCAGAGTGGCTCCAGGAACACTCTTCTGAGTTTAAATGTTTCCGCCGGCCAGCAAACTCCCCAGACGTGAATATTACATCTGTGACGCCTTGTAACGTCCTGTTCAGAAGAGATCTCCGTCCCCTCGTGCTCTTGCAGATTTATCGACATCCCTGAAGGATTCATAGTGTCAGTTGCCTCCAGCACTACTACAGGCATTAGTCGAGTCCATGCCACGTCGTGTTGCGGAACTTGCGAGTGCTGGCGGAGGCCCTACACGATATTAGGCAGGTGTACCAGTTCCTTTGGCTCTTCAGTGTATAATCCTCAATCGTGTACACTAAGTTCCAGTACGAACAGCTTCTACGATAGTATGCTGCAAGGTGGATATTTTTCAGCGTGGACGTTAAGGACTCGAAGGCTACTTTCATTTGCTGCACCATTGCAGAAAATCAAATGCGCCATATCACTTGAGTAGCAGGGTTCCAATGCCACCACGTGAAGACAACGGTAAAGAAATGTAATGAAGCATTCATGGATACAAAGTATAACAACAGTCAACATTAAAGTGAAGTAATTTATGTGTTTAGATAGGACGCCATGAATCAAACCCAGAGCTAGAAGTAATTTACTGTACAATCACTCACACGTCACAACTGAAGCTACAGTATATCGCAGCTCGAGCCACAAAACTGATTGCATACTGCTTAATGCAGAAAGACATTAAAACACTTTTTGACCCGTCTTATTGAGTGCCAACATGAATTGTAAGCATCCTGTAGTTTCGCTGCCTATCCCGCGGCAGTATCGATAGTCGTCTCCCCGGATAGTGCAGAGCAAGATTGTCGAAAGTGGTGGTTCAGCTTTCCTATAGCGTGTCACGTGCAGTGCCGACGTTGCAGCTGCAGAAATGCGATCTGCAGTAATTTGATGAATTAAAGAAAGGTCTTATCAAGAAAGTTGTGTATGTCACGTTAACAGATCGTTATTAGTGAGTCAGATGAGCGTTAAAATTTCCGTAACCGTGTATCGTGTTTTTGGACAACAACCACTCGTGTCGCGACGGTTGCGGGACAAATGCAAATGACTCTGAGCACTATGGGACTTAACATCTATGGTCATCAGTCCCCTAGAACTTAGAACTACTTAAACCTAACTAACCTATGGACATCACACAACACCTAGTCATCACGAGGCAGAGAACATCCCTGACCTCGCCGGGAATCGAACCCGGGAACCCGGGTGCGGGAAGCGAGAACGCTACCGCACGACCACGAGCTGCGGACACGGGACAGATGACGTGGACTTGATTACATCTGTGTGAAGTGAAGTGAAGAGAAACGTATAACAATATAACCAATATGACTAAATATTGCGAGCATAGATACTTTTGATTCGGATATCGGACCGCTAAATCTTTAGACAAGCACGTCGCTTTCTATCGTGCTTTCCCTCATGAGAAGAATTGGTAATGCTGCCAGAATAGATTGTAAGAACTGAGCCATGCGCTTAAACTTATTTTACGTATTTGTCCTGTAAGTAGTTGAACTGAATGATTAACAGTTTGATAACAGACTTCAGTATCATTAAAACAGGCTGCGTTGCTGAGTGCCAATTAATGACTAAGCCAATTACACTATAATTTCAATTGTGAACAGTGCAGCCTAACTATCAGACTTCATGGTACAATAAATTACGATCTCTGACAATGGTTAGGGATTTCCGTTGTGAAATTGCCTCTACAACTCGTTTTCAGTTAATTAACGTTGTAGGATTTTAACCTTAGCTGACAGTGAGAGCAGCAATAGGACAACTGCTGCGGGGAATGAAGTACGTGGAATTTATATTCGCGCTCGTAAAATATCCCATCCACGTGTCTCTGTTTGAAGCAACTTTCCGCAGCAATCACATGAGTGGGTGAGAGAGAGCATTAGTTATTTTAATTGCTCTTACTGGCAACTAAAAGCCTTCATATATCAGAAAACATTCGTTTTTGCATCCTTTTTAACTGGACTTGCTTCTCCGGTATCGAGGAATATCGAAGAGTACTGCCAGTCCATAGTCTGGTGAGGCTGGCACGCCATGTTTGTGAAATATTCATTTTTATCACAGTTCCTGACAAATATGTTATAGTTCTAGTGTTCTCTGTACTAAATTTGAATAGCTCAGCAGAATTTCGCGAAAAAAAACAGTGGTATTCTGAAAAATATTAATCTTCCAAAAAAATTATCTGCCAATTTGCGAAAAAAAATGTGTTTACAATTCTGAATAGCTCCCGAAGAGTTGTACAGAAAACTCAAATGACATTTTCTTCTGTAAATAATAATTTATAGGGTAATTGCAATAATGAGTGACCCACTTTCACTACTTGTGAAGCTGGATGCGACTTTCGACAAATATACATTTTCCAGAATTCTTAATTGATATGCTACAATTCTAGAGCTCTCTGCTCAAAATCTGAATAGTTCTCCAGAATTTCGCGAAGAAAGTTGTGATCATAATTCTGAATAACTGAAAAGCTGTGAAATTGGTAACTGACTTTCGAGAAATATACACTTTTCCAGAGATACAAGTAGATATGCTACAGTTCTTGTGTCCTCTGCACAAAATTTGAATATTACCGCAGAAATTCGGAAAAAATACTGAAAATATTAATGACATTTGTTGTTTGCCGATAAAAATTTATCTGATAACTGCTGCAACATACAATATTTCTGATCACAGTATTGGATAGCACCCCAAGAGTCCTGCCGAAAATGGTCAGTTAAACCCATACTCGAGATCGGAAAACTTTGCTTTCAGGCAGCAGAACTGCCTAACACCCAACCGGGTTAGTCATCTGCGCAAGATTACGCAGCGTCTCGTTGGCTAATTTAGGTTAGCCATTTAAAGTAAAACTGTGACAGAGATATATTTTGCAGTGTTTTTAGTGATCGTGGTAACGTGCATTTCATTTGCAAAGCGAAGCGGTCTAGAATCTGAGGTAGTGTGGAGATGCTGTGCTAATAACTCTCGGTGCACTTTTCATTTATTTACTGGAGACAGCGGCAACTTATTTTCACGTTTGGAAGACGATCATGACCACACACCATCTCGAGAATATTTATTACACAGGGGAACATCATGGAATTATGTTAAAAGAAAAGGTGAAGACGTGAATGACATATCTCTGAAGCTTACCCTTATAGAAGTAGCTTTTTAGCGAAAAACTTTTTTACTTTCAACTTACTTGTTACAATTGTATTGCTGTATTAACTTTTATAAAACGGCTTATAAACCTACTAATTGCATTGCATTTGAAAATATGACAAGAAAATCACATTTTCATTTAAACATACTTTTTTATGCCCTAGAACCAACCTTATCGGGATAATAAGACGCAACCTCAAGTATATTCAGTTTCTGTTCCTGTTTTTTGTTTTTCTTTTAAATTTTTTTTACAGCGTTATACGAAATTATAATCTGTCTCAATTGAATAATTTACAACGTTTAGTTTAGTAACTAGATGTACAGCTGTGTCATCTTCATTTACCGAGCACTGTGAAGAATCTATCTTAAAGAACTTGTCACTCAGATAAAATTGTTTAAATACGCTCTCATTTTGTTATAAACGAGGAGTTCAATTCAGTTCAGTTCTAGCGATCTGATCGATTCCTACTTTAATCCTTACGCGTCTTCTTTTGTTGGTTCTGTTTCACGATTCAGACTGTTTTCATTTTTGATTTAGAGTATTAAGCCGATAGAACAGGAACTGTATACATAAACAGTATTTCAGTTTTTACAAAGCCACAAACGGGATATCAATATCGACAACCTGGTATATAAATATTAAGAGTTGAAAGGATCCTGAAATCCAAATACAGAACTTCGGCTTCTGAAGCGGCACGGGCTCATTCTTCGACATACATAATGGCAAGGAAAATACGAGCAGAACAAATTGCAGTCTGTAATTGTGGCCATAATTCAACTTCATCAAGGAAACTAAACTTTTCTAAAACGTAAATCGTTTTTTTCCATCCAATTTGCGTGATGGACTCCTTCGCAGCACGGAAAGATGTTCCATGAGATCGTTCTTCGCCAACAGAATACTCGGTTAATTCAAAAAATATCTGTACTATAATCTCACATATCTTATGCCTGAAACGTAAACACAAATGTTTTTCCGAAATGTTTTCAGCCAAAACACGTGCACCTTTAAAAGTGGTCGTATTTTATGCTGCTGTGACAGAACCAAATGATGTAACAGAAAAGCCATTCAGTGCGAGTTTCATTGACAAATTTTACCTGCCATTTTGCGTAGTAAGTTAAACGGCCGAAATATGGGTAAAATTATCAGCATGGAACTAGTGGAGGATTTTTCATTTCTTTCTTTTTCAAATATGTTTGTGCGTGACTCTCGTCTATTAATGGCTGCCTGTGCCCTCTCAGAAGTTCTCTTTCTGATATAACTCATTGATACAATGCGTGTACCTTGGGGCGCCCTTCAGCTGCTGACTGATCTTTCTCGACTGTAAAGATCTTCAAAGCAATGATGTGTGCTATATCGTCAAGGCTTTCAAAAAAAAGTCTTGTTTCCTTATACTTGTTAAGTTTCGAAAATCTCCCAGAATATTTATGTAGCTCCCGCCCTTGCTGATACAAACCTTGTAATTTTAGTATGCAGTTTCTCAACTCCTGTTTCGGCAGTAGTTAATTTTCCAAATAGATAATCACTTCCCATACATCATGACACTTTGATTCGCAATCAATTAACATGCACACAATTTGTAAAAGTAGCTCTCTCTTTCTCTCTCCCTCTCTCCCTCTTTGTCCTGACCTTTCCCAGTCTTGTGGTCATTGACCTCTTATATTACACTTCGAATATGATGCTTTCTGAGAACACATTCAGCTAACAAAATGGAAATAAATAACCTGTCTGTATTAGGTAATCAATGAATTTGTCATGCAGAAGTAATACTTGTGCGTACTTGATATTGTTTCTGGATATATGTCTAAGACCCATATAGCACACACTTAGATAAAAAAGGAATGATCAACCAGTAAAAATGAACGATTCCCAGAAAGGAACGATAACCAGTGAACTAGTTTCCAAACGTGAACCAGTTTACTCATCTCTAATAACAGCTGCTCAGCAATTTAGATTGATGATCATAATCTTTTTCGCGAAGTGCTGCAGAAATATTCAGATTTTCTACGGAGAACTCTAGAGCTATATCATATCTATCAAGAACTCTAAAAAAATCGACATTTCTCGAAAGCTGGGTGGCAAATTCACAGCTATTCAGAATCTTGAACTTATTTTTTTTCGCGAAATTCTACAGGACTATTCAAATAGAGATATTTAGAACTACAGCATATCTACCAACAACTCTGAAAAACATATATATTTCTCAAAAGTCAGGTGCCAACTTCATAGCAATTCTGTTTTTCAGAAATATGATCATAATTTTTTAAAGAAATTCTACAGAAATTATTCAAATATTGTATAGATAACTCTAAAAGTATAGTACATCTACCAATTACTCTTAAAAAAATGTACAGTTCTCGAAAGTCGGGTGCCAACTTCACAAGCAGTGACAGTGGGTTCCTCATTTTACAAATTATATCATAAACTATTGTCTGCAGAAGAAAACGTCGTTAAGGTTTTCTTTAGGATTGTTGGGAAGCTATTCAGAAGTGTAATAATTACTTTTTTCGCAAATTTGGTAATTAAATTTTTCACAAGATTAAAATTTTCTCGAATACTATTGTTTTCTCTGTGGAATTTTGCAGAACTATACAAATTGAGGACAGAGAAGTCTAGAACCGAAGCATATCTATCAAGAAATTTGAAGAAAATTGCTTTTTCTTTAAAGTCGGTTGCCAATTTAACATCTGACACTTTTCACTAAATCCTTTACATATGAAAGAAGGAACCGGTTGACTGATGTTACAACATACAGCCTTACCTACTGGTCCAAAAAAAATGAAATTTGGAGGAATGGCATAAGAACCTGCTAGGAAAGAGATTTTTCAAATTCCACCAGTAAGGGAAGACGAGGGGTTCAAAGTTTTTTGTTGAATTGACAACGAAGCTAAGTTATCGGTAACACAAACACGAAATTTGATATGAATAATTATTTGTTATCGTAGGCTTCCACTGAGAGGACATTTTTGTAAAATTCTATCCCTAACGGTCTGAAAACGGTATTAACGTGGTTACAGGGGATACGATGTATTAAAAGTAGCGGGACATGGCGTCTTTCAGGACGAAGGGGCCATTGTTTTCTTACATAACCATACTGACCACTTGCCCTAACCTTATTTAAAAAAATAGTTCCATGTCAGAGAAAGTGTATATGTAATTATTACTGCTTTATAATTCTGTCCATATGAGGATAAATTTTGATTATTAAGATGTCAGTTGTCAGATTAGCCCAAAAACAGTTGGACACCTATTGATCTGATAGACATACAAGTCTCAAATTTACCTTCGAAAATGATAGAAACTGCTGTCATTTGGACACCTGCGAAAACCAAAGCACAAGCGCACTACTCAATGACCATCTTGGTTCATGGATTGTAGGAATTACAATGACAGTTATGGGGAATTATTTAGATCATAATTAAACACATTTAAACGTTCATATGAGTTTGTGTTTACATAAGAGTCATTAAATTAGGTCCTTTGAAGAAGTGAACCGGGTAAGAATTACTTATTATAAACTTCGTTCCACAACTCGTGACTCAAAGGACTACTCGACATTGTGAGTGAGACTGTGAACCCTTAGGCGAAAGTAATTTGCTTACACAGAAAATAAGTGTTACAATCGCTAGTAACATAAAATGAGAAGGCACTCTCCGAAGTAACAAGGAACTAAGCACAGCTAAGTACTGTAAAAAGTCTTACTGAGGCAGATCGCTGGTCGATCATCAGCGATCGGCTTGTTATCTTTGGCGCGTCCCCGGGCATGAGCATCTTTGCGTTTTCGGCTGGGGCGCGCCGTTTACTAATCGTGAAACTCCTGCGGCGGTTACTGGTTGGCTGGAAGGCATTTCATATAAAATGTGCCGAGCCTCACAGTGAGAGGGGAGTCCGGAGTTGGTGTTGGCCGAGATGTTTGTACAAATTGAGGTGCCTGTGTGAGAAGCACGGCGAGGGCCTGTTGGTTGCTTCGTCCTTCTGGCAGCCACCGCAAGCGGATGTTCGGCCGGAATGTCTACAGTTTGTGGTGAGCATAGTGTGAACAAGTTCTCGGAGGATGTGCTCCCAGCCTGACTCTTAGCCTGTGTTATTTGTGGGTGCCGACCTCTTGTCTGTTACTGCTTCCGGGTGTACTGTAAGATTTCGCAGCAAAACTGTGTTTTTGTGGCATTCTGTGTTTCTGGCTCAGCCTCCGCCTAGAAAGGGGAAAGATTTGGAATTCCTTAATGCTGTAATTCAAACATATATAAAAAAAATTGGTCTTTCAGAATAAGCGCCTGTTTCTGTGAGACACTGCAGTTCAAACACGAGTGGCGTAATGTTAATGAGTGTTTGCTAATCGTCAAATGAAGTGTATTTAATGTCTTGCTGTTTTCTGGGGCACGCAACTGTGTTATTGAACTCATTTTGAAGTGTTCTGTTGGGTGAATGACTGCTCCCCACTTCAGTGTATTCTTTTGAGTAGTACTGTAAGGTTTTTTGGATATTTGTCAGTGGGGTGTATTGATTCGATTTTGTTTTTCTCTCTCTTTTGAATTACGGTGAATTGTTTAGTTTACCTGGTTATAGGCTTAATTCGCGCTTCACGCACTAAATCAGCTGATATTGAAAGTTTTTTTTATTCCTGTTTAATGTCAGACAGATTCAAATGTAACTTCATTTATGTTATTTGAAATAAATGTTTTGGATTGACCTTAATGAATTATGTGCAATCGAAGTAAGGACCCAGTCCCTCATTAGTGCTTAACCGTGGCGTGCGGTTCGGGTTGTGAGCCCCGTGCTCGGACCTCTTACGTATGAAGTAATACTTCCATACACTAATGAAGACCTAGATTACGTAACCCTGTTTTTTCTATGCTCTCATATTCAGAACCTTCTGTTGAATCCTACTTGGGGTAGATGTAGATCACGTAACAGACGAGTGCTGAAATAATTGGCAATTGAAATTCTCTAAGTTTTGGGCATGTACTACTCACTTGACATGATTACATACTCGTTTTCCTACTGTCTAATCATGTTACAACAGCCAGCTGAATCTTCACACACACACACACATACACACACACAAGCGCACGCTCACAGATATACACACAAAAGATTTCAATTTTTGACTGTCACATTGATCAACATAGTTCATCAGCTACACGAAAATTGTGTCAATCCACCGGTTCCGATCAAAGTTTTCGTGAGGTTTCCCTCGGTTATCACGCTATGCCAGAACCGGCGCCACGGGGTACCCGCGCGGTCTCAGGCGTCTTGTCACTGTTCACGCGGCTACCCTGTCGGGGTTTCGAGTCCTTTCTTGGGCATGGGTGTGTGTGTTGTCCTTAGCGTAAGTTAGTTTAGATTTGATTAAGAAGTGTGTAAGCTTAGGGACCTATGCAGCAGTTTGGTCCCATAAGATCTTACTACAAATTTCCAAATTTTTTCAGAACCGGAGAACCTCTCCAGATTATTTCCAATTGAAACCTCCCAGTCCCATTTCCAGCTGATGGGATATTGGACTCAAAAGAGCCAACTCATGCATCAGTCCAGCCATCTCTCATGAGTAGGGGAACAGGAGTATGTCTGGCATAAACGACCCAAACCCTAGAACATATTCATTGGTTAAATGCAAAATCTTTTATGCACTTTAGCCACTTGAAACGTGATGGTGGTGGTGATCAGCCACTAAGAAGCAGTCATTAAGGGCAGCATCCTATTCCTCTAATGGTATTAGAGAGGAAGAGACCATATTGCTGCTGGCCGCTGTGGCCGTGCGGTTTTAGGCGCTTCAGTCCGGAACCGCGTGACTGCTACGGTCGCAGGTTCGAATCCTGCCTCGGGCATGAATGTGTGTGGTGTCCTTAGGTTAGTTAGGTTTAAGTAGTTCTAAGTTCTAGGCGACTGATGACCACAGATGTTACGGCCCATAGTGGTCAGAGCCATTTGAACCATTTTTAAACCATATTGCGTCACTTTCTCCATTAGTAAAGGGGAAGTAAGAAGCTACTGTTCTGACACAGTTAAACTCTGGGCACAGTATCCACACTTCCAAATAGAAAGATGCAATAGGCACAAATCGAGAAAATATCATAAATGGTTCAAATGGTTCTAAGCACTATGGGACTTAACGTCTGAGGTCATCAGTCCCCTAGACTTAGAACTACTTAAGCCTAACTAACCTACGGAAATCACATACATCCAAGCCCGAGGCAGGATTCGAACCTGCGACCGTAGCAGCAGCGCGGTTCCGGACTGAAGCGCCTAGAACCGCCTCAAGGAAGCAATCAAACAACAATTCGATCCGACGTTTACTATGGAAATTTATTTGACGAGGAGACCACACGCCAATCGGAATTTCGTAATTTTTTTATATTTATGGAGAGTGAAGTTCAGACTCAAATAACCATTACCCGAAGCACTTCAATGCAACTCTCAAAAATTCTAGAGAAAATAGTCTCTTAAATTTTCCGACCATCTTTAACACGGTCATTTTCCTACAAGTAGCGCGGCTAGACGTTGTGGTAGTACACTCGCTGAACAACATGCTGTGAAGGGCAAAAGTGATTGACATACGTTACGCAACTCTTTCCTATTTCTTCTGGACACTGTGCCAGTAAAAGGTTTTTAACCGTAATCGGCTTGGTTGCCGCGCGGGATTAGCCGAGCGGTCTCGGGCGCTGCAGTCATGGACTGTGCGGCTGGTCCCGGCGGAGGTTCGAGTCCTCCCTCGGGCATGGGTGTGTGTGTTTGTCCTTAGGATAATTTAGGTTAAGTAGTGTGTAAGCTTAGGGGCTGATGACCTTAGCAGTTCAGCCCCATAAGATTTCACACACGTCTGAACATCATCATCGGCTTGGCTATAAATTGCACATATCCAGAAACCCTCTTTAGGCAGCTTATTGTGGAAAGATACTAGTTTATGACAATGGGCGGCGTGTAAACTTTATTCTCCATATGTTGCCTAAGACTTACAGTTTCTCAAGATGATCAATGTACGGCCGAAATTTGAGGTGGATGAAAGTGTTACTGTGATTATGCCCAGAAGAAATAAATAAGAATTGCATAAAAGTGTCATCTCTCAATATTCTGGACATCATGTGCGACTTACACGATAAGTTTGAGGAAGTATTTGATTATAAGCACGCTACAGTTTCATTTGGTGGTCTCGTCAATAACAGTTGACTAAATCCCCAAGTAAGGTAAATAAAAAAAGGTAGTTTCGAATCTATGAAACGCTGGTGCAGTTCACTATACAATGCAGTGAAATACTACGTTACTCGTTTTTCTTACATCACTGATCGTAATTCACTCCTTTTTGCCAGCTGCGAAAGCAGCTTGTTACTCGATGCCTGCTACACTAAATGTTACGTTACCAGTCTGTGGCACCGGGTTTCGAGACCCAGTCGATCTCAGAATTGTTCTGCCAGTTATCGGTGCTTTCACCTTCGGTAATGATTTGTGATTGTGGAAAATGCAGAGCTGTACCGCGGTTCGTAGTCCATGTTAACTTGCAGATCCTCTGTAACTGACTGGTTAAGTCAGTTCAATGGCTGGAGCAAGCCAAAGGCGTACAACATGCATAGGACCATGCCTAGTAAAGCACTGTTGAGGTCAAACCAATATTCGCATTAATGAGGGCTTTACTTGTAGAAAGAAGTATAACTATGAGCGAACAAGTGATATAATACACTGCCTGCCAGATAAAATGAAGCACTCACAGTGGGAGGGGGAAAGGAATTGAAACACACAGTTTGAGAGGATATGTGATGTTAGTTTGAGAGGCACCCACATGCCTTGCTCATACTGTGGCATCAAGCAGTCAGGCCTGCAAGACGAGTGGTCTGCCAAGCGAGTGGATTTATTCATATTTCTCAATGACTGATTATGAACTCTAGCACCCACAATTAAGCTACAAATTATTCTCCTGTTTGAATATTACGCAACGGAAACGGATAACGCAATCCTGACTATTAGTAATTTACACAACTCTGATAGTTCACTACGCTCTGGAAATACCACATTTTATTTCTTACCCAACGGCTTTGACCAACACGTGGCCATCGCACTGAATATGAATGGCGCACACATTATAAATTCTGGATATCATGACTACACACTACTCGAAGAACAAGGCCACCAATCTTATTCTTTTCACTATCCTTTTTTTTAATTCCGATAAATTCTGTTATTCTATTATTACATTTTTATACAATAATTACACATGAGAAACTCCGCCCAGTGGGCATGGCTTTACATTGGTGATTCCCTATCTTATGGTCTCGTAATTATCTAACGCTACAGTGCACTTTCTGGATAGGATTGTGGATCTTTTGCTATATCTCACACTTCGACTGTCACACCCATCATCACGAAAATTTACTCAAGACCGAGCGGTACAAAAAGGAACATGCATAACCCACTGCCTCTGAACCTATCTCGCTACTCTCCCATGCAAGCCACACGTACTTAAATTGCATGAAATACACTCCTGGAAATGGAAAAAAGAACACATTGACACCGGTGTGTCAGACCCACCATACTTGCTCCGGACACTGCGAGAGGGCTGTACAAGCAATCATCACACGCACGGCACAGCGGACACACCAGGAACCGCGGTGTTGGCCGTCGAATGGCGCTAGCTGCGCAGCATTTGTGCACCGCCGCCGTCAGTGTCAGCCAGTTTGCCGTGGCATACGGAGCTCCATCGCAGTCTTTAACACTGGTAGCATGCCGCGACAGCGTGGACGTGAACCGTATGTGCAGCTGACGGACTTTGAGCGAGGGCGTATAGTGGGCATGCGGGAGGCCGGGTGGACGTACCGCCGAATTGCTCAACACGTGGGGCGTGAGGTCTCCACAGTACATCGATGTTGTCGCCAGTGGTCGGCGGAAGGTGCACGTGCCCGTCGACCTGGGACCGGGCCGCAGCGACGCACGGATGCACGCCAAGACCGTAGGATCCTACGCAGTGCCGTAGGGGACCGCACCGCCTCTTCCCAGCAAATTAGGGACACTGTTGCTCCTGGGGTATCGGCGAGGACCATTCGCAACCGTCTCCATGAAGCTGGGCTACAGTCCCGCACACCGTTAGGCCGTCTTCCGCTCACGCCCCAACATCGTGCAGCCCGCCTCCAGTGGTGTCGCGACAGGCGTGAATGGAGGGACGAATGAAGACGTGTCGTCTTCAGCGATGAGAGTCGCTTCTGCCTTGGTGCCAATTATGGTCGTATGCGTGTTTGGCGCCGTGCAGGTGAGCGCCACAATCAGGACTGCATACGACCGAGGCACACAGGGCCAACACCCGGCATCATGGTGTGGGGAGCGATCTCCTACACTGGCCGTACACGACTGGTGATCGTCGAGGGGACACTGAATAGTGCACGGTACATCCAAACCGTCATCGAACCCATCGTTCTACCATTGCTAGACCGGCAAGGGAACTTGCTGTTCCAACAGGACAATGCACGTCCGCATGTATCCCGTGCCACCCAACGTGCTCTAGAAGGTGTAAGTCAACTACCCTGGCCAGCAAGATCTCCGGATCTGTCCCCCATTGAGCATGTTTGGGACTGGATGAAGCGTCGTCTCACGCGGTCTGCACGTCCAGCACGAACGCTGGTCCAACTGAGGCGCCAGGTGGAAATGGCATGGCAAGCCGTTCCACAGGACTACATCCAGCATCTCTACGATCGTCTCCATGGGAGAATAGCAGCCTGCATTGCTGCGAAAGGTGGATATACACTGTACTAGTGCCGACATTGTGCATGCTCTGTTGCCTGTATCTATGTGCCTGTGGTTCTGTCAGTGTGATCATGTGATGTATCTGACCCCAGGAATGTGTCAATAAAGTTTCCCCTTCCTGGGACAATGAATTCACGGTGTTCTTATTTCAATTTCCAGGAGTGTACATCACACTGGAAACATCACAAAGAATAGTCACAACGTTAGAATCACTTCACTTTCAGCTTTCCCACTTCAATTAGTATTCATCCCAGTTTCACTCGACACTACCCCACTTCGTAACTTTTCTTTCCTACTACGAACTCTGGAGGATACATTCACGTCTTCCTGTGCAATGCAAGCCAAGTGGCGTTGCTGGATAGACGGCTGACTCACCTTGCTTCTCTCTCAGAGTATTAGAGTTTGAATCCAGCGTCACACAGAAACATAATGCGCAGAGTAATATTAAGAACATATTCGTCACACACGCGAGTCCTCAACTGATACCATGGACGAGTACTTCTCTTTATCCTTTGTCTCATACACAGATTGAGACTCACACAGTACTCACCACGTGGAAGTACTCGTCTCTAATTTCAAGTCCTGCACACGCCATTTCTTAAATATT
Organism: Schistocerca piceifrons; assembly: GCF_021461385.2. Classification (NCBI taxonomy): domain Eukaryota; kingdom Metazoa; phylum Arthropoda; class Insecta; order Orthoptera; family Acrididae; genus Schistocerca; species Schistocerca piceifrons. The sequence continues at coordinate 673,922,102 of NC_060142.1, read as the reverse complement.
TCCAGCTTATGGTACACACGCCAGTAATTCAGCTTAACTTTAGCACTCGGAAGTACTTCAACTTAGTACTAGCACTCACAAGCATTCCAACTTAGTACTAGCACTCGCAAGTATTTCAACTTATTGCTACACGTGGTTTCATTGTGAGCGTTGGTCACTTCCAAATATTACTACGATCCCCTTAATATTACATGCCTGTCATTTAATTCTCCCCCCCCCCCCAAAAGTTCCTGAAATAGAGAAATAATTATTCCAAACTACTCTTAAGTATTTCACATGCATACCATTTTCTCCACTCTTTTGTCTTTACGGAGCACACCTAAGACAGGTTTTACCAACACAAGATCCAGCGGCAGAGTGCTGAAACATGGCCGTTCTTCAGGTCAGCTCGCACCTCCGTGGAGGTGGGGGAGCACCATGCTACCGTATTGGTCAGCCACGTTTCAGGCGCTCAACGCTCAGGCAAATTTCATCTCTTTGGTCCCACCAAAAGTGGCCAAAGGACCGTCTCAAAGATGATCATATATTGCACATTCACTAGCTGCGGTTAGCAGACGACCATACATTCATTCATTTCACAGATCTCACCAAATTGGATATAGGGATTTATTTTGTGGGAGTGCACATGTGATCAATTAAATAAATAAAGTCCTTCTTTCCTACACTGGTATCCGGCTTCGGCCTATTAAGTGAAATTGAGTTATTATTACAAAAAATATGTTGTTCTGACAAGAATAACGCAGAATGTTGTACCCATTTTCAATGTCGGGCGGTACTGTACTCTTTCAAGTTGAGTAACTACAAAATGAGTCAAATTTAAAACAACATGGTAATGTGGGCCCTGTTATCAGTATGGTGTTACACCCGTCTTGCTTCGATGCTGCACTGATTCAGTTGGGAAGGATGCCGTAAGGCCACTGTAGCCTCTCCTGAGGCAAGCTAGACAGCTCATTGACATCCTGGATATTAGCAGTGGGACGGAGTTGACGCCTGAGCTGGTCCCAAACATAGTGTACCGGGAACAGATCTGGGTATCTTGCCAGTCATGTGAGTACCCAAACATCATGTAGACAGTTCACAGCGACACATGCCACATGTGGACGAGCATGGCTCTGCTAAAAACCGGCAGTACGATGCTGTCACATGAGAGCTGACACATGAGGACGCAGAATATGCATCCAATCACAGATCCCTCAATTAGCACCAGCTGCGACCTGAAAATGTTCCTGATGGCTTCCCACACCATGACACTACGGGTAATACCGTTGTGCCTCTGTCGGCCGGGGTGGACGAGCGGTTCTAGGCGCTGCAGTCTGGAGTCGCGCGACCGCTACGGTCGCAGGTTCGAATCCTGCCTATGGCACGGATGTGTGTTATGTCCTTAGGTTTAAGTAGTTCTAAGTTCTAGGGTACTGATGACCTCAGAAGTTAAGTCCCATAGTGCTCAGAGCCATTTGGACCATTTCGTTGTGCCTCTCCAAAACAGTGGAAGAATAGGGCCTCTTTTCAGTACTGTACTCTGATAGGAAGTTCTGACACAAACTCGACAAGTTACTAACGCAACTACATAGATATGAAGATGATGCAGAGTGATCGAAACATGCCATGTATTTAAAAATGGGCAACTGAGGGTAATTATGTCGGGTGTAGTGAAAATGGATTACGATGTGTCTGGTACACTATAAGCCGATCCTCCGTTGTGTTGGTCAGACGTGGTCAACTGGGACCTTGGCGATGAGTACGCACGCCCTCACGTCCCCATGCAGTGCCACATCGGGCCACTGTTACATCCGAATACCACACAAATCTGGAAATTTTACGACTCGACCAGCCAGCTTAGTGGAGGCACCCGATGAGGCCTCTTTCAGACTCTGTCAGATGGTGATAATGCTGTCTCACACGAGTACGCGGCATTTCCATGTTCTTGCCACTGCCACGAATATTATTAACACAGTCTGGTGACCATTCTACATGCAACCGAGAATTGAAATTCAAATCAGTCACATACCCGCTGTTGATGTGTACGTTTACGTAGTTACCTTAACATACAGCCATGTCTTCTCGGTGTTCCACTCATTGTGTATAGCAGATATAGTTCGTCTGGGCAACTAAATGTTCAAATGTGTGTGAATCCCTAAGGGACCAAATTGCTGAGGTCATCGGTGCCTAAACTTACACCCTAGTTAAACCAACTTATGCTAAGAACAACACACACACCCATGCCCGAGGGAGGACTCGAGCCACGCAATCCGTGACATGGCACTTCGAACCGCGCAGCCACTCCGCGTGGCGGGTAACTAAAGCACACCACTGAAGAGACGAGCGGAAGTGTGTGTACTGGAGCTACAACCAGCAGCGGCAGGGTCCTTAACTCACATTCACTTTCTAAGTGCAGTTTTGGTAACATGGGTAGGAGGATGATTTTTTACAGGCATTCTCGATCAAGTTGGACCACGGATTTATTACCCACAAGAGAGCAAGCTGTAATTCCTGCTTTGTTGCCCGCTGATAATAGAGCAAGGAGCAAACATCAACTCTCTATAAACTGTTTATGCTTTTCTGAAGATGAAAGCGTATATTACGAAGCTTTGTTCCTTAACACTAAAACTACACTGGAAAATGCCGGAAACGTAAAAGCAAGGGAGCAAAAAGCAGTACTGTTACAGCCTTAAATGAACGAGCAGAAAAACTGGATTCTGGAAAAACAAGTTCACATTAGTACCCCGACATTCCAGCCACGTGGTATTCTTTGCCAGTTTTGATACCTTTCTATTACGGCATTCTGCAGAGCCAGAAAGGATTGTGACCCACGCATCTAGTTTCCGCTCCTAGGAGAGAAAACAAAACACACTCGTACAGGTACTCATATGTACATGTTGTAACTCGTGTAAGTACAGAGCCGGCCAGTGTGGCTGAGCGGTTCTAGGCGCTTCAGTCTGGAACTGCGCGACCGCTACGGTCGCAGGTTCGAATCCTGCTGTAATGTCCCCACAGCAAATACCCTCTACCACGCACCAATTAATCATTTTCAATCAAACCATCCACATTCATTCACTTTGGAAAAGTTATCTGATCTGATTTTCTCGTAATATATGCGGCGACAGCTCGTCGACGCCAAAGTATTTTCTAGTGCGTTTATTCTTTGAAATAACAGAGATGCATATATGCATTCTCCATGGTTGTTAGAGTGGTAACTAGGACAGCTTCTGGAGTATCTGTTGAGGATTGACGTGTTTCTGAGAGATACATATTCTACTTTTCTTCTCGCTAAAGCGAGCCAATTAACATTTGTTTTCAATGTTTGTTTTGAAGAGAAAGCGATTGTAAAAGGAAAATAATTAAGGCGTGGAGTCACCGGAGATCTGGACATGTAATGGAGATGGATTTAATACACGATTTCCTGCATGAATAAGGTTTGTGACTTTTTTGTTCTGGAATGAATGAAAGAATGAGTTTTTTTCTGAATCATTTGTTGATCGCGTTGGCCCTGTAATTACTGGGGAAGTTTCAGCTGTGTCGAAGAGAGCCTGCAATCACTGAGTCTGTGTTAAATCGTCCAAAAAGGCTTCGTACACATCTCATCTGGAATTCGCAATCTTTCGTAAAAGGAACAAAGTGTCCAAACGATTGATTCTCCCGACTGACTGCAGTGTTTAAAAGTAATAATAAATGTAAAGATCTCTTACAGCAAGCCAGCCGCTGATTACCAAGACGAAGGACTCCACCAAAGATTCTATTTGGCTGATTCTTTTTATCACGTAATGAAATCTTATGTTAAAAACTATACATAGATAAAGGAAAGAAAGAGAAAGAGCGAATGAAAATAGAGATAATACTAATAATCCTCCATGAGTCTAATTTTTCGCCTGTCTTATCACGGATCAGTGAAGAACTGGGAGGGCCTTACTTTACTGTATAGACTTATGTGTGAAGGTGATGGGATCTTAAAGACAACAGATACACGTCTATACAGACAAGACATTACACAGAGATAGCGGCTAGCTGCATTGATCGTCTATTCTTAGATTAAAGAGACGGTTACTTAATATCCGAACATTTAAAAATGTTAAAATGGCCAATCCGTGACAGGACACGTTTTTGGACGTTGCTAAAATAATTTTGTTCTCTGTTTCATGTCAACTTCGACGAGCTAACCAAACTGACGCTTGGAAAAGAGAGGAACGACTCGCAGGTGATATAATTGGATCCACAAATAAAGCCGAAAGACAGCTCGCTTAGCGCTGTCTTTCAGCTTTATTTGTGGATACTAAATGTCCCACCGCCACACCTTCACCTGACCATTTTAGGCAAAATCTTTCTGCCTGACACATGTAGCACTATCACCGTCAGAGGGTGGTACGGGACTACAAGTCCCACCGCCACACGTCCAAAGTGAATTGCAGTGACGCAGTCACTGCCCTGTGGAAATTTACTGCCTCACCAACACAGTTAGACCGGAATAGACCGGTGATGCTGTATTGTAACATATCACCCCGGGCTACAAAAAAAAAAAAAAAAAAAGCTTAGCGCTGTGTAAAGGCTGGATTTATATATTTATCATTAAAGCTTGTTAGTACAGTTGAAGTATACGCTTTCCTGTTTAGTGATATTTGAATATTGATATTTATTAGTAAAGCTTGTTAGTACAGTTGAAGTATACGCTTTCCTGTTTAGTGTTATTTGATGTTTGAATATTGATTATTTGTGTTCATGTTAGATATAGGAAGTGTTTTGATTGACCTGTCCCAGTTGCATTTATCTGTATATGTACGTTAAGAAATTAGACACAGAAGCACTCTTGTGTGAAGGGAGTTACATATAGTGACAGTAAAACATTTATATGGTTTTAACTAGGGCAATGTTTAGGATGAGTCAAGCAGAGCAAAGCAGCACGCATCAGCCTTCAGCTGTTAGCACTGATAACAATGAAGCAGTAAGAAGTGTTGTAGGACCGATGGTTACAGACAGTGCAGCAGAACGCCCTGTAGACACGGCTGCGGGTGTAACAGCAAGTACGCAGCAGGGATTAGATCCATTGGTAATCATCATGAGACAGCTGCAGATGCGAAATTTGCCTCAGTTACTGAAGGGCAAAATGATTTGAATACGAAATTAGCCTCAGTTACTGAAGGGCAGGAAAATCTGAAAACTGATATTAAAGCACAATTAGTGACAGTCACTCAAACTCAAGAAGAGATGAAATTAGTCCAGACTGAGATTAAGCAGCAGTTACAAGACAGTTTTTCCGAATTAGAGCATCGGATAAAGGCGAAGACCAAGGAACTCAAAGATCAGCCCGAAGAGACGGAACGAAAATTAACTGCACAAATAGAATTGGTAAAAGCACAATGTGAGGAATCTACTCAGTGCGTACGTGTCGAAATGAAGGAGTATGTGGCTATTAAGATACACTACTGGCCATTAAAATTGCTACACCAAGAAGAAATGCAGATGATAAACGGGTATTCATTGGACAAATATATTATACTAGAACTGACATGTGATTACATTTTCACGCAATTTGGGTGGATAGATCATGAGAAATCAGTACCCAGAACAACCACATCTGGCCGTAATAACGGCCTTGATACGCCTGGGCATTGAGTCAAACAGAGCTTGGATGGCGTGTACAGGCACAGTTACCCATGCCGCTTCAACACGATACCACAGTTCATCAAGAGTAGTGACTGGCGTATTGTGACGAGCCAGTTGCTCGGCCACCATTGACCAGACGTTTTCAATTGGTGAGAGATCTGGAGAATGTGCTGGCCAGGGCAGCAGTCGAACATTTTCTGTATCCAGAAAGGCCCGTACAGGACCTGCAACATGCGGTCGTGCATTATCCTGCTGAAATGTAGGGGTTTCGCAGGGATCGAATGAAGGGTAGAGCCACGGGTCGTAACACATCTGAAATGTAACGTCCACTGTTCAAAGTGCCGTCAATGCGAACAAGAGGTAACCGAGACGTGTAACCAATGGCACCCCCTACCATCACGCCGGGTGATACGCCAGTATGGCGATGACGAGTACATACTTCCAATGTGCGTTCACCGCGATGTCGCCAAACACGGATGTGACCATCACGCTGCTGTAGACAGATTCTGGATTCATCCGAAATAATGACGTTTTGCCATTCGTGCACCCAGGTTCGTCGTCGAGTACACCATCGCAGGCGTTCCTGTCTGTGATGCAGCGTCAAGGGTAACTGCAGCCACGGTCTCCGAGTTGATAGTTCATACTGCTGCAAACGTCGTCGAACTGTTCGTGCAGATGGTTGTTGTCTCGAAAACGTCCCCATCTGTTGACTCAGGGATCGAGACGTGGCTGCACGATCCGTTGCAGCCATGCGGATAAGATGCCTGTCATCTCGACTGCTACCCATACGAGGCCGTTGGGATCCAGCACTGCGTTCCGTATCACTCTCCTGAACCCACCGATTCCATATTCTGGTAACAGTCATTGCATCTCGACCAACGCGAGCACCAATGTCGCCATACGATAAACCGCAATCGCGATAGGCTACAATCCGACCTTTATGAAAGTCGGAAACGTGATGGTACGCATTTCTCCTCCTTACACGAGGCATCACAACAACGTTCCACCAGGCAACGCCGGTCAACTGCTGTTTGTGTATGAGAAATCGGTTGGAAACTTTGCTCATGTCAGCACGTTGTAGGTGTCGCCACTGGCGCCAACCTAGTGTGAGTGCTCTGAAAAGCTAATGATTCGCGTATCACAGCATCTTCTTCCTGTCGGTTAAATTTCGCGTCTGTAGCACGTCGTCTTCTTGGTGTAGCAATTTTAATGGCCAGTAGTGTAGACACCGCACGGGAACAAGTGGAAAGGGTTCCGCAATTAGTACAAAAGCAAGACGCCATGTCATGTGCAATTGCGCAACTTCCTGAATTGGCACGTACACAGACTAACCTAAAGGAAAGCATTGAACATCTGACAGAGCGTCAAGACGTTATAGACCACCAAATTAACGTATTAACGGGTAAATTATCCGAAATCACATTAGAAAACAAAAGGCTAATGTGTGAAAACGTTGAGCAAAATGTTGGGGCAGCATTCCAGAATTTATCTGGCAAACAGGAAGAGAATTTGTTTGCGAAAGGACTTGAGGAGGTGCGACAGCAGTTAGGTGCTGATTTTGAGCATTGGAAACAAACGATGGAAGAGTCGATGCGCGCTTCACAACAAAGCTCAGAACAAATGAATACAGGACAGCAGCAGAAGTTGGCAACGACTATAGAGCCAGTTACTGCCCATTCGCACACAATACCGACTTGTGCAAGTAATTCAAACATTAAATTGCCACAAGCTGGTTGTTCGCGTGAATTCTTATCTACCGGAGATCACGAAAGCCTTTGGCATGCCGAAGAAAAAATGATAAAGCATCGGCAATCCAGATTTTTAACCCTGACAAAAGGGGGGTCCATCCAGTTGTTTTTATTCGAAGTTTCAAAGGAGTGCTACCCAGAAATTGGTCGGAGTGGCAGAAGATCAGTTTTGTTACAGGATATATACAAGGTTCGGGGGCGATCTGGTCCTCGGACATGACTGCCGTTTGCCCGACATATGACGATTTTGAGAAGGTGTTTTTAGCAAAGTTCTGGTCAGAAGGGGTACAGGAACGCCTAAAGCAGGAGGTGCTCTACCCAGAGCCTTTCTCCTTTTCGAAAGGAAGCCTTAGAAGGTATTTCGAAAAATTTATAAATATAACGACATACTGGGACAGACCTATGCCCTTGCCAGACATAATAAACATACTTAAGGCAAGACTACCAACTAGCATCCGGAATCAATTGATTTACGGCAACGACAAAGACTTGGAGTCGTTCCTCACAACGTTAGACCATATAAATATTATCGAAGAGAACAACCAGAAAGCCCGTAATAACAGATTCCAATATAGGGCGATAGAACCTCCGCAAACGGTAGGGAAGGTGGAAGTATGGGTTATACCAATAGCTATCAATCGACACTTAGAAGGAATGAACAGAGATCGGTAAATAATGGAGGAATCCCTCAAAATCTCAATAGTAATCCCGGCAATGGCCTTGCGAGGGGCTATTCAAGGAACAACAGGAACGGGAGAAGATACAACCTCGTGTGGGGGAACGAAAGAAATTTCAGACCCCAAGCCTGGAATAATAACAATAATAGAAATTGGAATCAACCGGGAGGAATGAATTCAAATAGCCGACATCAGTGGGGACGGACATCTCCGAATCAACCGGTAATTACCGAAGTGACGGATGATGTTAACCAGCAGACAAATCAAAATCCAACAAACTCGTAAGGACCCACTCGTGCCCCGGAGGAGCGGTCAACAATTGGTTGAGGGGCAACAGGATATGTGTACCCATGCTAACGTATAATGTTGGACGATTACTGGCAGATGAACTGACCGAGGACTTAGAAGCACAAGATGAGGATAAGGAACAGGTGGCAGTAGCCGAAGTGCAAGTCATTATGGAGACCGTACCTGTAGTGGCGGTTTTAGACATAGCTGCAACCACAAATGTTATTTCGGAGGCGCTGTTCCACAGGATCGGAAATATAAGACGAGTACCAGTCTTTCCAGTTCAAAATTGCAGAATAATAGGCGCCGTTGGGGCTCGATCGGCTAATGTAAAGGTGCAGTCACTAGTTGGTGTGGAATTCGGAAATGTAGCAATATTAAGCACATTCCTTGTTGTGAAAAATTTGGTGGTAGATTTCATTATCGGAGTCGACAGCCTACGTCAATATCGATGCAGAATAGATTTCAAAACAGAAAAATTTGGTTGAATGTTAATAAACAAGAAATTGAGTTGGAGTTGTTGAAAAAAAAAAGCCTTACGACAAAATATAATTCTGGGATCAGTGTGCAAGTAATCAGGATGGCCCAAAATTCTAAACAGCAGGTACATAATTAATGAGTTCCAAGTCAAAGAAGATTTCGATCAATTAGTGTTTGAAAAGTTAAATGAATCTGACTGTATTATCGAAGATCAGAAGCAGCTCAATGAATTATTATTAACGTATGAAAACGTTTTTGATGAAAGGCCAGGAGTTATTAAGGGATACGTATGCCATCTCTACGCTAAGCCGCACGAAACGTATTGCAGAACTTTCTATCCTGTTCCCTGGAGGTTAATGGCTCAAGTTCAAAAGGAAATAGATCGCATGTTGAAATGGGGTTTGATCGAACCCTCTACAAGCCCATACTGCTCCCCATTGTTAGTCGTGCCAAAAGTAAATGGGACTGTTAGACTGGTACTCGACGCCAGAGAAATAAATAAAAACATCCGGAAAACATAGACGAACTTATACAACGGTTCCAGGATGTCAAATATTTGACGAGCATTGATATGCGGAGCTCTTATTGGCAAGTCAAGCTGGATGAGTCATCAAGGAAGTATACGGCTTTCATTTATTCCGGAAGAAGTTACCAGTTCACCGTAGTTCCTTTCGGACTCAACATTGGTGCTGGAATCTTTATAGCAGCTCTAGATTATGCACTAGGCCCAGAACTCAGAAGCAGGATAACAGTGTTTGTTGATGATTTGCTTATTGCATCGAAAACTTGGGAGGAGCATATTACCTTACTGAATCGAGTGTTGGACGTGTTCAAAACCACGGGAATAACTGCTAACCTACAGAAGTCCCATTTTGCAGTAAACAGAATCAAGTTCCTGGGGCATATAATTGACGCAGAGGGAATTTTACCAACCAAGGAGAAGCTAATTGCAATTAGTAAGTTTCCAACACCCAGGAATAGGAGGCAATTAAGAGTTTATGGGCCTTGCCTCATTTTTTAGAAGATTCATAAGAAATCAGGCGATGAACGCAGCAGCTCTAAATAGTCTGTTGAAGAAGGGTGTGCCCTGGCTCTGGACATTAGTGTGTCAAGAAGCATTCGAAGAGATAAAGAAGCGATTAGTAAATGCACCGCTTTTGTACCATCCGGACATGCAAGAAGAATTTTACTTGTCAACAGATTCTTCGAATGTGGGTATTGGAGCGTGCCTTTTCCAAGTACGCAAGATAAATGGACAACTCACCTTCTGTCCTATTGCGTTTGCTAGTCGTGTTTTGTCCAACTGTGAACGATCTTACACGACGACAGAATTAGAGGCTCTTGCGGTCATCTGAGGATTTAAAAAAATGTCATTATTATCTCTATGGGTCAAAGACTGTCGTATATTGCTATCATCAATCATTAACGTTTTTACAAATGTGTAAACTGTTACACCCCAGACTGGCTAGATGGACTCTCGTTCTGCAACAATACCAATTTGATATCGTGCATGTCTCAGGACATTAAAACATTATTGCTGACGCTCTATCAAGGTCACCACAGGGTTTGACTAAAGAGATTGAAGTAAATAATAACTCAGAATTCCCTATACTGCTGCTGCAAGAAAATCCATATAAGACGTACTACGTCAATTTGTGTGCGCATATGCCACAGTTACAGAAAAGAGATGCTCAATGGGGAAGTGTCATTCAAAGGTTACAACAGCAACCTTCGGATCAGATGGCAAATTATTACAAGCTGGTAAATGGCGTATTATTTTTCCGCTGTGGAAGGCCAAACAAAGTACGTTGGTGTGTTTGTATACCTGAGGCGCAAATAGAGAAACTCGTATGGTTCACCCATTTAACCTGGGGACATTTCGGTGCGACAAAATGTGCAGACAAGATAAGTGGGTACTGTTATTTTCCCAACATAAAGCGCAGAGTGCATGAGGTCTTGAAGAAATGCATAATCTGTTAAAAAGCAAAGCCGGATTCAAAAGGGAGTAAGCACCCATTATGCTCTATATTAGTCCGAGAACCAAAAGAATTAATTTCGTGCGATCTGTGTGAACCGTTACCTACTTCCAGAGGAGGTGTTAGATATGTGTTGGCATTTTTTGATGTGTGTACGAAATACGTAAAGCTATACCCGATAAAGGCGGTTACAGCCAAAGTAATTGTAATAAGATTGACAAGGGACTATCTTCCACATGTTGGTATACCTAAGGCGATAATACCAGACAATGCTAAGATATTCACAGGACTCCGATGGAAACAGGCTCTGTCTCAAGTCGGTGTGAAACACATACTAACATCATTTTACCAACCACAAGGCAATTTGGTTGAGAGAATTTTTAGAGAGTTCAATCGCTTTATGAGGACCTATTGCCATGATAAGCAGACTGCGTGGGCAAATTATGTGGAAGAATTTGAGCAGATATCCAACAACATGCCCCACTCCTCCACTGGTTATACACCTCATGAATTGATGTTTGAGGCAAAAGAAGAAAACTTCTGGACTGAACATATGCCTAAAACTCAGGAAACTGAGATGCCTTGGGAAGAAAAAATAAGACAAGCCATCATAAATATGACGCAAAAGGCTGATCAAAGAAAACAACAATATGACAAATTAATCAAGAGGGTACAGGCGTACCACGTCGGAGAGAAGGTACTAGTCAAAAGACATACCAAATCATCCTTAATAAAGAAGAGTATAAAGAAATGGGAGTTATTATATACTGGCCCATACATCATTCTACAAATTCCGAACCCTGGGGCTTATCTGTTAGCATACCCGGGATCTAACAAAATTAAAGGATTATTTTCCCATAACGACTTGAAAAAATTTAATGAAGATTAGAAGACAGGGATGAATGGTGTTGCGAGTGACAGAGATGAACGCTCGTAAAAGCATAACAATAAACTGTGTGCGTTTAGTGTTAGAAAATTTTAAACTGAAATAATTAATCAATGACACAGATTGTAGAAATAGTGACTAACTATAACTATCGAGTGCTGCAAAGAAGATAGTGGAGATAGGCTTCACCTGTGTTTGGGTAAACATAGAACTTTAGCATTGCTAATGTCATCAAGAAGTATAAAGGCTCTGAATGACCTTCAAGAAGAAAGAAATATTTCCTGAAAATGACGCTGCATAATCAAAAGAGGTTCCCAGTGAATGTTCATATATAATTTCAAGTGCACGCTTCGATGTGTAAACGTGTGAAGTGAACTTTTGCGGTTAAGTAGTGAATCATGAGTGACGGTTAACGCCGCAAAGATAATTTCCCGCGCAGAACAATTGACGTCGGCGCGAGAGTTAGAATCGATATAGACAACACAGATATGCTTTGTAAGAGACTCGCATCTAACGCGAGGGGAAACTGATTGATGTTGAACTTCAAAAAAGTGTCATAATTAGAGGTTAAGAGTTCTTGATTTATTGTTGAATGTCAAAAGAAATTAATATTCATAGAATTAGTAGTTATTTAATGGGTCTTGTTCACTTTGGAATTTTGTTTGAAAATCCATTTCTATACATGTGCATGTATGAATGCCGGATGAATCAGAGAATAAATGAAAGAAGTGAATCCACATTCCTCACTACTAATAACTTTTACATTACAGCAATCAAGCGGAGAAATATATGTATTTAGGATAAAAATTTTGATGAGTATAGATAAATGATATGACTTTTCAAGGAAATGATGGATTATGTCTTTGTATAAAATGAACCACACTTTCCATTATTCGATGATTTGAATCCAAAATCTACAGCAAGTTGCATGAATCCTTTAAATTACGAAGAATAAATCATTGACAGAAAATGTGTCAGAATTTTTGGACTTAATAGGCACAAGTGGTGATGCGAAGTCCAAAAGAAAATTCAAACTAGAGTAAATATTATGATGTTTTCGGCAACAGCATTAGTCAATGGATAAATGGAAACCTTGAGTCAATGGCTAAATTCCTTGCAGTACATCGTAAGAAAAAGGATGCATGAAGCCATAGGGATTTTGTTTTCAAAAAGGAGAATCTTGGACGGTGCAACCTAATCAGTTCTTTTACAGGAAGAGTTTCCCTTTCGGTCATTGCTAATTCTTTTGGAATGAATGTTGCATGTAAAATCTGGTAACCCTGTCCCTTCTACTCTTCCCATTATGGGCCGCATAGAAGACTGACTACAAATGTGGACGTCGGGGACATGCAAGATCCGGGGGAGTTTCTGCACCGCAAGATATTGTGCTGGGAACAAGATTGTAAGGAAAAAAAAAACTCGAGTTATTGACTGTAAATTTTTTTTAGCTAGAGGCACCAATCACTCTTCTCCAAATCGTTATATAAATCTATCCCTATCTTTCCTTTAGAGGTCAATTTCAAATTTTTTTTCTTCTGTAGGCTTTCGCACCTTCTATGTACCGTAGGCTGGGGGTCTAGGCTTAAGAGGTTTTCCAAGGTTTCCCTGATTAAGAAAGTTCCCGAATGGGTAGACCCTGATAATAGTTTCATGAAAGATCATCTTCCTTGGTTGTGCACAGCAGACGTAACACCTTGATTCACGTAAAAGCAATACAGCCGCGGTACCTGTCTCTTCATTTCTTCTGTTTTCAATGTTTATTTTCTTCGTCTGTCTTAAACATAATTATTTTTTTTTCAGTCGGAGGACTGACACTCATCACTTCCGGGTTACCCACATTAATAGATAGCTCGCGAAGTGTGTTCGGTAAGTCAAAATTAGGCTCACAAACTTTGCTCGCTGCGAGGGGCATTGTAATGTCGCCACAGCAAATACCCTCTACCACGCACCAATTAATCATTTTCAATCAAACCATCCACATTCATTCACTTTGGAAAAGTTATCTGATCTGATTTTCTCGTAATATATGCGGCGACAGCTCGTCGACGCCAAAGTATTTTCTAGTGCGTTTAATCTTTGAAATAACAGAGATGCATATATGCATTCTCCATGGTTGTTAGAGTGGTAACTAGGGCAGCTTCTGGAGTATCTGTTGAGGGATTGACGTGTTTCTGAGAGATACATATTCTGCTTTTCTTCTCGCTAAAGGGAGCCAATTAACATTTGTGCCGTTGGCGGTTTGTTTTGAAGAGAAAGAGATTGTAAAAGGAAAATAATTAAGGCGTGGAATCACCGGAGATCTGGACATGTAATGGAGATGGATTTAACACACGATTTCCTCCATAAATAAGGTTTGTGACTTTTTTGTTCTGGAGTGAATGAACGAATGAGTTTTTATCTGAATCATTTGTTGATCACGTTGGCCCTGTAATTGGTGGGGAAGTTTCAGCTGTGTCGAAGAGAGCCTGCAATCACTGAGTCTGTGTTAAATCGTCAAAAAAGGCTTCGTACACATCTGGAATTCGCAATCTTTCGTAAAAGGAACAAAATGTCCAGACGATTGATTCTCCCGACTGACTGCAGTGCTTAAAAGTAATAATAAATGTAAAGATCTCTTACAGCAAGCCAGCCGCTGATTACCAAGACGAAGGACTCCGCCAAAGATTCTATTTGGCTAATTCTTTTTATCACGTAATGAAACCTTATATTAAAAACTATACATAGATAAAGGAGAGAAAGGGAAAGAGCGAATGAAAATAGAAATAATACTAATAATCCTCCATTAGTCTAATTTTTCGCCTGTCTTATCACGGATCAGCCAAGAACTGGGAGGGCCTTACTTTACTGTATAGACTTATGTGTGAAGGTGAAGGGATCTTCAAGATAACAGATACACGTCTATACAAACAAGACCTTACACAGAGATAGCGGCTAGCTGCATTGATCATCTATTCTTAGATTAAAGAGACGGCAACCTACTATCCGAACATTTGAAAATGTTTAACTGCCTCGGGCATGGATGTGTGTGATGTCCTTAGATTAGTTAGGTTTAAGTAGTTCTAAGTGCTAGGGGACTGATGACCTCATATGTTAAGTCCCACAGTGCTCAGAGTCATTTGAACAATTTTTTTGTAAGTGCAGATATTTTTATATATGTTATCTTAATATGTACACACGTCAGTGTATTGTTTGTTTTCTCTCTGCGCCTAATAGTCTTCACACTAACACGCCATATAATTTACAACCTGATGTTCACTGCATGATCATAGCTGCACCACTGACAAACGGCGGACAGTGTAGACTAACCGTTTTTCATCCACGCCTCCACACTTCATTACCTGGCATCCTGCCCAGGAAAAAATAAGGGCTAGTCGTTTGTTCTTGCCACATGTTGTTGGAAATACTAGCCAACCTAAAAACATACGACTTGTAATACTTTAATTGTTAGTCTTCGAATGACGTAAATACTAACGAAATGTTGTTCACTATACAGTCCTCAGTCATCAAAAGTGGAGGCAAAACATGTACTGGGGCTTTTCACTATCCACTGCGTTTCGCAAACGTTTCCAGCTGTTTAACATAAGCTATCACTTGACACCCAGTTACGCTTAGGTCTGATTGATATTGACACTGAACCTTGTTTTACAAGTTCTAAGGTTTCATCTGGTGATGGCAGTAGCAAAAACGACGCTATAAATAAAAACACACAGTAAATGACCTAGACGGTCTTACTGCATTCACAAAATATTCACACTGATCGCGAACCCATTCAGGACATTTAATTCCTTTAGCTTACTGATTAAATAAGTCCATCGATCAATGATAATTGACAAAGTTACCAAATGGTATTTCAGCGCTCTAAAATTAACTATTACTAATTTCTTGTACAGTTAACCCATCTGCATAAGCCCCATGTAACCTCCGTTGTCAAAAAGTAACTTCACTTGACCGAAAAGTCGTCGGTTTGTTAATCAGGTCGGAAATTCAGAAATGTATCACTCGACCACCTAGTAATTGGCGAAGAGCCATATCGTGTGCAGTGTTTCACTTTACTCTTTCTACTGCTAACATCCGCGTTTTCTTCATGCACAATCGCCTCCAGTATTCGGAATACGGCGCCTGTGTGATCTTTAACCTCCTCCTAAAGTACAGCCCACGGTGACAGCGTCCTTTACGTTTTGACACATAATACGTTGTCGGCAAACTTTACGACGGCTAAGGATGGGTTTCCTTGCAGGCACGAGGCCAGCCGGCGCACGTAAACTGTCCCGCGGTCACAGTTAATTAACTTCCTCTTATAAGCAATTAGGAGCGGCCTGAGGAACCGGAATACGTCAGGCGGTGGCTGCGAGAAGAGACGAGCAGCGTACAGCTATGCCGGTCACGTGCTGGGCGTCTCCTGTACCAGCGTCCACCACCCGTCCTTTTTAGGCTCACTGCTCAGCCCGACCGGTAGAGGAACACAGAACAGAGTCGCCGGCCAAGAGACACGTGTCGCCGTCGCTCTGCGGTAGATCGCTGCATTCCCACAGTAGAGACAACAGTCTTATACACCGCCCGTAAACTGGGTGTCTGCCGGCCGGAGTGGCCGTGCGGTTCTAGGCGCTACAGTCTGGAACCGAGCGACCGCTACGGTCGCAGGTTCGAATCCTGCCCCGGGCATGGATGTATGTGATGTCCTTAGGTTAGTTAGGTTTAATTAGTTCTAAGTTCTAGGCGACTGATGACCTCCGAAGTTAAGTCGCATAGTGCTCAGAGCCAACCATTTGAACTGGGTGTCTACCCAGGTAATGTTGGCCGACATACGTCTGAGCCGTGAAGGAAAGTAAAGTGGTTTATTTCAGAAATCATCCTCATCTGGACCTATTGATGGCATGTTTACTAGTTTGCAGCCGAGTTTACGATTCTCTAGGGTGAACATGAAGTTTTCTCTAATTACAAAAATTTATTTCTAAGGAGCTCTGCTTGATACGGCAATGCAGTTTCTTGCAAATGGTAGCTTAAGTCATGAAGTTTGTATAGATACATTTCTACATATGTTCTAACAGCATCTAATTTCTTTCTCTGTACCTCTGTCTCAGTCTCTATTTTTGTCTCTTGTTACAGATAGTGTAATGTACGAGGGGCGTTCAGTACGTAACGAAACAAATTTTTTCTGGAAGTAAGTTACTTTTATTCACAAAATTTTGTACATGCCTGCACGTTCAGAGACCGTGAATAGTTACAATTAAAAGAAAACAGCCCTCGGTCACTAATTTTTAACGAATGAACCGTGTTTTAACACTGCTAGGAGTGTCTTCTTCAGAATTTAAACTATAGAATGGTCTATAACTTTGTCACAGAATTATGACTAAAATCGTATGATACAAATTACACGCACTGAATTACCGTGAAAGATATTTAAGATAACCTGCACCACACAAGTAACGAGCAGCCCTTATTGGCTCGCCATCACAGTTTTTTTTATCTTAAATATCTTTGTGACTAATGCCCTTTTGGCATATTTATTATTTTATAAATGACATATAAGTACTGCCAGTCTTTCACGCTAATTTCGTACTCATAATTTGTATCATACATTTTAGTCGTAATTCTGTGACCATGTTATAGACCATTCTTTAGTTTAAATTCTGAGGAAGACACTCCTAGCAGTGATAAAACCCGGTTAATTCGTTAAAAATTAGTGACCGAGGGCTGTTTCCTTTTAATTGTATTTTTATTCAGGTTCCCAGTACACCATTCCACTCCACGTTCTTTTGCTACAAATCTCTGTTTTTCAACATAATCTCCACACAGTGCGACGGCCTTACCACCTTACTGGGAAGGTCTGTATGCCCGCATGTTACCACTCTACTGGTGGACGTCGAACCCAGCACCGTGCTGCAACAGTAGTCTCCCTATCAGCCATGCATTGCTTCCTGCAGAGCGCATCCTCCATTGGGCCAAACAGATGGACGTCGAAAGGTATGAGATCGATACTGCAGCTTGGATGAGGAAGAACAGCCCAATAGAGTTTGGTGAGCTTCTCTCGGGTAAGCAGGCCTTGCGTTGTCGTGGAGGAGAAGAAGTTCGTTTGCATCTTCGTGGCGATGAGATATGCTGAAGTCGTTTCTTCAATTTCGTGAGGTTAGCACAATACACTTCAGAGTTCTCAGAATGAGATTTTCACTCTGCAGCAGAGTGTGCACTGATATGAAACTTCCTGGCAGATGAAAACTGTGTGCCGGACCAAGACTCGAACTCGGGACCATTGGCTTTCGCGGGTAAGTGCTCTACCATCTGAGCTACCCAAGCACGATTCACCCCCCGTCCTCACAGCAGACGTCCCGAGTTCGAGTCTCGGTCCGGCACACAATTTTAAGCTGCCAGGAAGTTTCAATTCAGAGTTGTCCGTTGCACCATGTAAGGTTCATCTCTGTGTAAGCTACAAAAAATTTTGATTTAATGTTGCAAACTTATCAAAGAAATACACGCATTTACTCAGTTTACAGTGTGACAATGTTATGACAGTTGTCAAACGAACGCATCTCGTCCTCAGAAAGTGAAATAATCCTAAACACAACAATAGTAAATTTTAACTAGAAGTTTCTTTACAAAATTATTACCACGACTATGTCATGATGTTGGCCAGTACTACGATAAATCATCCGATTCCGGTTCAAAGTTTGGTACTATTTAGGATGACACTCAAGTCTACGGAGGATGGTTAATATTGTGACAAGTTGAGCAAAGGATTACTCAAGATCGCTCGAGTTTACAGTGAACGCAACCTGGTGAACCAACAATTTTACTGCTTTGCACACAGTATTTACCTTAGCTGCGATGAGCTGTCGTCTGCCTAGCTGCTCTCGCCCACTGAAATGCCTGTTAAATCTAATTAAGCCTTTGCTAATTTTTTTTCCGCTGAAATTGTCCCTATGTTTGAAACATGCACTCATCCCTAGTCTTGGAATATGGCGGTATGCACGTGCATGGCTGGAGCAGTGTGCATATTGAAATGCCCTCTCAGTCCTCGCAAGGACAATTAACTGACTGGGAGTTTCGTTTCTCCGCAGTGGGAGCTCAACGATGCTACAGCTAATATCTAGCTGAATGTCTGCCACAGTGAACGCAGTGTTCGCACAAATTTCTCCTCTGCATCCTACAGAGCGTTATGCGCTCCATTCTGCACTTGACGCCAGTTCAGAGAAGATTCCACGACAATTTCGCTCTCGTCTTTCTCATAGCCAAACTCTCTCCCCACCTGTGTTCTTTCGTTCTTCACATCACGGCCGTTTTCGACTAATAGGAGCGTTCCTCCCTCTTATTTTGTGGAAACTGTCTCTATTAATCGCAAGGGCCCTACCATTGAACTGCATCGAAATCTCGGCACTTTACTCTTTCCGAGTTCGTTTCTGCCAATCAGACGTTTCGTGCCTGCTCACATGTGTACCATTCGCTGTTCGCGTGATCAACTGCATCAGTGTTTTATTTTTCGTATGCATTTGGAATTCGGAAACGCAGTTTTCTAAAGCTTCTTTCTGTCCTACTTCTGGTGGCCCATTACTCGCTCTGCAGTATGCGTCACCTGTAGGTCACTGACTTCCGCTGTGGGATGCCTCCCTAAGTGTTTTCCGTAGTACCTCCCTGGGTGCGGCCTCTGTGTCTGCCTGCGCTGGCTTCCACGCAAAACGTTTCCTCTCACTACCTGTTTCACCTTCTGCTCATTGACATGCATTATAGAGGAGTGGTGTGTTAATACCATCGATTGAGTGTCATCCCTTTTGCATTACATACTTATAGGCAAATCTGCTCATTACTGCCGAAGTAAGTTAGGTGTCATATTCACCTTCCCGTTACGATGTATAACTCTTACGTAAGGTGCGAAATTGACCTTCATTTATTCTGCCACCTTACAACCATGAAGGAGGAAGTCAAACAGTATAATCCCTTTAGAGTCCCAGAAGACCATCACAATGACTTTGCCGGCTGGGGGTGCAGCTTTCAATTTTTTCTTCGGAGGAGAGATGGTATGACGTCACTCCATGAACTGTCGTTTCGTATCCAGTTCGAACTAATGAACTTACGTTTCATCACCTGTGACAATTTTCGATAAAAAGTGGGCACGACCACCCTCTTAACGCACATGCAATTCCGCACAGATGGTTTTCTGTTTGGCGGTGAGAAATCCACTGGGCACTCACCTCGATTGCCGCAACTGATGGACAAGTGTGCCATCAATACGAACAGAGACGTCCAGTTGAGCAGCGAGGAATCTGACTGTTATCTTTCGATCACCTCGAATGACAGTGTCCGCAAGTTCCAAGATTACAAAAGTCACAGATGTGTGTGGCCAGCCGGCACGGGGGATATCAGACAGGTTTGCGCCACCTTGTTGAGATGAATCTAGAATTGTATTAATACCTTCAGCTGCTAACGGGCGCTGATATATATCAACGGGGACAGGTGAAAATGTGTGCCCCGACCGGGACTCGAACCCGGGATCTCCTGTTTACATAGCAGACGCTCTATCCATCTGAGCCACCGAGGGCATAGAGGATACCGCGACTCCAGGGACTATCTCGCCCACGCCTCCCGCGAGACCCACATTCACACCTTGTATGTCCACACACTATATTCGTAGTGTCCCACCCCAACACACTCATTACTCGTGGAAGACATTGTTACTAAGTCCCGTAAGAGTTCGGGGAATATGTATGCATCCGCATAGAAGAAGAAGGTCATGGCCGGTGTTGCCAGAACTATATACTTATATGGATATGTCCGAAAGAACAGACACCATATCCATGTAAGTATATTGTTGAGATGAGGACTGACACCTCGCCCGCCGACTCATTATGCTTACTTCGACATTTGGAGCTCTGCGTGGCATCTCAGTTAGAGAGATTTGAGAAATGAGTGTCATTTCAGTAAGATGGTGCACTGTCGAGGTCCAGTGAACCAGCCAGTCTGTGGATGGTTTTTAGGCGGTTTTCCATCTGCCACAGCGAATGCGGGCTGGTTCCCCTTATTCCGCCTCAGTTACACTATGTCGGTGATTGCTGTGCAAACAAGTTCCACATACGCTTGCACCACCATTACTCTACCACGCAAACATAGGGGTTACACGTGTCTGGTGTGAGACGTTCCCTGGGGGTCCACCGGCGGCTGAACCGCACAATAACCCTGGGTTCGGTGTGGGGCGGTGGAGGGGTGAAGTGGACTGCGGTAGTCGTTGTGGGGTTGTGGACCACTGCGGCTGTGGCGTGGACGGAGCCTCTCCGTCGTTTCTAGGTCACCGGTTAACATACAATACAATACAATACAAGATGGTGCACCGCCACACTGGAGATCCATTGCTTACCATTTCTTGGATGAGACCTTTCTGGACAGATGGATCGGTCAAGAAAGTCCAATATGCAGTCCAACATCATGGCCATCATGTTCACCAGACAAAGACTCTCTTCTCTTTTTTGTGTTACAGGATGAAGCGTTCAGTTCAGCAGTTTCAGATGTGCACTCTTACAGCAGGAATACGAGATTCTGTAGAGGTGGTGATGGAAGACTTGTTGACAAAGAAATGGCGAAAAATTGGGTATGGCCTAGATGTTTTATGGGCAACAAACGGAGCACATGTCGAAATGAACCCACAAAAAACTTTATGAATGAAGCTACCATTTGCAACAAACCGCAGGGCTGTGTCTAGCACAGTTGCTTTGAAATAAGTTTTTGTAATCAGGCGCTATGCTCACCACATGTTTTGCACACAAAATTTCGACGGCTGACAACAACTGTCTCCTTTCGCAGCCCTGAGCAGTGATCTGACGGCCACCACCTGCTTCCGGGAAAATTGTGATTGTGTGAAATAAATTAAGATGGCAAGAACTATGCCCCTTACGTGAGGTTATTAAAGATCACCGAACTCACGTCGAGCGAACAGTAGGGCTGAACAAAAATGACTGACAAGGCACAATGCATCTTGTAGAGGGTATAGTATGAACGTATTGGAACAATAAATGTTGGGTGATGGTTTTAAAGTAATTCACGCGACATGAAAACTTTGTGGAAACGCGTCGATTTACCGGAGGCTATTTCATCCCAGGGAAGTATTCAGAGTTGACCACAGCTGGGTGGCGGCACGCAGCTAGGGAGCGGCGAAGGGAAGCGACAATAGGCAGCTTAGGGCGGCTCAAAATCTGAAAAAGAGGTAATAGGGTGCGGCCTCCAGCTGCCATAAGATGAGTGACAGTGAGGGTGTGGTTTACCAAATGCTGGTGTACCGGGAAGCAGAGAACTTGTACACCTGTTGATAAATGTCCGTTGTCCTGTTTTCAGTGAACATGCGAGAAAGTAGTGGAAAGCTACGGTGGAGTGGACAACAGAGCCCGAAATATGCATGTTCGTGACTATAGCAACTTCACGCCGAATTCATAGTCCGCAGAGTCTGAAATAAATCGGGTGAAGAGTGACAGAATGAAATACGCCGGCCTCTGATGGGAACGTAGGACCGAGGAATTTGAAGTACTCTCCTGGGAGTCAGAATTTCGGAAAAATTGGTGTTTTATGCAGATGCTAACCTTGATGAGTGGCCTGGAAGGAGCTAAATAGCAGAAGTTGAGAGTAAGGGAAATTTTGTGGCAATTTGTTCACTTCCCAGAGCAGGCATTGGTCGGCACTGGGAAGTGACGCATAATTAACGCGACTTGCACTGCAAGTGGCGTAAGTGATTTTGCTGGAGGGGAAACCGAGGTGAAGAGCAGACTGGCAGAAGTCTCCGTGGGGGTCTTTCGTTCCCAGCTTGCCTAGAGTGCGGACGTGGCGTTCTTTACTCAGCTTGCCTGAGAGATAGTGAGCATCTCTGCAGTTTAGGACTTAGCAAACGGAACGATTGAGCTTGGAGATAGAAAGTTTTCGTTCAGCTATGTACTGAACAAGATAGCTAGGAGTGAATAGACGAGCACAGCCTTGCAGCACCACGAGGCTGCCGACGTCCGCACAACGACGCCACCCTGCCACGCTGAATTCAGTGATATTGCGCCCGCCCTGGCTTGAATTAGGCCACTGATTAATTTGTTGGATAACGTTGGCAAAGTTTCCGTGAGGGTTTCATGGGCCACGTATCGTAGAATTCTTCTCGCACTTCACATTACGTGCGGGTCAGTCCATAGGAATTAATTTTGATTTATCACGCTTTACTCCACGTACACGCAGTTTATTCTCACTGCCTGTTAGGAGAGGCATGTAATGTGAGGATTGAAGGTCGTGAGTTAAAATAAATTTGTGTTAATTGACTGCATCTGTTTTCATCAAGTAGTTGAAATCCCAAGTCACTTTCTTAATTAATTTTATGTTGAACATTTGCATCTGGCGTTCAATAGCTGAATATAGCATCAATGCACGCCCCTTTTTAATTAAAAGGGATAAATTCTGAATCAATTAATGTCAACACTACCACCACAGTTCAATCAGGAGTCACAGGGCCTTATTAGTTTCTTTTCGTTATCCGATATTGCGGCAGTTCTGCACTCTCTGTTGATCTGTTAGTCAATTAGCTGGGGTGAAGACACGCCAAAACCAGATAAGGGACGGGTGGGGTGTTACAAAATCTACAGTTAAGTGGCGGAAATTTCTTTCAGAATGTTCTACATGACCTTGGTTCCACACGAGGAAAAGTCGGTTTGTATTTGAGTAAGATTTTTCCCTATTTTTTGGAGTTTCTTGAGTCCCCGTGTCTCATTTACTGATTTGTTTCGAGTCTCGACGCCTGGATGGCCAGTATTTCCGACCCCGCTTGGCCAGTGAACTGGAAGCCGCGCTGGTTTAATTAGGCGGCAGGATATGGGCGCGCCTCTAGCCGGTAGCCAATAGCGGCAGCCAGTAGCCAGAAGCCAGTAGCCGGCAGTCGCAGGTGCGGCCGCGTCCCTATTTATAAAGATGAGCCGGCGCCGGCTGAATGGGCGGCGGGCACGCGCATACCGAGCAGGTAGGCGGCGACAGGAGGCCACAGCCGGCCGGCCCCAGAGTTAGGACGCCCACGCACGGCCGCTGGCTGGACACGCGGGCTGCCGGCGGGACGTAGGAAAGGCACGTTACTGCCGCGCCGCCGACTCGTCCCACAGTCTCATTACGAAACGCTGTCACGCCCGTGAAATCCGGAGCAGTCTGGGCTGCTTTACTGTCCGCTTCCGCCCCTGGAACTTTAGTGGAGGGACATGGCTTCCTGATGCGGTAACAGAATCCACAGAGGCTCACACTCGTCGCAGTGGATTTTTTTTTTTCTCCAAGTCCTGTGACATGTTTAATGCGTCCCGCCACTACTTCCTCTCCTCTACGCCAGTCTCTTATCTGAACCAAGCCCTCACACCCAACGTCCTCAATTATTTGCTGTGTACTCCTATACTCCAACCTCAGTTTTCCCTTGCAATTTTTGCCATCTAGAGCTCCCTACAGTATCACGAGGCTTCTCCTTGATGCCTTGACCACATCCCTTCCTCTGGTTCGTGTTTACCAGACTGTAGTGGCACAGTGTGCAATTGTCGTCCGCAGCTCGTGGTCGTGCGGTAGCGTTCTCGCTTCCCACGCCCGGGTTCCCGGGTTCGATTCCCGGCGGGGTCAGGGATTTTCTCTGCCTCGTGATGACTGGGTGTTGTGTGCTGTCCTTAGGTTAGTTAGGTTTAAGTAGTTCTAAGTTCTAGGGGACTGATGACCATAGATGTTAAGTCCCATAGTGCTCAGAGCCATTTGAACCATTTTTTGCAATTATCGCTATGGAGAGGCGGAAGAGGCGTCCTTCTAGGTATCAGTTTCCCCTTTTGTTGATCTCTCAAGTGCTTGTTGAATTAATGAAATGTTTCTTGGATATCTGCCACCCCATTATTGATAAATTCCTATAAAGTTAATCCCCAGATTACTAGGGCTATTCGTTAAGTACGGTCTCATAGTACGCGAAAGGGACACCACACTGAAAATCCACTGAAGCTTTACCCAGAAGTTTTGGGCAGTGTTTTTAGCGTGCTCGTCGATCGCATCACGTCGCTCTTTTAAATTCTCAGCGCACAGTGAGCTCGTAAAGATCCTTAGAAAATAGTGTCTCCCGCCAAGTATGAGGGCCTGGTGAGACATTTCGCACGATTTCATGCAGCCCATATAACAGAACTGTCACGTGTTTCCTTCTTCATGACAATTGTCGGCCGCATACTGCAGGATTAATGAAGACGCTCCTGCAGCTTTTCCGATGTGAACTGTTTGATCAACCACACTATACCCCGTAACTGGTTTCCCCCCGAGCTTCACCTCTTCTCACATGAACAGCTGGCTTTGAAGACAACGTTTTGGCACAGATAACAAGCTGTAAGCCAGCACACAGAATTGACGGGAAGCACAGGAGGCTGCCTTTGATGACGAGTAACTTGGTGCAATGCTACGACAAATGTCTAACGTCGGAGGGGTGACCATGTAGGGAAGTAACTGGAAGGCGTAGCTAACTGCTGAAAATAAAAAAGGTTTTGGTTTTCACAGTGGTTTTCATGCCACGACCAATCAGACTTTGCTTTCCGAATAGCCCTCGTAGTAGCAGTCCTTGAAGTTGGAAAACATACTCTGTAAGCAGTCCACGACACGTCTAAGCTACTCTGCATTTCTCTGTGGTTGACGTTTAGTACAGTAGAGCATGTAATTCTACGCATGACTTGGATACTCCATGCTCTACTACTATTTTACAATTTTATTAAATCAAAAAGCTATTTTTAGTCTTTTACTTGTAAAACATGCAACATGGAATGACAATAAATAAAATAGCCTCAGGCTGCAGTTATGGTGTTACAAGTTTAATTGGATGATCGATTTCGATACTTTCAGGTGACCAGGTGTTGCGGAGGTAGGTACCGGTAATTCGGTTGATAACCTGTGTGAGCTGGGAAATTAATATGTAACCGTCTGTTAGATATATACAAAGATGAAGTTGAGGGTGAGGTGTAAAGTGTGCAAATACACTACTGGCTACTAAAATTGCTACACCACGAAGATGACAAGCTACAGACGCAAAATTTAACAGACAGGAAGAAGATGCTGTGATATCCAAATGATAAGCTTTTCAGAGCATTCACGCAAGGTTGGCACCGGTGGCGACACATACAACGATCTGACATGAGGGAAGTTTCCAACCGATTTCTCATGCACAAACAGCAGTTGACCGGCGTTGCCAGGTGAAACGTTTTGGGATGTCTCGTGTAACGAGGAGAAATGCGTACCATCACGTTTCCGATTTTGATAAAGCTCGGATTGTAGCCTATTGCGATTGGGGTTTATCGTATCGCGACATTGCTGCTCGCGTTGGACGAGATCCAATGACTGTTAGCAGAATACGGAATCGATGGGTTCAGTAGGGTAACACGGAACGCCGTGCTGGATCCCAACGGCCTCGTATCACTAGCAGTCGAGATGACAGGCATCTTATCCACATGGCTGTAACGGATCGTGCAGTCACTTCTCGATCCCTGAGTCAACAGATGGGGACGTTTGCAAGACAACAACCATCTGCACGAACAGTTAGACGACGTTTGTAGCAGCATGGACTATCAGCTCGGAGACCACGGCTGAGGTTACCCTTGACGCTGCAGCACAGACAGGAGCGCCTGCGATGGTGTACTCGACGACGAACCTGGGTGCACGAATGGTAAAACGTACGAGTAATTTTTTTCGGATGAATCCAGGTTCTGTTTACAGCATCATGATGGTCGCATCCGTGTTTGGCGACATCGCGGTGAACGCACATTGAAAGCGTGTATTCGTCATCGTCATACTGGCGTATCCCCCGGCGTGATGGTATGGGGTGCCATTGGTTACACGTCTCGGTCACCTCTTGTTCGCATTGACGGCACTTTGAACAGTGGACCTTCCATTTCAGATGTTTTACGACCCGAGGCTCCACCCTTCATTCGATCCCTGAGAAACCCTACATTTCAGCAGGCTAATGCACGACCGCATGTTGCAGGTCCTGTACGGGCTTTTCTGGATACAGAAAATGTTCGACTGCTGCCCTGGTCAGCACATTCTCCAGATCTCTCATCAATTGAAATCGTCTGGTCAATGGTGGCCGAGCAACTGGCTCGTCACAATACGCCATTCATTACTCTTGATGAACTGTGGTATCGTGTTGAAGCTGCATGGACAGCTGTACCTGTACACGCCATCCAACAACCTCTGTTTGACTCAATGCCCAGGCGTATCAAGGCCGTTATTACGGCCAGAGGTGGTTGTTCTGGGTACTGATTTCTCAGAATCTCTGCACCCAAATTGCGTGAAAATTTTATCACATGTCAGTTATAGTATAATATATTTGTCCAATGAATACCCGTTTATCATCTTCATTTCTTCTTGGTGTAGCAATTTTAATTGCCTGGAGTGTAGATCATGCAGTAAAATCTGTAACACCAGCACTGTAGCCTGAGGCTATTTCATTTATTTGTATTAGTATATGCGGCTGCATTTCCACCATCCACTATCACGGGCAGTCTCGACTTTTCGAATATTTTAAGTCGTAAATCCTCTTAAACCTTAAGATTATTTATGATGTAATAAATTATAGAGTCTATATAATCTGAACACGCTCAATTTCTCACATGTCATTGGACACATCACGTTTTAATTCCATCTGGCTTCTACCTTTACGATTTGAACGTTGTTTCTCTGCAGAGTAATGTAAGTTTTATACTGTATCTATACTTATATAACACTCCGTCTTCAGGTCACAAGTGGCCCATCGGGACCATCCGACCGCCGTGTCACCCTCAGATGAGGACGCGGATAGAAGGGGCGTGTGGTCAGCACACCGCTCTCCCAGCCGTTATGATGGTTTTCTTTGAACGGAGCTGCTACTATTCGGTCGAGTAGCTCCTCAATTGGCATCACGAAGCTGAGTACACCCCGAAAAATGGCAACAGCGCATTTCGGCCCGGATGGTCACCCATCCAAGTGCCGGCAACGTCCGACAGCGATTAACTTCGGTGATCTGACGGGAACCGGTGTATCCACTGTGGAAAGGCCGTTGCCTGTACTTATATAGAGTTCTCTAAAATTCCCCTTACAAACTTGTAGGACTTGTAGAGGGGACTGAGTAGACAATATTTTGAATTGGAACCCATGTCCGGAAAATTACCGTTCCTGTGCTACAGCGTTTTGAAAAGATATTTGCTAAGTAAGAATGCGACAGGGCAGTAGTAATGAGGGGTGCTTACGTCGGATCATATGATGTCATCTGACGTCTATAATACTCTCTGACCTGGTGCGAGCCTCATTCAGTATCCATGAGTCCTAGAGCAACATTATTGAGCACACGTTTGTAGAATACATGGACATGCTCCACGCCTTTATCAAGATTGTTACTCACACTGTCCGACGCCATCGCATACCCCTTTCATCACAATAACACAATGGCTTAGAGAAAGTTGTAGCTTCATCGTCAGCAGGCATCACTGTGGTGCTCTAAGGAGACGCCACACAACAGAATTGCTAGAGGCCGTACGTCGAAGAGAACCTATCAACGACTACATGAGCAATTGCACGTGCAACAGATGTTGCTCCCAGCGCCGTTTCGGATGTTCTGCATGGCCAAGAACATCTACACCACATCCAAAGGATACAGTCACAATTCCAACCAATTTTGCACATTTTGCACCACACATTGTGTCCCGTACGCTGTTTCTGCTCTGGTGCATCAACGAGGCCTAGTATTACCACAGTGTAATATAAATTTACAAAGGGGTGTGTTCTAAGTTTTCGAAACTGCCATATCTGGTCAGACAGAAACCCACAAGCCACACCTGTCCAGGGATTTCAAGAGAAACTACACTCCTGGAAATTGAAATAAGAACACCGTGAATTCATTGTCCCAGGAAGGGGAAACTTTATTGACACATTCCTGGGGTCAGATACATCACATGATCACACTGACAGACCCACAGGCACATAGACACAGGCAACAGAGCATGCACAATGTCGGCACTAGTACAGTGTATATCCACCTTTCGCAGCAATGCAGGCTGCTATTCTCCCATGGAGACGATCGTAGAGATGCTGGATGTAGTCCTGTGGAACGGCTTGCCATGCCATTTCCACCTGGCGCCTCAGTTGGACCAGCGTTCGTGCTGGACGTGCAGCCCGCGTGAGACGACGCTTCATCCAGTCCCAAACATGCTCAATGGGGGACAGATCCGGAGATCTTGCTGGCCAGGGTAGTTGACTTACACCTTCTAGAGCACATTGGGTGGCACGGGATACATGCGGACGTGCATTGTCCTGTTGGAACAGCAAGTTCCCTTGCCGGTCTAGGAATGGTAGAACGATGGGTTCGATGACGGTTTGGATGTACCGTGCACTATTCAGTGTCCCCTCGACGATCACCAGTGGTGTACGGCCAGTGTAGGAGATCGCTCCCCACACCATGATGCCGGGTGTTGGCCCTGTGTGCCTCGGTCGTATGCAGTCCTGATTGTGGCGCTCACCTGCACGGCGCCAAACACGCATACGACCATCATTGGCACCAAGGCAGAAGCGACTCTCATCGCTGAAGACGACACGTCTCCATTCGTCCCTCCATTCACGCCTGTCGCGACACCACTGGAGGCGGGCTGCACGATGTTGGGGCGTGAGCGGAAGACGGTCTAACGGTGTGCGGGACCGTAGCCCAGCTTCAAGGAGACGGTTGCGAATGGTCCTCGCCGATACCCCAGGAGCAACAGTGTCCCTAATTTGCTGGGAAGTGGCGGTGCGGTCCCCTACGGCACTGCGTAGGATCCTACGGTGTTGGCGTGCATCCGTGCGTCGCTGCGGTCCGGTCCCAGGTCGACGGGCACGTGCACCTTCCGCCGACCACTGGCGACAACATCGATGAACTGTGGAGACCTCACGCCCCACGTGTTGAGCAATTTGGCGGTACGTCCACCCGGCCTCCCGCATGCCCACTATACGCCCTCGCTCAAAGTCCGTCAACTGCACATACGGTTCACGTCCACGCTGTCGCAGCATGCTACCAGTGTTAAAGACTGCGATGGAGCTCCGTATGCCACGGCAAACTGGCTGACACTGACGGCGGCGGTGCACAAATGCTGCGCAGCTAGCGCCATTCGACGGCCAACACCGCGGTTCCTGGTGTGTCCGCTGTGCCGTGCGTGTGATCATTGCTTGTACAGCCCTCTCGCAGTGTCCGGAGCAAGTATGGTGGGTCTGACACACCGGTGTCAATGTGTTCTTTTTTCCATTTCCAGGAGTGCAGGTATCAATGTATGGGCAGGTATTCTGTGTGACTGAACCACACACGCTTCCACTCAAATTCACGGGTCCTAGCTGCTTAACCTTCCCACAGCAAGTCTTAGGCGTGTTGTGGGGATGCTGTGTCACTGAACCTCCGTCAAGACATGTGCTTTCAACATGACGGCGCATCCGCCCTCTTTTCAAGTCATGTTCGGCAACGTATGGAACAACGATTCGGGCACAAATGGATAGGTTAAAGTGGCCCAGTGGCATGGCCTCCAAATCACCGGATTTGACTCTATAACACCCCCCTGCTTACCGCGATTTGCGAAATTTCAAGTTAACAATGACCATGAATTATGAATTTTGACCCATGTCGGGATAAGGCATCCGAATCCGAAGTAAATAATGATTATCTCGCGGGAAACAGGAGACGTTACAACTTGATCGTTATTGAATGAGTAATTTCACTCAATAACGATCGGTAAATGAAATAATGGAAATAGAAATAAATTTTTCCTGTGGAAATTTTGCTGAAAGAAATGATTATGTTGTAAAAGCAATTAAAAAATCGGTCGCCAGCTCAACTGATGAGCGACAGTACTGTTAAGTATGTGAATAATTGTGTCAAAAATAAAGTTTACCTATTTGTAGCGCAGCAGGTGGAACGGGAACTTATACGGATGCGCTGTTCAAATGGTTCTAGGCACTATGGGACTTAATATCTGAGGTCATCAGTCCCCTAGACTTAGAACTACTTAAACCTAACTAACCTAAGGACATGACACACAACCATGCCCGAGGCAGGATTCGAACCTGCGACCGTAGCGTAAGTGCTGTGTCAGGCTCAGTAGTCAAATAAAATAATGTCATAACAATCTAACTACACTTAAACATTAATGGTTAACTTTCAATACGTATTTTGATAATTATTTTGTTCCTAATTTGTCAGCTAAGTGCAATGCTGACAATACAGATAATTATCTATCGAGACTTTGAATAGTGGACTGTCATTCTGTCTTTAAAAGTACGTACTTTGCACAGTTTAATCTAGTGATAATGAAATATATTGGCAATAATTGATTAACTATGTTTTGAATGATGAATAATTCATTAATTAGGCCGATTGTCAGGTGGAATAAGCTATATAGTTTCATGAAATATCCTTGAATTAACTTCAGCTAAATATGCATCGAAATAAATCTTAATAATCAAATTTATTACTTCAGTCTATTATTAAGTTACTACGAGTGGCGTAAGCTTGTTAAGTGCAACAATTAACTACGATAACCAATCGTTCAAAACAGTCTGAAATTTAGTCTTCACCGTCTATTCAAATAATTTGATATTTAACATATTTTCTCTTGATAATGGCGTGACACACTCGGTTCAATAAGGTAAGGATCGGAAGGAACCTACTTGGTGTTATTGTCGGGTGGAATGTAACTGCAACACTTCGATTATAAAGTGCTTGTTATTAATTGTTCAACTTCAGAGAAAAGCACA
This sequence comes from Schistocerca piceifrons, assembly GCF_021461385.2. Classification (NCBI taxonomy): domain Eukaryota; kingdom Metazoa; phylum Arthropoda; class Insecta; order Orthoptera; family Acrididae; genus Schistocerca; species Schistocerca piceifrons. The sequence goes on along the minus strand of NC_060142.1, from coordinate 673,890,718 downwards.
GTCACTGGCAAACCTTCTACAATTTTATCCTACGAAAATTACGTAGATCTTGCTTCCCTCGTTGTCGGTGGATCGACGGAAGTCCACGGTAGCGACACAATGTGGCAGCGGGCTTTTACTGTTGCGACTTGGGCCCACAGTGCGCTTCATATTTAAGTCCTCGTTTCTTCAGCACTGTGCCCATTAATCCATAATAACTCGCCCGACCATGCTTCCAGATATGCCGACCATTACTTTCCCGTCGTACTTAGATCCACACACTAGCCGTTAGATGTAACACAGCTAGGACTAGCAACACCCGACTGTACGTCTTACTCCCAGCATGGCGTCACTGCTACTACTATCCGCTGGCGCGCTCCCGCGTCCAGAGGCGCGATAAAACAATCTCTCTGATGTCAACGTTAACTAAATATGCCCTGACTTGCCAGTGTAAAATATTACATAATTTAAACATAGTATTTACAATACATATTTACACTAGACATCGTATACAAATAGTTTCATGTGTTAAATAAGCGAAAAAATTCATAGCAAGGACTGCGTTGTAGCGTCACAGCTCCACTGGATTTTTTTCTCTGGGTCGAATGAAGAGTTTGTTTCGTGAGACTGAAAGGTGGCTACACTGAGCCACAGCGCCAGAGAGTTTTGTTTCGCCGCCTCCACTGGCAGTGATTATTGAGAAGTAGCGGAGGGCAGTGCTTGTTGAGAACTCGTAGTAGTGAGTGCTTGCTGAGATGTGGTAGTGAAAAGTTCTTGTCGAGATGTAGTAGTAGTGAGTGCTTGTTCCATGTTTTATGCAGTTATTTGATGGGCTACACAGTAGATGTTGTTCTAATGGAGATATTGTAATGATCAGAGTGCTTTTCATCAATGTATATGAAGGTAAAAGAAAAAAAAATTTCCTTTTCTTTTTATTATCTCAATGTTTTAAATAATGCGTCATTACAGGTTCAGTCAACAAAGCATCTGGCTTGTGTTCTTGTATTAGAGTGTAATTCTGGTTTTCTTGCGCAATTATAGTATTTCTATTTTTTTTAATTACTTCAGTATAAAGGTATTTAAAATTTCTTGTCTTATTGAAGAAGAACCGTGCCAGATGTGTACGTTGAATCACACTTCCACACACAGAACAGTTACTCTTGTGCTTGTTGTTGCGTTGGTTTTATAGTTGCTGGGGACTTAATTAATTAATTGTGTTAACGAAAATTTTCTTTTGTTCTTTGTTGTTATTCTTTGCAGTCAGATTGCGTACAAATACTAGTCAGGGCCAACCGTTTACGAGACTACGTAATCGGACATACAGCAACTAAAAATTTAAAAAGAATTTGCATAATATATAATTAAGCCACCATGCACGTGGCGACCGCTGCTTCGGATCGTCCCTTGGAATTCTTCTGATTGTAAAAATAGTAGACAGTAGTATTGTTGTAGTAATTTGTAGTTTAGTAATTGTAGTCTATATTGCATGTGTAGATTGGTAATTGTCATTCTTCTAATGGTATTTTTTTTTCAGAATTTAATTTTGTTGTCCTGTATACGCGTTTGACAATTTAGTGCAATTATTTCAATAGTTCGTTAATCGTGTTTGAGGGAAACATTTCGTGTGAATGGTATTGTTGGAGATAAGGAGTCATTGTGTGTAATTTTCGTACAGTGACGAGTTTTGTATGTTTTGTAAATGATTACGCGATCGATGAAAAAGGCAAAAATGATGGATAGTCAGAATGACGAAATTGTTGACATGCCGAACTCGCCAACACAGGAGAACAGTATGATGAATAATGAAGTGGAAAACAATTTAATAAGTCGGGAAAATAGTCAGGAACCATTTCAAAATTTTTCACAATCAAAAAATTTTCAGAATCCGAGATTAACGACAGAAGATTCTGGAATAGTATCGAACTCAGATAGCTTTACAGCAATGACGAAGGAAACTGGTTTCGCGGGAAATGTTAGGGGTGAAAAGAATTTTGAAACAGTTAATATGGAGCAGTTGATGGGTGTAATATTAAATTTGGTATCTGAATTAAAAACAGTGGCAACACGGTTAGACTTACAAATGGGAACAATGGAGCAGTTTCGATCTGAATTTAAAACAGAGATGGGAACTTTGGGAGCTGAATTAAAAACTGATATGGGAACACTGGAAACACGGTTAGACTCACGAATAGGGACATGTTTCAAAAATATGAAAGATGAGTTAAAGAAAGAAATCAGAGAAGAAGTACAACCGATTTTGAATTCTCACAATAATAGATTAATTGCAGTAGAGATTAGACAAAGGGAACAGGATAGAGAACAGGAAGAAAGAGATCGCGTGATAGTACAAAAATTTTCAGAGTTAAATTTACAATGTGCACACGATAAGGAAGCAATATTTGAGAGAATCGAGGAATCCGTACCAAATGACAGAATAAATAACTTAACGCAACAGTGTGAACAGTTAACTACTAAATGTGACAATACCGAAACCCGAGTCGCGACACTTACGGAAGACGTAAATAAACAGAAAGAACAATTAGGTGACTCATCGGAAAGAGTTGAGGAGATTTCAGATAAACTGACAAGTCTTAGTTTAAATGGGGACAGAGATTCGGATGATACAGCTCCATTACCATTTGCAGAAACCGAAGAGTACCAGAACATAAATAAGCATGTTGAAAAACAGGGAAAATTTAATGAATGCATTAAAAGGGAATTTGAGACGTTACAAAAGCAAGTTAAACAAATTGAAAGCGAAATCATACGAAAAGACAGCAGAAGAAATTTCGAATCACAGATAGCAGAAGGGTTTGAAGAAAGTAATTTGTTTCATGTACGGGATGCAACAAGAGAGCGCCAGGCGCGCGAACTTGACAATAATCGACATTGGGACAGGAACAGTCGCGGTAGGTCTTTGTCGCCACGAGGTGAAAACTTTGATTATAAACACTTTTTGACTGTTCGGAAATTTAAGATCTTTCGCAATTCTAGGAGTGACATACATCCATGTGCATGGTTAGATCAATTTACGTACGCACTTCCGCCAAATTTGCCACTAAGCCACAAACTAGAAATTATGTGCGGCTGTTAAGGTCCTCAGGGAATTCACTACACTAAGTGAATATGTGCCGTAGCGTGCATAGGGCCCCGAGCTGTAGTGGTGCTATTTCCCTTTTAGTTTTCTGCACCGCTGCCTACTCTTTTACTATTCTTTGCATCTGTCAAAACAACTCTTCGACTATCAATCTATCTAGAGAATCGGTAAAGAATAACCGGATATGACTATTTTACCCAAAAGAGATTTCGAAAATTACTGTTTGGACTTACTGTATCTTCAGCAGCATTCATTCGTAGCTTAAACGAAATTTTACCTGTTTATCTTCGTGACAATATTACTTCATATGTTGACGATATTCTTATTGCTAAACGTTCTTGGAGTGAGCACAACAAAATTTTGGATTCATTGTTACGTATTTTTGCAAAAGTTGGCATTACAGTGAACTTAGAAAAATCTGAATTTGGACGTTCACAGGTGAAATTTCTTGGTTACATTATTTCTACAGAAGGTATTCTTCCTGATCCAGAGAAATTAGACGCTATTCGTAATTATACTGTTCCTACCACAAAACGTGATGTTCGTAGTTTCCTTGGTGTCTGTAATTTTCTTAGACGCTTTGTTAGATTGGACGATTTAGCAACACCTCGTTTTTTGCGAACTATCTGGAAAGTTCTTTTTAAATGAAAATCGGTTGACAACTCTGTTTGGTTAGTTTGTATTCCTGATGAGTGGGTTAAAAAATTGATTTGGTACACACATTTCAGTTATGCACACTTTGGTCCCAGAAAATGCTTTCATAAATTACGGGAAAATTGCTACTTCAGCAATATGGAAAAACGTATTCGATCTGTTCTGGCCAAATGCAAATTATGTCAAAAGGCTAAGCCGCTAACAATTTCTCACAGAGCACCGTTGTTTCCTATCATTCCAGCGAAATTAAAGGACATGGCTGCAGCCGATTTGTTCGGTCCAGTGGTTCGTTCTACTAATGGTTTTACGTACATTTTCGTAGCAGTGGAATTGACATCAAAATATGTGTGTTTTACACCGTTACGCAAAGCAACAGCTCGTTCAGTATCTAATGCTTTCATTAACCATTTTCTTAAAGAAGTTGGTCATGTTGATAAGGTTATATCAGATAATGGATCACAGTTTCGTTCTAAAATTTGGCTTCGTACTCTATGGCGTTGTAAAATTAAACCAATTTTCATTTCACTTTTTCACCCTCAATCTAACGCTTCAGAGAGATGGATGAAGGAAATCAATAAATTGTGTCGTCTTTATTGTCATCAGAATCACAGAACGTGGGATCAGTACCTTTATATTTTTCAAAACATTCTGAATGAACTTCCTAATGACTCAACTTCTTTACCGCCTCTACTGATATTAAAAAACAAAGCACCGACAAATCGCATATCTGAAATCGTTCCTTTTCCGCCTTCACGGAAACTGCGGCATTCTGAAGTTGTCAACCTGGCTCTACAAAATATTGCATCTGTGGCTGCTAGAAGAGAGAAATCAGCTAAGCGTCCTGGTCATTTAAAAATCTTGTCAGTTGGTCAAAAGGTGTTAATTCAGTCTCATCGTTTGTCTCACAAAGGAAAAGGCTTGTGTCGCAAATTTTTCTGCTTTATAACGGTCCATATAGAATTCGCAAAATTATTCATGATAACACTGTTGAAGTAGAAACTCTTAAATCACGCCACTCTAAGGGAACACATCATATATCAAACGTTAAAATTTTTGTGGAATGACATACTTTCGAGAAACCAACAGTTTACGTAAACATGCAGAGAATACAAGGATACCGCGCTGTGTTTTGGCGGCGGCATATACTCAAAGCAACAGCCAAGTCTGCGCGCCGCACCAGGCAGTCGTTGACCGCAAACAATTGCTTCCTACGTCACGCGCCTACAGCTGATCGAGCGCTCAGTGCGAATGCACTGACAGCCGTAAACAAATACACAGTCTAATTTCTCCGACTAAATTCAGTATAAAGCTATAGTGACTTCATGAATTATGTTATTAACGTTCAGTATTTTTCAGGATACGGTTGTATAAAATATTTAAGAACTTCAGGTAAATTCTGTGTGTCTCCGACGTTAAGAGGACTTGCTATCGCGAAAATTTCAGAAAGAATGTAATTTCCAAGAAGAAACTGATAAACTAAAAAGGTAACTATTAATTGAGTTTATTTTTTTCAGGTAACATATTTCCACTTAGATACGTACTTTAGACGTAATTTGCTGCTCGCAATTACGTGATTCATACTTTGTGCTAATTTCATGTTCTATGAATTTACTTGTGAAGCGACGTGCTTGCGTACATTTGCTGATTTTTGTCAATGTTTTATTAATGAACAGGGTTGTTATTTGTATATATTATGGATCGCTTGGCTGCACTGCTTTTTCACTGATGTCATATTTTTTTATTATGTGTCTGCTGTGCTTATTTATTTAAATTATAATTGTCACATGATTAGTTGTGCTGATATGTATGTAAGTTATACTTTGTGATTTATCTGCTTGCGCCTTCATGTTTACTTAATGAGATGACATATGAACATTTATTTGCTTATGCTGATATGATGCTAATGACCTGTTTATTACGTAAGATGTTTGATGCTATGCGTATGGATTGCATATTTATACACTCCTGGAAATGGAAAAAAGAACACATTGACACCGGTGTGTCAGACCCACCATACTTGCTCCGGACACTGCGAGAGGGCTGTACAAGCAATGATCACACGCACGGCACAGCGGACACACCAGGAACCGCGGTGTTGGCCGTCGAATGGCGCTAGCTGCGCAGCATTTGTGCACCGCCGCCGTCAGTGTCAGCCAGTTTGCCGTGGCATACGGAGCTCCATCGCAGTCTTTAACACTGGTAGCATGCCGCGACAGCGTGGACGTGAACCGTATGTGCAGTTGACGGACTTTGAGCGAGGGCGTATAGTGGGCATGCGGGAGGCCGGGTGGACGTTCCGCCGAATTGCTCAACACGTGGGGCGTGAGGTCTCCACAGTACATCGATGTTGTCGCCAGTGGTCGGCGGAAGGTGCACGTGCCCGTCGACCTGGGACCGGACCGCAGCGACGCACGGATGCATGCCAAGACCGTAGGATCCTACGCAGTGCCGTAGGGGACCGCACCGCCACTTCCCAGCAAATTAGGGACACTGTTGCTCCTGGGGTATCGGCGAGGACCATTCGCAACCGTCTCCATGAAGCTGGGCTACGGTCCCGCACACCGTTAGGCCGTCTTCCGCTCACGCCCCAACATCGTGCAGCCCGCCTCCAGTGGTGTCGCGACAGGCGTGAATGGAGGGACGAATGGAGACGTGTCGTCTTCAGCGATGAGAGTCGCTTCTGCCTTGGTGCCAATGATGGTCGTATGCGTGTTTGGCGCCGTGCAGGTGAGCGCCACAATCAGGACTGCATACGACCGAGGCACACAGGGCCAACACCCGGCATCATGGTGTGGGGAGCGATCTCCTACACTGGCCGTACACCACTGGTGATCGTCGAGGGGACACTGAATAGTGCACGGTACATCCAAACCGTCATCGAACCCATCGTTCTACCATTCCTAGACCGGCAAGGGAACTTGCTGTTCCAACAGGACAATGCACGTCCGCATGTATCCCGTGCCACCCAACGTGCTCTAGAAGGTGTAAGTCAACTACCCTGGCCAGCAAGATCTCCGGATCTGTCCCCCATTGAGCATGTTTGGGACTGGATGAAGCGTCGTCTCACGCGGTCTGCACGTCCAGCACGAACGCTGGTCCAACTGAGGCGCCAGGTGGAAGAGGCATGGCAAGCCGTCCCACAGGACTACATCCAGCATCTCTACGATCGTCTCCATGGGAGAATAGCAGCCTGCATTGCTGCGAAAGGTGGATATACACTGTACTAGTGCCGACATTGTGCATGCTCTGTTGCCTGTGTCTATGTGCCTGTGGTTCTGTCAGTGTGATCATGTGATGTATCTGACCCCAGGAATGTGTCAATAAAGTTTCCCCTTCCTGGGACAATGAATTCACGGTGTTCTTATTTCAATTTCCAGGAGTGTATTTATTTCACTCAAAAAATCCTGTAATTCTTCTTCACTTTCACTGAGACTAGCGATGTCATCAGTGAATCTTCACATAGATATCCTTTCACCTTGAATTTCAGTCCTACTTCTGAGCCTTTATTTTATCTCCATCATTGCTTCTTCGATACAGTCCTATCTACCACATATATGGTAGTTTCAGAACATCTTGAAAATGGTCTAAAATAAAGAACGAAACTGGTAGTGGACTCAACAAAGTTCTCAACAGCGTCTAGAGCGGTTTTCCATTAATTATTTCTTCTAGTTGTCAGAATAGTGTTCGGCTCTCGTGCTTGGACTTTGTGGGTTCGACGATTGCGTAGAGCTACAAGAGACCCTCAGAAGTGTGTGCTAGTCACTGCAAGGCAGTGGCGGCTCATGAAAACTTTTTTTTGCTCCAACAAGCTTGAGAAGTGGCAGCTGCATGCTATCGTCATGTGGCGCAGCGTGCCGTCGATCGACCGTATCATCGTGTGGGTACAGAAGAGAGAGCGCCGTCGAAGACCACACACGCGGTTGGGCCGCAGCGCGCTGGCAAGGTGTTGAGCGGCGTTAGCAGCCGATAGCTGAAGAGCTAGAAAACCATTCCTGTAGGCTCTAACAACCGTACCACAACAAAGGTCAAAACTTAATTACGATTTTAGTGTTGCTCACGCTGCTAAATATTGCATTTTTGGGCAACAACAAAGTTATATTATGTGGCAGGTGTCATTAGAGCACAGTTAGTAAAGTCATTTCTTGAAATAATGGATAAACTAGGCACTCATCTTTTCGTGTTTCCCACGTTGGTCTCGTTGTGGACTCGTGGCTCAATCGTCGAAAATCTAGGTAGTGATGATTCCAAGCTCGGATGCAAAGAGGCCTAGGTGTTATTCTGCGATACTCAAAAGTTTTATAGACCTGTTTCATAACCCATTCTTGAAGATTAAACTTTTGCAAGTTAGGACAATGGTGATGTAAAAAAGTAATCAGCACTCCGAATTTAAGTTACACTTCTTTTTTATTACCTTTGTTGCAATATCACGTAACTCGTTCCAAAACATCACTTCACAATATAAAACATACTTGAAAATATCTTCCTCACTGTTAAAGTTCACATTTCATAAACTCACTACAAATTGCGTCTTTTTAACATGACGACCAAAGCTTGACTCTAATAACCGCTTACGCGGCCAAAAATCAGAGTTACAAGTACGTCAAAGATCATAGTGACAAAAGAAAGAATACACATAAGAATAATATCATTGCAATATATACATATCCATTTATCGAAGTACCTCTACATTAATGAAAGCAAATCTGAATGTTGTCACAGAAGTATGTTAACTACTTTACACAAACACAGTAGAATATTGCTGGTATCCAGAGGATGAGGTGAGGTGCCGTAATGGTTACGTAATTCAAGTACCATTACAAGGCCTAGGCCGCAGTGACGGTGCTTGGCCCAGTCCGTTGTGTGAGGAGCCCAACCGACTTGCCCACAGGTGGGGCTGGCTGGCTGGCGATGGCGCGGTGTCTCGATGGCTAACAAGGAACCCCTTGAGTGCGAGATCGCAAAAGACTAATAGCGTTTACGGCATCCGACGCCCCATCTATTGTCTACCAAGGAACTACGATACTGACTGCTAATCGCAGCAGGGAGCGGGGCTAGAGGTATCCAGTGGTGAACGGAGCATGACCTTACGGAATGTAGTCTAGCCGCTTAGTCGCCGAGTAACTCACAACAGTGCTACCGTGCTACTGGTGTTGGTACAAAGCAGATCAATACCAACGATAAACAAAGCAAACATTGCATTATATCTACAACATTAGTTTCCAAAGTTGACATTTCGTCAGAATCAACCCTACGAATTTCGCTGAGTGAGAAAGAAGTAGCAGATGGAATATTAGCGCCTCCGCAATAAAAGTCAGTGGAGTGTGTGATGTGAACGCTCGACTGTGCGGACAATGTACATGAGGAGTGCAATGACGACGACGCGTGCTTAGCAAGTGAAAGCGATACTGAAACACGAATCAAGCCATGTAGTTCAAAATCCTTGTCGGACAGGGAGCCACAGATTCCGTGTCCAGAGAAACGTAGTAAGGGACAATCGTTGTCCAAGGAGCGGATACTAAACATAATTAGGTACATGGAAGATCATCCGCAGCACAGTAAAAAAATAAATAAATAAATAAATAAACAGATTTCGAATAAGTCAGCAGTAATATGACAGTGTGGTCCGTAAGAAAAACTACGGATATTCAAGGGAGAACAAGGCGCACTTGTCGAAAAAGCTGGTGTTTGCGCGTTTCCATCATGCTCGATACAGTCTACAGGACACGCGTGATAAAGACCTTCCACGTTATGCACATCAAATTGCGCGCGACGTAGATTACAGTGTTTTCAAGGGAAGCTGTGGATGGTTTCATTACTTCAGATTGTGCTGCAGTATTGGAAGACGTAAGATAACGAAATTACAGACAAATCGTCAAGTTGACGATGTACAGGAACTGCGGAATCGGCCCGAAAATCCGTAGACGAAATAAACAAATTCACTCCACTGTTTAGTAAGGAATTTGTTTTCAACTCCGACCAGCCGGGAATTGAGGAGGAAACGAATATTAGAGGAACATTGGAAATAAGAGGTACCAAGAGAGGTGTGTTAAAATCAACTGACATCAACGCGTTAACACATTTGCATAAAATAATGCCGACTATTAATGTGGATGGCTGATTGGCTGGAAAGTTATTTACTATGCTGCAAAAAGCTGGAGCTGCTCTGTCCCCTACTATTCTTTCTCTTGTGCGTGATCTCTAAGGGCAGTAGGGAATATTTACGTCACAGCAAGCAAGAGTGGGAAAATGGGCATAGGAGAACAACTACTATGGTATGAACACTGTCTCTGGCCAACAGCTAATCGAAATAGCATGCTATTGCTTGATTCCCGGTCTGCGTGTAAATACCATACTTTTTAGAGCAAACTATCCGTCCTGAAAAGTTTCACTAAGGCTGACACTTTAGTTCTTGCTGAGCTAAACTTTTTTGCAGTGGAAGAATCATCAAACATAATGCTGTTAAGCTTATTAGTACAATCACTAGATCTACATGTTTGGTGATGTTTTACCGTGTGGTAGGCTAGTGTAAGCTCGGTTGCTCGAACTTTCGTCTCTTCACTTGACTGATGTTTCACAAAATAATTTTGTAGAGTTTTACTGCAGCTCGGTGCACTGTATCTGTTAATGTGTTTCTTTGACCTAATGTGATCAACTATGTCGGAACGTCCACCATGACTTATACTAATAAAACAGTTACATACGGAACACCCCGCTTCGTAATCAAAACGACCTTTCTTAATGAAACGCCATTCCTTGCAATAACAGTCACTGAACTTGCAGGCACGTTTCGGCATTGCGTTTCATAGTACTGCAGCAATAATACCACTAATATGAGAAAAAACTATTGCAGTTTGTCTGATAAAACCAACTACTACACTGTTCTGACAATGTGTGTGTGAGTAAGTGCCGCGACAATCGGACGGTTTCGTAGCTCTGTTACAATAATACAACTTACTACTTGTTGGCCAAAGTACCGCTCAAAGTAAATTATTGCCTGAGTGTACCAATACTGATACTGTGATTACTAGTATGGCACAATGGAGGTTTTAGATAAATAAGCTAAAATATATTAATTTCTTGTGTTGTATTTCCTTTAATATAGTGAAATCCCAAAAATTTGAGAAAGTTTCACGAAATGTATTTAAAAACTGAACTCCGGGACTTTTGAGCGTTCCGAAACAAATTTTCGGGACACCGGAACGCAGGGATGAAAACCAGGACAATCCCGGCTTTCCGGGACGTTTGGTCACCCTATTCTAAGGGGCCGTTTCGCATGACCCAATCTAACGTCACAAACCTCCAGAAACCCACCAACAAACTGTCGGATATCTGATACGCAGATTCAGTGATGTATTTCGTTCCAGAGACGAACAGACAAGCTGTTAATCGGGTGGACATAATGTTTTGGCTCATCAGTGTACATTATCCACACCCACGGCAGAGGATGTAAGCTGAGTTCCCTACCTTAAGTTGCATGAAATATTTTACGGTTCAGTTTTGTTTTGCCACCCTGTATAGCTTGTACTTCATGTCACTACAAAATGACCGAAACCTGTGGAAGTTTATAAGTAAAAAATCTTACAATTAGAGGTCTTTTTGTACCTCTGATGATCTAAATTGCGGAATTTGCTGCCCTTCCAGTAGAGAAACTAGCCATTTAAATAGTTCTTCTGAAATAAACCGCGACTGGTATGCACGTATTGTGCTTCACATCCCAGCCACACAATAACAATGAGGCGTAAGTGCCGGTAATAACTGTGCCCGCTGCGTGCTTTCGTTTGTTGATAGCTCTCTGTCTCCTCAAATTTCCCAGCGAGACAGGGCAGTCGCCGGCACCCCGCCCCTGGTTACAGTGGGGACCGCGTCTCCGCCCCTCTACAAATAGACGGCTGGGAGTCGGCAAGTAGCGCAGCCCAGAAGCAATCGGACGGGACTGCAGCCCGTGTCGCCCGATCGCTATCTGTAACGAGGCGCGCGGCCGACTGCGGGGAATGGCCGTTGCCTCGTTTCCCCGATAACATCTCCGACACTTTTGGACTGGGGACGCCCTGGTTTCGGATCGAAACGGCCAAAAAGTATGAAGTCAAAGAAGCACCGAGGCTCCTATTTGGGAGGGTATTGCTCATTACTGCTCTTCCCAGATCTCGTAAATTACCTGAGGTACGTCTCCTCTTTGCGATTAAAGGAAGATTTACGCCATACCTATAGAGAAATATGCATACCAGGTAAAGCAGTACCACATCACCACCTTTGTGTTTAGTAGCATTATACGGGCCCACGTAACTGTTAAATATTTACAGTACCACCAGCTGCTTTACAATGATACTCGCGACGTAAATTTTATACGGTAATTTCTGACATGTTCATACACTACTGGTCATTAAAATTGCTACACCACGAAGATGACGTGCTACAGACGCGAAATTTAACCGACAGGAAGAAGATGCTGTGATATGCAAATGATTAGTTTTTCAGAGTATTCACACAAAGTTGGCGCCGGTGGCGGAACCTACAACGTGCTGACATGAGGAACGTTTCCAACCGATTTCTTATACACAAACAGCAGTTGACCAGCGTTGCCTGGTGAAACGTTGTTGTGACGCCTCGTGTAAGGAGGACATATGCGTACCATCACGTTTCCGACTTTGATAAAGGTCGGATTGTAGCCTATCGCGATTGCGGTTTATCGTATCGCGGGTTGGTCGAGATCCAATGACTGTTAGCAGAATATGGAATCGGTGGGTTCAGGAGGGTAAAACGGATCGCCGTGCTGGATCCCAACGGCCTCGTATCACTACCAGTCGAGATGACAGGCATCTTAACCGCATGGCTGTAACGGACCGTGCAGCCACGTCTCGATCCCTGAGTCAACAGATGGGGACGTTTGCAAGACAACTATCTACACGAACAGCTCGACGACGTTTGCAGCAGCACGGACTGTCAGCTCGGAGGCCATGGCTGCGGTTACCCTTGACGCTGCCTGCGATGGTGTACTCAACGACGAACCCGGGTGCACGGATAGCAAAAGATCATTTTTTTTCGGGTGAATCCAGGTTCTGTTTACAGCATCATGGTGGTCGCATCCGTGTTTGACGACATCGCGGTGAACGCACTTTGGTAGCGTGTATTCGTCATCGCCATACTGGCGTATCAACCGGCGTGAGGGTACAATGTGGTGTCATTGGTTACACGTCTCGGTCACCTCTTGTTCTTATTGACTGCACGTTGAACAGTGGACGTTACATTTCAGATGTGTTACGACCCGTGGCTCTACCCTTCATTCGATCCCTGCGAAACCCTACGTTTCAGCAGGATAATGCACGACTACATGTTGCAGGTCCTGTACGGGCCTTTCTGGATACAGAAAACGTTCGACTGCTGCCCTTGGCAGCACATTCTCCATATCTCTCACCAATTGAAAACGTATCGTCAATGGTGGCCGAGCAACTGGCTCGTCACAATATGCGAGTCACTACTCTTGATGAACTATGGTATCGCGTTGAAGCTGCATTGTGCATGGGGGCTTAATTAAATATTATTGATTGAAAATATTTTTAGTAGCTGTCTGTCCGATTACGTAAGTCTCGTAATCGGTTGGCCCTGACTAGTATATTTACGCTATCTGACTGCAACAAACAATGTAAGAAAATTTTCGTAAACACAGTTAATTAATTAAGTCCCCAGCAACTATAAAATCTACGAAGCCAACAAGCACAAGAGTAACTGTTCTGTATGTGGGAGTGTGACTCAACGTCCACATCTGGCACGGTTCTTTTCCAACAAGACAAGAATTTTTAAATACCAACTATACTGACGTGACAAAAGAAATTTAGAAAAACTATAATTACGCAAGAAAACCAGAATTCACTCTAATGCAAGAACACAAGCCAGATGCTTTGTTGACTGAACCTGTAGTGACGCATTATTTCAGATACACAAATAATAAAAGAACATAGTGGTTTTTACCTTCATATGTATTGACGAAATGCACTCATTACAATAACATCTGCTATCTCTCCCATCAAATAACTGGATAAAACATTGAACAAACACTCCTTACTACAACATCTCGCTCCAACTTCACGACAACCACGAGCTCTGCCCACGCACACACTGCTACGAGCTCTCGACAAACACTCTCTATGAGTTCTCAACACACACTGTCTTCTACGAGCTCTCTACTAGCACTGACTGCTATGAACTCTCAACAACCACTGACCTCTACAATCTCATAACAAGCACTGACTGCTACGAACTCTCGACACGCACTGTGGAGGCGGCTTAATAGTACTCTTTGGCGCAATCTCTGGCGCAGTGGCACAGTGTAGCCACCTTTCATATGCCCCTCCTCCACAGGCCAGAATTTGATGGTATTTTTGCCAGCATTGGTGGTGAAAATACCACCAAATTCGTCCACAAAAATACAGACAAAAATAAAAGATAATATTAATACCTAAATATCACATAATTAGTTAAAAATTTTGGCTTTGCACTGACCTTTTACTAACCTAATATATAAAATACAGTAGGCAATACAACTTCTCTTCATACATGTGACTTTACATAATAGTTTACACAATATACAAAAAATCAGTTTATACAAATGTTCACATAAAATGCTTTCAATGATTAGTTTATACAAAAAAAGACACTAACAGGTAACATCTTTTCAGTAAAAGCAGTCCATCAGTTGCACCCAGTAAAGTTTAGCAGGTACACCCAGCAACAAGTCACATTAGTTCAGTAGAAGCAATCCATCAGATGCACCCAGCAATGTTAAGCAGGTGCAGACGCCAACAAGTGACTTCATTTCAGTAGAAACAGTTCATCAGTTGCACCCAGCAATGTTGAGCAGATGCAGACACCAACAAGTGACCATCATTTCAGTAAAAACAGTCCATCAGTTGCGCCCAGCAACGTTGAGTAGGTGCAGACACCAACAAGTGACATCATTTCAGTAGAAGCAGACCATCAGTTGCACCCAGCAATGTTGAGGGCAGGTGTAGACACCAACAAGTGACCATCATTTCAGTAGGAGTAGTCCATCAGTTGCACCCAGCAAAGTTTAGCAGGTACACCCAGCAACAAGTCACATTATTTCAGCAGAAGCAGTTCATAAGTAGCATCAGCAATGTTGATCAGGTGCAGACAGCAAAAAGTAACATCATTTCAGTAGAAACAGTTCTAACAGTGGCACTCAGTAAAGTTCAAGAGGTACACACAGCAACAAGTCACATTAGTTCAGTAGAAGCAGTCCATCAGAGGCACCCAGCAATGTTGAGTAGGTGCAGACAGCAACAAGTGACTTCATTTCAGTAAAAACAGTTCATCAGTTGCACCCAGCAATGTTGAGCAGGTGCAGACAGCAACAAGTGACTTCATTTCAGTAAAAACAGTTCATCAGTTGCACCCAGCAATGTTGAGCAGGTGCAAACAGCAACAAGTGACTTCATTTCAGTAGAAACAGTTCATCAGTTGCACCCAGCAATGTTGAGTAGGTGCAAACAGCAACAAGTGACTTCATTTCAGTAAAAACAGTCCATTAGTGGCATCAGCAATGTTGATCAGGTGCACACAGCAACAGGGGACATCTTTTCAGTAGAAGCAGTCCATCAATGGCACCCAGCAATATTGAGTAGGTGCAGACAGCAAAAAGTCACATCTCTCAGCAGAAGCAGTTCCAAAAAATTCACTAGCACTGATCACACTGTTTATCAGAGTTTATGAGCAGAAATTAAACATGTCCTAGTGGCACCAATCATGTAGAAAAGGTACAAATAACAGTCCATAATTTTTTAGAATCACTGATCACACAATTCTTCAGCAGAAATTAAACACGACCAAATGTCACACATCATGTTGAAAAGTGCAGGTAACAGTTCAGAATATTTATCTTCACTAATCAGACAGTTCAGGCATGAACAATAGTTTGAATACACATACAGTGCTTTTACACTAACATACACATCATAACAAACACACAAATGATGTCAGATAATTGTCCTATTAACTATTACAAATACTCAAATACCAGTAAACCTATAATATTTACGGGTGTCAGTGCAAGCCACTACCAACAAATAAAATAATATTTTGAGATAGGTGGTTAGGATTAGTAAAGGAAAACACACAGAACACACTCACTCATCTCTCATCCACATTAAGTACTACTGTGTAACTGAATAGTGTTAATTGTGTAAATGAAATTCTGTCTAAATCTGATGTTCATCATGTGTATCAAGTAGTACTGGCAGCAATGTATAACAGTCAATAATAGTTAGGTCAACGTCATAGTCATCATGTCAAGACCAATGTTTGCCAAGCCAGATCAAAATGTACTGTTGTTGAACAACTGTCAGTGAGCCAAGATATGCAATTACTTCCTCTCTTCAAAAAAAAGTATATACTGCTTAGTGATTTAACAAAGTGTGTGTATAGACTATCTTCCTTCTATTTCAGTGTTCTAGTCTGCTATCTTCATCCTCCTTGTTCCATAAGACCAACAAAAAAAATATGCTCCTCACTTACTTTACCTCTTATACACCAAAACTCCAATAATCATCAGCATCACATAATCTCAGTACATCACTAATACTTCTTCAATACGTCGATACATATAACTCTTATCATCAATATCATTTACCTTACCTCTTGTCCACAAAAACTCCAATAATCATCAACTTCATATAATCTCTATACCTCAATAATACGTAGATACATATAAACCTCAGCACCAATATCATTTCACTTCCATAACAACTCTTTCCTCTAGTCAGTCTCCTCGAACAAGTACAGATAAAATCCTAATGCAACTTCAATTCAGCATCCCATGCAATCCGAAGACACAGTGTCCACACACAACCTCTGTGTAATCCATCTGACCCAAATTTTCTACTCATTATAAATTATAAGATACATTTTGGTTCCTTGTCCATCATTAAATAAAAGAAATGCATACCTGACCTCTAACAGACTTAGCTCGAATAACTCTCAGTAATTAAGTACGATTACGGAGTGTGAATGATCATAATATTTCACAGTGTGTACACCACTTTAAGAATCATAGCAGAAGCAAACATGTGGAGTATTTTTGTGTCAAGTGTCACTTCCTATTTCAATTGCTCACGAAAAATGCAGTGTAATAATTGTCAATGGTCTAAACCTATTTTTGGTATGTCATGTCGTTAGCTTCCTTCCTATTAGCATAAATTTATACAGCTTCCATAAAACCTCAGCTCATGTGACTTCTATGACTTTCTTGTACTAATGTCGTTCGTCGAATTATAGCAGTTCATTTTCTTATCTTAAAAATATAAGGCACTGAGCGTACGCAAAACAAGCAATAGCGAGTAAATATACCAGTAGAGAACAGAATGTCAACAAGTGGATGCAGCACAATCCCTACAACGAGGCTCCGCCAAGCGAACAATCTATAATTAATACAATAGTGTGACCTAAACTCTATGTTCGTACACTGTACATCAGCATTGCTATATTCTAAATTGAAGAGTAGTTATGACAACAAAACAGAAATGTATAAATATACAATATATACGCATAGCAGCAAACATATATCTTACGTAATAAACAGGTCATTATCATCATATCAGCATACGCAAATAAATGTTCATAAGTCATCTTAATAAGTAAACATGAAGGCGCAAGCAGATAAATCACAAAGTACAACATACATACATATCAGCACAATAAATCAGGTGACAATTATAATTTAAATAACTAAGCACAGCAGGCACATAATTAGAAAAATATGACATCAGTGAAAAAGCAGTGCAGCCAAGCGATGCATAATATACACAAGTTACAACCCAGTTCATTAATAATCATTGTCAAAATCAGTTAATGTATGCAAGCTAGTCGCTTCACAAGTAAATTCATAGAACATGAAATTAGCACAAAGTATGAATCACGTAATCGCGAGCAGCAAATTACGTCTAAAGTACGTACCTAAGTGAATTTATGTTACCTGAAAAATAAACTCAATTAATAGTTACCCTTTTTTAGTTTATTACTTTCTTCTTCGAAATTACATTCTTCCTGAAATTTTCTCGATAGCAAGTCGTCTTAACGTCGGACACGCACAGAATTTACCTGAAGGTCTTAAATACTTTATACAACCGTATCCTGCAAAATACTGAATTTTAATAACACAATTCAACAAGTCCTTATAGCTTTATACAGAATTTAGTCGGAGAAATTAGACTGTGTATTTGTTTACGTCTGTCAGTGCATTCGCACTGAGCGCTCGATCAGCTGTGGGCGCGTGACGTAGGAAGCAATTGTTCGCGGTCAACGACTGCCTTGTGCGGCGCGCAGACTTGACTGTTGCTTTGAGTATGTGCCGCCGCCAAAACACAACGCGGTATCCTTGTACTCTCTGCGTGTTTACATCTAGCTGTTGGTTCCTCAAAAGTATGTCATTCCATAAAAATTTTTACGTTAGATATATGATGTATTCCCTTAGAGCGTCGAGATTTAAGGGTTTCCACTTCAACAGTGTTATCATGTATAATTTTGCGAATTCTATATGGGCCGTTATAAAGCAGAAAAAATTTGCGACACAAGCCTTTTCCTTTATGAGACAAACGATGAGACTTAATTAACACTTTTTGACCAACTGACAAGATTTTTGAACGACCAGGACGTCTAGCTGATTTCTCTCTTCTAGCAGCCGCAGATGCAATATTTTGTAGAGCCAGGTTGACAACTTCAGAATGTCGCAGTTTCCGTGAAGGCGGAAAAGGAACGATTTCAGAAATGCGATTTGTTGGTACTTTATTTTTTAATATCAATAGAGGCGGTAAAGAAGTTGAGTCATTAGGAAGTTCATTCAGAATGTTTTGAAAAATATGAAGATACTGATCCCAATTCTGTGATACTGATGACAATAAAGACGACACAATTTATTGATTTCCTTCATCCATCTCTCTGAAGCATTGGATTGAGGGTGAAAAAGTGAAATGAAGATTGGTTTAATTTTACGACGCTGTAGAATACGAAGCCAAATTTTAGAACGAAACTGTGATCCATTATCTGATATAACCTTGTCAACATGACCAACTTCTTTAAGAAAATGTTTGATAAAAGCGTTAGATACTGAACGAGCTGTTGCTTTGCGTAAAGGTGTAAAACACACATATTTTGATGTCAGTTCCACTGCTACGAAAATGTACGCAAAACCATTAGTAGATCGAACCACTGGACCGAACAAATCGACTGCAGCCATCTCCTTTAATTTCGCTGGAATGACGGGAAACAACGGTGCTCTGTGAGAAATCGTTGGAGGCTTAGCCATTTGACATAATTTACATTTGGCAAGAACAGATCGAATACGTTTTTCCATATTACTGAAGTAGCAATTTTCTCGTAATTTATGAAAGCATTTTCGGGGACCAAAGTGTGCATAACTGAAATGCGTATACCAAATCAATTTATTGACCCACTCATCAGGAATACAAACTAACCAAACGGAGCTGTCGACCGATTTTCGTTTAAGAAGAATGTCATTGCGAACTGAATAGCATCTAGTTTCTCTGGATCAGGAAGAATACCTTCTGTAGCAATAATGTGACCGAGAAATTTCACCTAAGAACGACCAAATTCAGATTTTTCTAAGTTCACTGTAATGCCAACTCTTGCAAAGACACGTAACAATGAATCCAAAATTTTGTTGTGCTCACTCCAAGAACGTTTAGCAATAAGAATGTCGTCAACATAAGAAGTAATGTTGTCACGAAGATAAACAGGTAAAATTTCGTTTAAACTACAATGAATGCTGCAATAGGTACAGTAAGTCCAATCGGTAATTTCCAAAGTCACTTTTAGGTAAATTAGTCAAATCCGGTTATTGTTTACTTACTGTCTAGATAGATTGATAGTCGAAGAGTTGGTTTGACAGATGCAAAGAATAGTAAAAGAGTAGGCAGCGGTACAGAAAACTAAAAGAGAAATAGCACCACTACAGCTCGGGACCCTATGCTCGCTACGGCACATATTCACTTAGAGTAGTGAATCCCCTGAGGACATTAATAGCCGCACATAATTTCCAGTTTGTGACTTAATGGCAACTTTGGCGGAAGTGCGTACATAAATTGATCTAACCATGCACATGGATGTATGTCATTCTTAGAATTGCGGAAGATCTTAAATTTCCGGACAGTCAAAAAGTGTTTATAATCAAAGTTTTCGCCTCGTGGCGACAAAGACCTACCGCGTCTGTCCCGATCCGAATGTCGATTATTGTAAAGTTCGCGCGCCTGGCGCTCTCTTGTTGCATCCCGTAAATGAAACAAATTATTTTCTTCAAACCCCTCTGCTACCTGTGATTCTAAATTTCTTCTGCTATCTTTTCCTACAATTTCGCCTTCGATCTGCTTGACTTGCTTCCGTAATGCCTCAAATTCCCTTTTCACGCGTTCATTAAATTTTCCCTGATTCTCAACATGCTTATCTATGTTCTGGTATTCTTCGGTTTCTGCAAATGGCAATGGGTCTGTATCATCCGAATCTCTGTCCCCATGTAAACTAAGATTTGTCAATTTATCTGAAATTTCCTCAACTCTTTCCGATAAGTCACCTATTTTTTCTTTCTGTTTGTTTACATCTTCCGTAAGTGTCGCGACTCGGGTTTCAGTATTGACACATTTGGTAGTTAACTGTTCATATTGTCGTGTTAGATTATTTATTCTGTCATTTGGTACGGATTCCTCGATTCTTTCAAATATTTCTTCCTTATCCTTTGCACGTTGTAAATTTAACTCTGAAAAATTCTGTACTATCACGCGATCTCTTTCTTCCTGTTCTCTATCCTGTTCCCTTTGTCTGATTTCTACTGCAATTAATCTATTATTGTGAGCATTCAAAATTGGTTGCACTTCTTCTCTGATTTCTTTCTTTAATTCATCTTTCATATTTTTGAAACATGTCCCTATTCGTGAATCTAACCGTGTTTCCAAAGTTCCCATCTCTTTTTTAATTGTTCCTATCTCTGTTTTTAATTCAGATCCTAACCGAGTTTCCATTGTTCCCATCCGTGTTTCCATTGTTCCCATTTGTGATCCCAGTGAGTCTAACTTTGTTCCCATTGTTCCCATTTGTGATCCCAGATTTAATATTGCACTCATCAACTGCTCCATATTAAATTGTTCAGAATTCTTTTCGCCCCTAACATCTCCCGCAAAACTAACTTCCTTCGTCACAGCTGTAAGGCTATCTGTGTTCGATACTATTTCAGAATCTTCTGTCGTTAATCTCAGATTCTGTGAATTTTCCGATTGAGAAAAATTTTGAAATGGTTCCGGACTGTCTTCCCGACTTATTACATTGTTTTCCACTTCATTATCCACCATACTGTTTTCCTCTGTTGGCGAGTTCGCCATGTCAACAATTTCGTCATTCTCACTATCCATCATTTTTGCCTTTTTCATAGATCGCGTAATCATTTACAAAATATACGAAAGATTCGTCACTGTACGAAAATCACACACAATGACTCCTTATCTCCAACAATACTATTCACACGAGATGTTTCCCTCAACACGATTAACGAACAATTGAAATAATTGCACAAAATTGTCAAACGCGTATACAAGGCAATAAAAATTAAATTTTGAAAAATACGATTAGAAGAATGCCAATTACCAAATCTACACATGCAAAATAGACTACAATTACTAACTACAAATTACTACAACAATACTACAGTCTACAATTTTCACAATCAGAAAAATTCCAAGGGACGATCCGAAGCAGCGGTCGCCACGTGCATGGGGGCTTAATTAAATATTAATGATTGAAAATGATTTTTTAGTTTTAGTATGTATGACCGATTACGCTGTGTTTCGTAATCGGTTGGCCCTGACTAGTACTATTACGCAATCTGACTGCAACAAACAATGTAAGAAAATTTTCGTAAACACAGTTAATTAATTAAGTCCCCAGCAATTATAAAATCTACGAAGCCAACAAGCACAAGAGTAACTGTTCTGTATGTGGGAGTGTGACTCAACGTCCACATCTGGCACGGTTCTTTTCCAACAAGACAAGAATTTTTAAATACCAACTATACTGACGTGACAAAAGAAATTTAGAAAAACTATAATTACGCAAGAAAACCAGAATTCACTCTAATGCAAGAACACAAGCCAGATGCTTTGTTGACTGAACCTGTAGTGACGCATTATTTCAGATACACAAATAATAAAAGAACATAGTGGTTTTTACCTTCATATGTATTGACGAAATGCACTCATTACAATAACATCTGCTATCTCTCCCATCAAATAACTGGATAAAACATTGAACAAACACTCCTTACTACAACATCTCGCTCCAACTTCACGACAACCACGAGCTCTGCCCACGCACACACTGCTACGAGCTCTCGACAAACACTCTCTATGAGTTCTCAACACACAATGTCTTCTACGAGCTCTCTACTAGCACTGACTGCTATGAACTCTCAACAACCACTGACCTCTACAATCTCATAACAAGCACTGACTGCTACGAACTCTCGACACGCACTGTGGAGGCGGCTTAATAGTACTCTTTGGCGCAATCTCTGGCGGAGTGGCACAGTGTAGCCACCTTTCAATTGGCAGCTGTACCTGTACACGCCATCCAAGCTCTGTTTGACTCAATGCCCAGGCGTATCAAGGCCGTTATTACGGCCAGAGGTGGTTGTTCTGAGTACTGATTTCTCAGGATCCATGCACCCAAATTGCGTGAAAATGTAATCACATGTCAGTTCTAGTATAATATATTTGTCCAATGAATACCCGTTTATCGTCTGCATTTCTTGTTGGTGTAGCAATTTTAATGGCGATTAGTGTATAATTCCTATTTTGTGGTTTTTAATTGATGCACTACAATATTTAGTAGTTATCTACAATAACATTTGTTAGCTATGTGACACGTAACATAGAACGAAAACTCTATAAAGTTGCATTTCCGCAATATTGCAACAATGAGAGTGTGGTTCGATGATAAGAGAAAATTTAATCTGTCTTAACCGAATTGTCTGAAGTCACGACAAGGGTTTCTCCATTTTAAGATGTATCGTGTACGTACCGAAACGTCCTAACTGAAGTGGCGGGAAAAAATCCCAGCGCCAAGAAATAGCTAATAGAGAATAATGGAATTCCTGGATGAAATTTTGCTATTTTATTTAAGGGATTAACGTTGCAAGATCACAGATTAAAGTATGTGAGAAAATCCATTGCAAATATGAAACGCTAGTACATTAACAACCGGTGTAACAGCCAGAATGTTGCATGAAAGCGTGCAAAGATACGTGCATTCTGTTGTACAGGTGTCGGATGTCAGTCCGTGGCGGAGGTTCGAGTCCTCCCTCGGGCATGGGTGTGTGTGTGTTTGTCCTTAGGATAATTTAGGTTAAATAGTGTGTAAGCTTAGGGACTGATGACCTTAGCAGTTAAGTCCTATAAGATTTCACACACATTTGTACATTTCATCCAGTCCGTGGGACGGAGTTTCATGCCTGTTGCACTTGGTCGGTCAATACACAGACGGAGAATGCTGGTTGAAGATGACGTTGGAATTGTCGGCCGATGATGTCCTATACTTGCTCGATTGGAGGCAGGTATTGTGATCGATCAGGCCAAGGCAACGTTACGACACTCCGTAGAGCATGTTGCGTTACAACAGCGGTATGTGGGCGAGAGATATCCTGTTGGAAAACATCCCCTGGAATGCCGTTCATGAATGGCAGCACAACAGGTCGAAAAATCGCGCCCAAAACCATAACTCCAGATGCAGGTGCATTAGCTGCGCTGGGTAGCCACACAGTGTGAGGCGTGTTGTTGCCACGGTTCGCACGGCTCCCCTCGTCCGAGGTTCGGGTCCTCCCTAGCGCATGGGTGTGTGTGTGTGTTGTCCATAGCGTACGTTAGTTTAAATTAGATTAAGTTTTGTGTAAGCTTAGGAATCGATGACCTCAGCAGTTTGGTCCCTTAAGGGGCTCCGGAACGCCCTATACTTGCAATGTTAAAATAACGCTTATAAATTACATCTTTCCTCACAAAGTATTTGAGGTAGGAAGTTGAACTTTTTACAGATTATTTATTGGAATATGGGCTACAACTTAACACAGGGATTTTACAAAATTTTAGTTCAGTTATTAAAGATGATTTTTTTTCAATTGTAATGAAAATTCACAACATTTTTTTGCAATTTTTTATTTATATATTCAAAAATATACAGTTTTTTGGAAAAAGGTTGTGTTAAATTATGCAGAAGGTACTGTGTAAGATTTACTGAAAGTTTGAAACAAATATGTTTGGAAGATCCATAGAAAACATGTAATTAGTATGAGAAAATAAAAGTTTTGGGAATCGAGCGACAAAGATTGGATTAAGTTTTTAGTGCATTCCAGGTCCATAGGATGGATTATCTTCATCCTCTGCAAACTCCTCCTCCAGATTCCTCTTGTTCCTCCTCCTGTTTACTCTTGCTTGTATTTCTAGACTCTTTACAGCCCTGTCTGCAGCCCGAAGGCGTTCCCTGTCTAAAGCAAGCATCGCTCGTTGTTGTGTTCGTAGATTTTGCTACCATTTTCTTCAGTTGCAGTTACTGCAACACTGTTCCAAAAGGTGGTCATGTATGAACACTTATCACATTTCAGTTGTATTTCACTAGCAAGTCCTACATGCTTTATTATGGAGAGTTCCAGACCAACTTCACTGCAATGAATACATCTTACACAGTTTGAAAAAATTCCTTTGAGAACCGACATATCAAATATTTCATTCACATCCGATTCGCCCATAAAACATTCATAGTTTTCACTCATTGAACCAAGCTTCTTCTGTGAAGTATTTTCTTTCCCACTTTGACTGCTATGGGCAGGTGTACTTGAGAGGTTAGGTTCACTCACTTGGTTATCGTCTTTATTGTTTACAGTAATAACACATACCTTTGGCTTTCCAACATTTCTCCTTTTCTTAAAAGCCTTCAGAGGATTTCTAATAACTTTACTTTTACTCATTATTATACTTCAACAAAACAGAAACTCAAGAAACAGAATTAATTACGAATATTTTCGAGATAACGACAGAGTAAATAAACATGAAACAATCGACAATCACACCAGCGATGTATATATTGAACCATCACAGGTTAGCCACAACACATACTTTATCTCACATCACTAAAATGTACCTGATGAACACGGACGTTAATAATAACACCATTTGACAGCAGTTTAACAGCGCCACAGTGGGTCACGCCCATGTAGAACACATTTCAAAAAAAATTTAAAAATAGTTGTAGTCTTCGGAATTGAATAAATTATATATTTATTAAAAGGTAATAGTCTGCAGCTTCAGAAAACGCAAAAAAGTAACAATTGAACTTTTCATGATTTTGAGCCTTTCCGGAGCCCCTTAAGACATCACAAATTTCAAAATTTTTTGGAGGTCCATTGTGTCTAGGCCACAGACATCTTGGTTGCAGGCAGTAACCTGGACTCCTCTTAACCAGTACACGACCATCACTGGCACTGAGGCAGGATCGTTTTTCATCAGAAAACACAACAGACCTCCACTGTCTACTGATTTCTCACCTGACATCACTGAAGTCGCAAACGGCGGTGATTTGGGGTTAGTGGAATGCTAGAGGGCGTCTGGCTCGGAGCTGTCCTTGAAGTAACCCATTTGCAGCAGTTTATTGTGTCACTGTGGTGCCAACTGCTGCTCGAACTGATGCTGCAGACGCAGTAAGATGAAGCACAGCCACACCCATTGCCTCTCGGTTGTGGCAATTGGCCTTCCGGAGCCCGGCCTTTTTGCGACCGTACCTTCACACGATCACCGCTGCCAGCAATTATGCACAGTCGCTACATTCCTGCCGAGACTTCTCGAGTATCGCAGAAGGAACACGTAGCTCCTCGTTGACCTATTACACAACCTCGTTCAAAATCAGTGAGCTGTTTCTAAAGGTGTTCAAAAATGGTTCAAATGGCTCTAAGCACTATGGGACTCAACATCTGAGGTTATCAGTCCCCTAGAACTTAGAACTACCTAAACCTAACTAACCTAAGGACATCACACACATCCATGCCCGAGGCAGGATTCGAACCTGCGGCCGTATTGGCAGCGCGGTACCGGACTGAAGTGCCTAGAACAGCTCGGCCACACCGGCTGGCGATAAAGGCGTCTTCGTCGTCTTAAAGGAGTTCTTGGTTAACATCAATCCGCCACGTTGTCTCAAAGGTAACTAACGCCCGCGACCGTTACAGCGCGTATCTAGTAAACCTTATTTACATCCTATAGTGGAGCTACTAACACCACTTTATGGGAATGGCGCGAAATTTAAATAGACGTATCCTTTCAGATGTAGAAACACGCCTCCCAACTTTCGTTTATCTCGCACAACTCCTTCTTACCGTGGGGAATTTTTTTCCGTCGGTACTTGTCCACTTAATGCCTATTTTGTGGTTTTAATTGATACACTTTGAAACGTCCCCTTACAAAAATTATTGAATTACTGTGCTGATAAGTCTCTTACATTAGTTGATTTTCAAACAGCTGAGCAAAACTGAACGTACCCAGACATTTCGCTCTTTACCTATTCTGATCAACACTAAACTGACACATAATATTTTTTAGCGCAACGCAATCTGACTTTCAATAATCCCTACAAAAGAATGGCCCTAACATTAACCTATACCTTTCACAAATCACTTACCTCACAAAAATCTTCGTTACTCGAACTACTCCAATACAGCGAGCGCCAATACTGCCAGCTAAATAAAAGATTCAAACTACTGAAGGCACTAACTACTGATAGGCGTAGTTAGCAAATGAAAGATTTTGATAGAGAACAAACAATTTATTTACTTTAATAGTCATCAAAAGTCATAATATATGTAGCAGTTCATGACATCCATTCTTACAAATGTACTGTTTCTGATGGACACACGTCCAGATCATCCGCTCTCAAAAATCAGCCATCTCACTTCCCCACATCCACCACTGCTGGCGGCTCACCTCCAACTGCGCAACGCTACGCGCTGTTAACAGCCAACAGCCCAACACTACAATAGCGAATATTGCAACAATGCCACCCAGCCACAGACTGCACACAGCACAGCCGGTGATTTTCATACAGGGCGCTACGTGGCGTTACCAATAAAAAAAACCTAAACAGCCTACTTACAACTTCAAACAGTTACTCGCAAGAGATATTCGACAGCAATAAGATACACAATAGAGTCGGAATAAAAATATTTTTCGCAATACCGCAATAATGAGACAAAAATGGTTCAAATGGCTCTGAGCACTATGGGACTTAACATCTGAGGTCATCAGTCCCATCGAAGTTAGAACTACTTAAACCTAACTAACCTAAGGTCATCACACACACCCATGCCCGAGGCAGCATTCGAACCTGCTACCGTAGCGGTTGGCTAGAACAGACTGGTACAAGTGTCAGAAGAGCATTGAATTCCGTTACAATTCCGAACTCAATCCGATCTCTGGGACAGTAGGTGGCACTGTGACTCGCTGGACTCAGTAATGAGGACATCCAGCTGGTGGCACAATGGTGTCGGTAACTCGGTGTGGCGTTCCACATGTTGCGCCATTGGCCAACGACATTAATCATTTCTCGAATAGCGTGTGCCATGCCCTGGCCCTTGCCACGGACATGCAGTGCAGTTAGTACAATTGTGCCATTCTCTGACGCATTTCCATTCCCTGCTTTCCTTCCACTGTAACTAAATGCACGATATCCATTTCCCCTTCTTCTGAAGCCTCCATCTCCCTGTTTTCAGCATAAATGATTGCCGAGGACTGTCGCCGCAGAATGTGCTCGCTCTGCCGTCAAGTGAGTGTGCACCATATCTCTCTAGAGGCGAGTTTGGGGCCTCAGCGCTTTTGTAGAGGCCACAAATTCTCCTGTGGGCTGTAAACAGGCAAGGGACTCCACTGCCTATCGCTGGATTCCAACGTGGATTCTCTGCTCGGCGTGAGGAAGGGGATGGTGGGGGCGTGTTCTCGGATGGCTCCTGATGACAAAATAGCAACATTTACTGATCAGCTGCAATGTATGGTTGTTGGCCCTCTCGGCGAGATTTGCTTCCGCTCGTAAAATTCTCGTCGGCAACGAAGGTGGCCGGCGGACGCTCACACGTGCGCCCGCTGATGCAACGGTAGATGCGCTGGCGTAACCGGAATCCGCTGCGTCGGCAGCGGCGCTCGGCCTTGCTGGGTCGTACCAAGGCGGCTGGATCCACGCACCACTGGCCTCTGTTGTGATCGAGGCTGAGGGGCGTGGTGGCGGCGGCATCAGCGCCCTGTCTCAGCGACCATCCCTGGCGGTGGCTGTCTGGCGTCGGCGGACCAGGTTTCGCAACTCCTGTCCCGCTCGCGGTGTTTGTAGAGGAAGCGTCCCAGGACGTTGGCAACAGTGCGTTACCACAACACACCCCACGCGATGACTCCCATTACAGGCGGATGCCTGCTGACGGCGTCCGAAGACAGTGTGCGGATTTTTGCCACGCCAGACATTTGCCACGATTTTACCTGCTCCGAAGGGTTGGGTCCATTGTCTCCCCCTCCTCTACATACACATCTACATCTACGTCCATACTCCGCAAGCCACCTGACGGTGTGTGGCGGAGGGTACCCAGAGTACCCCTGTCGGTTCTTCCTTCTATTCCAGTCTCGTATTGTTCGTGGAAACAAGGATTGTCGGTATGCTTCTGTGTGGGCTCTAATCTCTCTGATTTTACCCTCATGGTCTCTTCGCGAGATACACATAGGAGGGAGCAATATACTGCTTGACTCTTCGGTGCGGCATGTTCTCGAAACTTCAACAAAAGTTCGCACCGAACTACTGAGCGTCTCTCCTGCAGAATCTCCCACTGGAGTTTATCTATCATCTCCGTAACGCTTTCACGATTACTTAATGATACTTTAACGAAGAGCGCTGCTCTCCGTTGGATCTTCTCTATCTCTTCTATCAACCCTATCTGGTACGGATCCCACACTGCTCAGCAGTATTCAAGCAGCGGGCGAACAAGCGTACTGTAATCTACTTCCTTTGTTTCCGGATTACATTGCCTTAGGATTCTTCCAATGAATCTCAGTCTGGCATCTGCTTTACCGACGATCAACTTTATATGATCATTCCATTTTAAATCACTCTTAATGCCTACTCCCAGATAATTTATGGAATTAACTGCTTCCAGTTGCTGACCTGCTATATTGTAGCTAAATGATAAGGGATCTATCTTTCTATGTATTCGCAGCACATTACACTTGTCTACATTGAGATTCAATTGCCATTCCCTGCACCATGCGTCAATTCGCTGCAGATCCTCCTGCATTTCAGTACAATTTTCCATCGTTACAACCTCTCGATATACCACAGCATCATCCGCAAAAAGCCTCAGTGAACTTCCCATGTCATCCACAAGGTCATTTATGTATATTGTGAATAGCAACGGTCCTACGACACTCCCCTGCGGCACACCTGAAATCACTCTTACTTCGGAAGGCTTCTCTCCATTGAGAATGACATGCTGCGTTCTGTTATCTAGGAACTCTTCAATCCAATCACACAATTGTTCTGACAGTCCATATGCTCTTACTTTGTTCATTAAACTACTGTGGGGAACTGTATCGAACGCCTCCTCCTCCTCCTCCTCATCGCTTACTGAGCCTTTCCGCTGGTTTACTTAACATAGGACCAGAATCTCTTTGAATTTTCAGCCACATTTCTAGAGAGAGTTTCGTTGTGGAAACTATTAAACGCAGCTCACATTGAAATCCGCAACAAATTTCGAGCCTCAGTAAAACTCCGCCTATCTTGGAGATTTTGCGTTCGTTTAAATTATACTTGCCTTTTTCGGTGCTCCTGCAGCAGCTTTCTGTCGTGTTTTGTATACCATGGGGGATCATTTCTGTCCCTTATTAATTTATTTGGTATGAATCTCTCGAGTGCTGTTCATACTATTTCTTT
The DNA here is from genome assembly GCF_021461385.2 of Schistocerca piceifrons. NCBI lineage: Eukaryota > Metazoa > Arthropoda > Insecta > Orthoptera > Acrididae > Schistocerca > Schistocerca piceifrons. The sequence goes on along the minus strand of NC_060142.1, from coordinate 673,860,984 downwards.
GAACTTAAGCCACATATGATCTTCACTTACATAGTTTGGAAGGATTGGAAACTGTCTCTTAGAAAGACGTCAACCGAGTTTTCAGCTGCCTTTATAAATAGATTTATTTCGCGTTTAGTGTTGCTGAATTTCTTTGTTATGGAACTGAGCCTCGCTCGACTGTGTGTTCACTAATCCCTTTATCCGTCGTGATGCTCAGGATTATTTGTGGCTAAGAGGTCAACTGTGTTTTCGTAACCATCTACAATTTGAGTGATCTCGTGAACTAATTGTTCAAAATAATTTTAAATAGCATTTAGAACAATTACGGAAGTTGTTTTCTATCTATAATAGGGTCTGGAAATGTATTTTTGTCAACATACAGAAGGTAGATTGCAGTCACTGCCAACTATAATTGTATGAGTGGAGTACCTGTTTGTGATGAGACTCAAGTTTTCTTTGAACTGTTCAGCAACTGTTTCATCTGATACCGGGGTTCGGTAAAAGGAGCCAGTTATTAATTTATTCTGGTTGTCGAATATAATCTCTGCCCATACTAAGTCACAGGAACTATCTGCTTCAATGTCGCTTGTGAGCTGCAACACACATTACATTATTTTTCCTTAAGTTGTGCTTCTTGTTTCTGTTGTAGTGCAGATCGTTACAATTACGGCTTTTCCCTCCAAAACCTAGGATTCTTTCTCTGTGGCCATGTAAATACCAGAGCTAAACAATGTAGAGCAACAACGTACGTTACAAGCATAGCATTCTGTATTACCTCAATTCCTTATTTCTAACATTTTAAAATTGTATGTCGACTTTAGATGACATGTCAATCATAGATGATCTTATCTCTATCTAGTGAACGTATTTTCAGTCATGTTTTGTACATTGTCCCGCTGCACTTTATTAACTAATGTTTCGCAGCAAGGGATATTGCATTTTAGAGAGTAAATTAATGCGCAGTATGTCGTTCTTCTTTTAAAACATTCACATACCCATTTCTTCTTTGCTTGTTGTCTTTTGGGCATGCAGATTTAGTAATTAAAGTAGGCACAAATGCAGTGATCAAAAAGAAATGATTAGCGTACATTCGCATTCTCTTTACATTGTTCCTTTCTTGTTGCTCTCATGGCGATGGACTGTTTCCATAGCAATCAGTAAGCGTGAAAGGAAGCTACCGTACAGACAGAGGGATCTATATTTATACTTGGCAAAACTAATTACATACTGACATAATCGTCGGTATTGCTTTCGTTTCCCAAAAGTTATAAATACTTCTATTTCGGAAAAGAAGATTTGTATTTGGCCAACCTCGGTCCTGCGAACAATTTTAATGTTTTAGCACCTTTCTTACAGTAGGCTTCAACCGTATCCCTAATGGGTGGAAATAACTGTATCCTTATAGGGATTATTATTTTTATATAGTACTCAGTCTTTTTATTGAGTTAGTGGAACGTTAAATCTGTCAGGATGTTTCAAACACGACACATAATTCCATGAAGAGCGAAAGAATCATACCAAAGAGAAATTATATCCAATTTATCCTGAATGCCCCTACAGTCTCTCAGCAACGACACATTCTCCTTGTCTTGGAGCAACACTCGCCGGATGGCTTACTGACTTCTGCCACTCAAAATCAGTCTCATAACTGAAAGCCTGTTCCGCGTGCACGATCCTTTGTTAACGGTCTACAACGTGGTTGGGTGTCGAAAACTTTCCGGATATGTAAAATGTGGCTGTTGGCCTGCATAGAACGTTAGTCGGTTGACTTGCTTTGAGAGGGCAGCGTCAACATACAGTACCTGTTTGCTGTTTCTTCCTCTTCTGACAGCAGTGTCACCCTTTGCCCGACTGGTCTCACCAGAGCAAGGGATTGTTGCTGCAACCGTTTGGAAGCAGCCAGAAGCCATTTTGTGGTTGGGGCCCGTCTGGCGCCGTGCGCAAGGTCGTTTCACTACAGGAGGCGAACCCTTCTACTGGCCGGGCCTCCCCACACGTCGCCACAAATCAGAATAACCGTAAATAACGCCAGACTTACGTATTAGTAGGCCCGCCCGCCTTTGTGGCAATTACGGCCGAGCGCGGAGCGGCGTTTTTTGCTCCGTGTCGAGGGACGGCCATCTTCTCTCACACATACACACACACACACACACACACACACACACCGACAGGCACGGACGCGTTAATTCACGCCTCTCTGTCGCCCCTCGACACCCCCAATGCGCTGGGCGTCAGGCCCCAAAAGGCAATACGGCAGGCCGCCGACGCAGGCTGCATCCCGACTTCCACTAAAGGAAACAGCCACACACGCTGAACCCGAACTCCAGCGACAAAATTTCTGAGGTTCTTAAGCGATATTTTCTGGGATCCATAGCTTCCAGTGCCTCGTTATAAAATAATTGCATGTCGTTTAATTTCTAAAGCGCATTTATGTTGGTCCTTTATTGTACTAGATATAACTGCTCAAATGTCGACAGTATGTGCTACGTCTAGATCTATACAAGATGAAACATCCCCTTAGAAAAATTTATCAATTACTGTGATGATAAGCTTCTTACATTATTTGATTTTCAAACAGCTGAACAGAACTGAACGTACTCAGACATTTCGCTCTTTACTTATTCTGATCAACACTAAACTGACATACAATATTTTTAGCGCAACGCAATCTGCCTTTCAATAATCTCTACAAAAGAATGGCCCTGACTAACAATAACGTATACCTTTCCTGAATTACTTACCTCACAAAAATCATCGTTACTCCAACTACTGCAATACAGCGAGCGCCAATACTGCCAGCTAAATAAAATATTCTAACTACTGAAGGCACCAACTACTGATAGGCATACGTAGCAAATGAAAGATTTTGATAGAGTACAAACAATGTATTTACCTTAATAATGTTCAAAAGTCATTATATAGACACACGTCCAGATCATCCGCTCTCAAAACTGCGCCATCTCTCTCCCCACATCCACCACTGCTGACGGCTCACCTCCAACTGCTCAACTCTACGTGCTGTTCACATCCAGCTGCCCAACACTACAATAGCAAATGTTCCAACAATGCAAACCAGCCACAGACTGCACACAGCACAGGCAGTGATTTTCATATAGAGCGCTATGTGGCGTTACCAACACAAAAACCTAAACAGCCTACTTACAAAGAGGTTGTGAGTTAACGAGCATTGCGCCGTCATATAAACATATGGCCGAAAGAGTCAGCCTACAGGACTTGTGAAACGAACCCTGTAGTCCAGGACCGGATGTCACAAAGAACGCAGATTCACAACGAGATGGGGAAAGTCACAGGGGCGAGTTGTATATTGAGGCCTAAGCGCTCTAGTGTGCGAGTGAGACAGACGAGAACCTACGTCATAGGGAAACCCAGTAGAAGCCTTTTGTGGCCAAGGAGACGTAGCAGTGATAAATATGGCGAACCTAAGATCGGCCATAAAGGGAAACATTTATGAAAACTATTTAATTCTGAAGTAGTGCAAGGAATGAAGTCACAGTAATTTTAATCTACCATCCTCCATAAATTTTCATGGTGATCCCAATAAAACTTGAATATTGATCATATCTATAATAGTTTAGGATTTACTGTTAAAGTGAAATTAACAAGTTTTGTAGCAAAGACCTGAATGCTAAAATCTGAACGCTTTGGTTGTTCATATAGAAGCGCATCATTGAAATGACAAACGTTGTAAATATCAACCCTTTAACTTTACTTGTTTAAAAGATATAACAAATTTAAATCATCAGTATTTACAGTTAAGCATCAGATCATCATTTCCTCCATACAAAACAAATTGAACGATGACAGCATGACACCTTATTGAAACATCAGGTAACAGAATATTTGTTGTAAAGTTTAGTGCATAATAATTACTTTTATTCTTTATTTATTTATCAGAAAGCAAATTGATGCAAGGCTACTGGCTGTGACATTCACAGTTAAGGAGGAAATTGTATTGGTTTTATGTAAGAGAATTTAACGTTTATTGTGTAATGGATAATATTGTTACTTTATTCAGAAAGTGAAAGTGATCAAGTTTTGATTATTTAAATATGTTAAAATGTAAAGTAATGTAGAATAAGCTGTAGCCAATCAGATGGACGGCTTCAGGAAAGGGAACTGCGCTAGTCAGTTGAGCGAGGACATTCGGCGCGCGGGAAACGCGGCCGGTGACGGGGAGAGAGGGATAGTTTTGGTCAAGACACCAAAGAGTACAGTTCGACTGGAGACACCAAAGGGTACAGTTCGGACTGTGACGTGAAAGCGGACAGTCGGTCTTTAGGTAGCTAGGAAGTGAAATGAATTAGAAAATTTCGCGTTGTGTGGTATCGCAGGACTTATTCTCTGAGCGGTGAACAGCCGCGCGTCTGCTGTGAACTCGTTTAACTTATCGGGTAAATATCGAGATGGAGTATTGGACTTGTTTCGCGATGAGATTGTGAATGATCCAACTGTGTCAAATGGATATGCGCTCGAGTGTAATAGTAATTCTAAAAATGACCACTTTCGCTATCAGTTTGTTTTCTGAATAAACATTATTCTAACCAAACCGGTACTGTGTGGCCTACATCATTTATGGGTCATTAATTTAGTTCCCGATATTATTATTACGGTTATTATATGTTATATGAACTGTGTATTTCGCAGACTTGCCATCAGCCAGACAATTTAACCAAAGTGTCACAAGTGTCTAATTTGGGGCGTGTAATGCGACACGTGCGTTTCAACCCCTAGAAGAGTTTTAGCCAAGACATTTCGACGAAAAGGAACCTCATGTGAGCCCGAACATCTTTGGGATGTTAGCTCGCAAGGTTCAGACGATGTCGTCGGTATGTGTTATGTCTAGGTCTATACTAGAGGTTCAGACGATCGTGCGACGGTATCGGATGAGAATTTCTCGTCCTCCGTTATCGGGTGGAGAGTTGTCGGGTTCCCGTCAAATGGGCCAGGCGTGCACTACACGCAGCAAGTGGGTACAAGAGTAGTAGACATGGTGCGTACGTGGGAGTTTTTTGGGTTAGAGGATCAGAGACGAATTGCCCACCGAGATCGAAGATACACCAGCCACATTACTCCTAGAGAATGCTCGTCCACTCTGTATCAGAAACGGAAAAGGTTAATACATTAGTAAACTGCTGGAGCATCCTTGGTAAGGTTCCAGAATTAATATCGCTTATTGAAAGTTATATTGCCCATATAGAGTTAGGAACAGAAAATTGGTTGAAAGTGAAACCATAAGTCAATAGCAACGAAATCCTAAATGCAGATTGGAATACTTATCATAAAGGTAGATTAGTCGCCACTGATGGCAGAATATTTTTTGCAATAAAGAATTCGATAATATCTAGCGAGGTTATCTAGGATTCCGAACGTGAATTAACCTGGGTGAAAGTAAGTGTCCAAGATGGGTCAAAAATGGTAATCGGATGCAATTATAGGACACCTGTGGCTGGAGCTGTAGTGGTAGAGTGCTTCAGAGATGCCTTGCAGAATTTCGTGAACAAGTTTCCTGCTGTTGTAGCAGGGACTGACTTTAGCTTGCCAGCTGTAGATCGTGCGAGTCATGCTATCAAAACTGGTGCCAGAGACAGGGATTCGTGTGAGATTATTCTGAATGTCTTGTCCGAAAATTGCTTAGAAGAGATGTTTCGATAACCAGTGCGGGAAGGTAACGAGTTAGGCCTCCCAGCAACAAATGGCTCTGAGCACTATGGGACTTAATATCTGTGGTCATCAGTCCCCTAGAACTTAGAACTACTTAAACCTAACTAACCTAAGGACATCACACACATCCATGCGCGAGGCAGGATTCGAACCTGCGACCGTAGCAGTCTCGCGGTTCCGGACTGAGCGCCTAGAACCCTCCCAGCAACAAACAGACTTGAACTTATAGGAGGGTATCAGTGATCATAAGGCTGTAATAGCATCTGTGAACACGGGTATTACAAGGAAATTTCGGAAAGGAAGAGCATGTGACAGGATACATACTGTAGAGTATCTGAGTAGTCAACATCAAATATTTAGTGAGGATGAAGAAGTAGAGCATAAATGGAAAAAATTCGTAAGCGCCGTTCAATATGCCTTAGACAAGCACGTCAGAGCAAGGTCTGAAGGGTTGGGAAAGACCCACCGTTGTTTAATAGCCGTGTTACAAAACCGTAAACAAAGAGAGCTTCGTCACAGATTCGAGAGAAGGCAAGTACTACCTGATAAACAAAAGCTGAACGAAGTGAAAATGAGCCTAAGGAGAGCAATAAGAGAAGCATTCAGTGACTTGGGAAGTAAAACTCTGTTAAACATTCTGACAAAAAACCCTAAGAATTTTTGGTCTTACATAAAATTAGTAAGCGGTTTGAAATCAACTATTCAGCCACTCAGTGATAATCATGACACCGAAACGGAAAATAACAGAGAGAAGGCCAAAATAATGGATACGGTCTTCCGAAATTGTTTCACCACGGATGGTCGTAATACGGTCTGCCCTTTCAACCATCGTACGAACTTCGAATTGGCAGATATTGGGATAGCTGATCGCGGAACAGAAAAACGAGTAGAGTTCCTTTGTTGCGGAAGGGCGTCAGGACCAGGTGAGATAACTGTAAGATTCTATAGAGGTTGCGTGGAAGAACTTCCTTTACTTCTATCAGCAGTTTGTAGTAGATCGCTGGAGCAACGATGTATACTTTTTATCTTCGTCATCAGTCTTCTGAGTAGTTTGATGGGCCCACGACGAATTCTTCTCATGTGTCAACCTTTTCACCTCAGAGTCGCAACTGCAACCTGCGTCCTCAATTATTTTGTGAGTATATTCCAATCTCTTTCTTCCTTTATTACTCTCTACAGCTCCCTCTAGAACCATAAAAGTTATTTCTCTAAGTCTTAACAGATGTCGTATCATTCTTTACCTTCTTCTTGTCACTGTTTTCCATACATTACTTCCATCACCGATTCTGTGGAGAACCTCCTAATTCCTTACCCTACAAGTCCATCTAATTTTCAACACTTTTCTATATCACCACATCTCAAAGGCTTCGATTCTCTGCTTTCTGGTTTTCCCCGCAGTTTATGTTTCGTCTCCATGCAGTGCTTCAACCGTACATTCTCAGAAATTTCTTCCTCAGATTAAGGCCTATGTTTGCTACTAGTAGACTTCTCTTAGCCAGTAATGCCCTTTTTGTAATGCTAGTCTGCTTTTTATGTCCTTCTAACTCCGTTGTTCATGGGTTATTTGCTGCGTAGGTAGAAGAAGACCGTGACTTCAACTATTTCATGGTCCCCAGTTCTGGTGTTAAGATTCTCGCTGTTCTCATTTCTACTACTTATCATTACTTTCGTCTTTCTTCGATTTTCTCTCAGTTCGTATTCTGTACTCATTAGACTGTTCATTGCACTCAACAGATCCTGTAATTTTTCTTCAATTTCACTGACGATAGCAAACCTTATCATTGATATCCTATCACATTGGATTTTAATCTCACTCTTGAACTTTTGTTTTATTTCGGTCATTGTTGCTTCGATGTACAAGCGGAACAGTAGCGGCGAAAGGCTATATCCCTGTCTTACACTCTTTTCAATCCTAGCACTACGATTCTGGTTTTCGAGTCTTATTGTTTCCTCTTGGTTCTTGTACGTGTAGTGTACTAGCTATTACCCGCTGCCTCGCTCGCATAGTAGTAGTTCTGCTATGATGAGTGATGTAGGGTAAGCAGGCTAGTAATTTACGATATTTCTGTGTGTGTAGTGGTGTAGAGACGTATGTATACAAATGTATGCAGTGCCGGTACATAATTATATATTATCTTGCTGCTTGCCGAATCTGAAACCGTGCATTATATTTTCTAATTATATTTGAAAATGCCTTGTATCACAACGTGTCATTTCCTTTCCTGTTCCACTAGCAAATAGAGCGAAGGAAAAACGATTACCTGTACGCCTCTGTACGAGCCCTAATTTTTCTTATCTCCGTAACGCTCGCGCGAAATGTACGTTTCCGGCAGTGGACTCGTTTTGCAGTCCGTTTCAAATGCTGGCCATCTGTATTTTCTGAGCTGTGAATCTCGAAAAGAAAGTCACTCTCGCTCCAGGGGATTTTTCTATCCTACCGGTAACAAATCTAGCAGCCGAAGAAGTAGAGTTTTTAGGGGTTTGTCTGGCTCACTTGATGTGAGCTATTGACACCAAAGCAACACATACCAACCGTTTCTCCCTTCCATTTTAATGCATTATTGTGCTTACCTTTTTGATCCATTCCTCTATGACGACTAATTTATGATTAACACAGTCAGTTAATAGGTCATAATGATATGCAACCTCAACAAAAGCCTCCCACGTTCGAAATGTAAAACTGCTACTCCCTGTCTGTTGCACAGCCTTTAAATGACGCCATCTTTATGAGTCGTCAGACTTCTCGGGTGTTGTAAGAGACGCGTGACTCTCATCGTCTAAAATCCTACAGGCTTGTGACTGTTTTTGTGTCTCTGCAGCTCTTAAGGCCGCCTGACGTTCTGCATCCAAGTTCTGGCGGACGTGAGACTGCACTGAAGTTTGCTGGATTCGAGTAACTTTCGCAGCTTGAGCTCTCTTAGAACAATGCTCTACATCAGACTTATGTTTGTGAGGTTTATAGCAACACATTTAATTATGGTTATCGGGCTTATCGTCCAATTTTATTGTTGTATCTCCACCGAAACTCTCCAGCAGTGCCAGGTGATGTAGGAGCTCAATATCATAAGCCATGCACACTGTAACACTGGATTTGCAATGGCCCTCAATAATCTGTAAAAATAATCTGTAGACACTAAGATTTGCCGATTATCACGCCAGCATCGTCTACATGCCACTCATATGTACCACATTTAAAAATGTTAATAATACTCAAAAAGTGACAACTTTCTAAAATAGCCTATGGTCTTCCTGAGGGTTCAAGCTATTCCCATACCCAATACCATAGGATTCGGTTCAACTGTAGAGTCGTGAAAACGCAAGAGAGTGAGCTACTTTCACAATTAAGAACACCATTATTAGTATGGACGTATGGATTAAGTAGTTGAGAACTGAATAATAATTTTATTGCTTAGTTTGAGAATTCAATAAGCACTGTATTGATAAAGTTGAAACGTGTTACGTATATAATATCAATCAATAAAAGCATTTTCACAAATCTGATAAAGTTCAAAAGTCAAAGAATCAATAGCTTTAACAAAGAATAATTATTGTCCCATACGTCGCATTATAAACTTCAAATCTGCCGCCATACACACTCTATAAAGTAGCCTATGTTCTTTCTCAGCGGTCAAGCTATTCCCATACCAAATTTTATCAAAATCGGCTCGGCGGGATAGTGTTGAAAGCGTAACAGACAGATTTACTTTCGCATTTATAATATTAGTATGGAATATGAATTACCCGTCTTTCCCTATGCTTAACCCTATTTTTCTCAGAATTTCGGAGTCTTGCACCATTTTACATTGCCTAACGCCGTTTCCATGGGGACAAATCCTATAAACGTGTCTTGATTTTTCTTCAGTCTTGCTTTCATAATCAACCAAAACGTCAGAACTGCCTATCTGATGCTTTTGCCTTTCCTAGAGCCAAACTGATCATCATCTAACAGATCCCTAATTTTCCTTTCCATTCTTCTGTATGTTATTTTTGCCAGCAGTTTGGATGCATGAGGTGTTAAGCTCGTTGTGGGATAATTCTCTCGCTTGTTCGCTGTTGCTAACTGCAGGATTGTCTGGATAATTCTTTCCCGAAAGTCTGATGCTGTAATGTCAGTCTCATAGATTCTACAAACGAAAGTGAATAGACGTTTTGTTGCCACTTTCCCCAATGATTTTAGAAATTCCGATGGAATGTTATCTATCCCTTCTGCCTTATTTGATCTTAAGTCGTCAAGAGTGAAGACATGAAAACTGCTGGCCTCGCTCGTGAGGAACAAGCAGAGCTACAGAACCCAATTGGCAGCATCGTACCCGCAGTTGATCGGGGTCCTTTCATCTTGAGCCGAGAGGAGGGTCTCAAACAGAGGGTTCGTCGATTCTGTAACTTCATAGCTGCAGATTTCTGGACCTGCGTTACAGGGTTCAGAGGTACAGGATTCTCCTTGATAGGTCACGGGTGCACTACACGACGGTAGCAGATATTCGGGTAGCGGAGTACTTGTGGAATTCCTATGTTTTCTTTCTTTTTTTTATTAAAAAAGGATGGGCTTTCATTTGAAGTCCTCTGACAAACCCTCTGCAGTCGATATGGAGAGAGCGAAATCAGACCTTGTACACTTCGACTATCAAAATTTTAACAGTAAAATTCCAAAATATTCATAACGAAGTTCCGCAACTTACTGCTCTTCAGGAAGTTTCTCGCGCTCAGATTATTCTCGGAACCGAGATTTGGCTGAAACCCGGAGTGGAAGGCTCAGAGGTATTTGGCGATTCATGGAACGTATATCGGAAAGACAGATTAAACGCTATACGAAGGGTGTGTTCATTGAAGTTGACAAAAATATTTTCTCTATTGAGATCGAATTTATGTGAGAGAGAGTGAAGTTATCTGGACGCAAATAACAGGTGTTGTTGAAATCAAGTTAATTGTTGGATGTTTTACCTACCACCCGATTCCGCTGTAACAGTTTTACGGTCGGTATCACGGAATTACGTAGATCATGCAATATTAGTTGGAGGTGACTTTAGCCTGCCGAGTATAGACTGGAACTTCTATGGGTTCACTGCAAGTGGTACGGACAGCCTTTTGAAGCACTTCTGAACACGTTTTCCGAAAGCTGTCTTGAACAACGAGCTATACAATCCACACACCATGGAAATGTTTTCGACCTTGTAGTTAGAAACAGACCTGACCTTATCGACAGTGTTAGTGTAGAAACAGGGATTAGTGGTCGCAATGTGACTGTAGTAACGGTGGTTACTAAAGCTAATAAACCCGTCAAGAAGGCCACGAGAGTGTTTATGCTAGAAAATACAGATATGCAGCATTAGCACCTCACTTGGACAGTCAATGGACATTGTTTGTCTCCAGTATGACGGACGTAGAGGGATTGGGGCAAAGTTTAAACTGATTGCAACTGGGGACGTATGTGGCGAGTAAGTGGGTTAAGGATGGAAAGAATACTCCGCGGTTTAATAGTTAAATTCGGAAAACGCTGATGAAACAGAGAGTGTTGTACTCGCTGTTCAAAAAGAACGCGTAAATGTTGACAGGCAAAAGTTAGTAGAATTTCATGCATCTGTAAGAATGTCAATGCGCGAAGCATACAGCAACTTCTACCGTGACACCATAGCGTAATATCTTGCCGAGAACTCTAGAAAACTCTGGTCGTGCGTAAAATCACCAAGCCGGTCGAAGGCTTTTCTCTTCTACCAGTCTGGGATGGCAATAGAAGACAGCAAGAGAAAGCCCAAAGTTTTAAATTTCACTTTTAAGAAATCATTTGCGCAAGAGGCCCAAACATATCGTCGTTTGACTGTCGCAAGGGCCTCCGCGTGGAGGACATACAAATTGGTAACCGTGGCGTAGAGAAGTAACTGAAAGAATTGAAAACAAATAAGTCACCAGGTCCAGATGGAATCCCAATTTGGTTTTGCAGAGATTATTCTGCGGCATTGGCCCCTTACGTAGCCCGCATTTATCGTGAATCTCTCGCCAAGAGATAAGCCCCAAGCGAATGGAAAAAAAACGCAGATAAAAGAACTGACCTACATAATTACAGACCAACATGTTTAACTTCTTGACAAAATTCTTGAACATATTCTGAGTTCGAATATCATAATTTTCCCTGAGGTAGAAAAACTTCTGTCGATTAATCAGCACGGATTTAGAAAGCATCGCTCGTGCGAAAAGGGCAACTTTTCTCACATGATGTCCTAAAAACCATGAATGGAAGGTAACAAGCAGATTCCATATTCCTGGATTTCCGGAAATATTTTGACACTGTGCTCCTCTGGAGATTGTTGACGAAAGTCCAGGTGTCTGTTTTAAGCTCCCAAATACGTGAAATGGCTCGAAGACTTTTTAAGTGATAGAAACCAGTACATGGTTCTCAACGGCGAGTGTTCATCAGAGACAAGGCCATCGTCATGAGTGCCCCACTGTATACGTGAATTACCTCAAGGACATTGTGAGCACCAACTTACGGCTGTTTGCTGATGACGCCGTGATGTATAGGATTGTGTCGCCACTGAGTGACTGTAGGAATATAGAAAATGACTTGGACAAAATTTCCGGTTGGCGTTATGAATGGAACCTTGCTATAACTGTTAAAATTGAAGTTAATATAAATGAGTACGAAAAACAATCCTGCATTTTTCCAATACATTATTGATAGAGTGATGTTTGACACAGTCACATCAATTAAAAATCTAAGCGCTACGTTGGAACTTAATAGGAAGCTAGTGCGAGACATTCTTGCGTACTGGTCGAGTGTCTGGGATCCCCACCAGGTCAGATCAAAGGAAGAGAGCGAAGAAATTCGGAGGCGGGCTGCTAGATTTGCTACCGGTAGGATAGAAAAATCCCCTGGAGCGAGGGTGACTTTCTTTTCGAGATTCACAGCTCAGAAAATACAGATGGCCAGCATTTGAAACGGACTGCAAAACGAGTCCACTGCCGGAAACGTACATTTCGCGCGAGCGTTACGGAGATAAGAAAAATTAGGGCTCGTACAGAGGCGTACAGGTAATCGTTTTTCCTTCGCTCTGTTTGCTAGTGGAACAGGAAAGGAAATGACACGTTGTGATACAAGGTACGGCCATAGGTGGCTTGTGGAGTTTGTATGCAGATGTAGATGTAAGTTTTCGCGGCGTAGTTGACTGCTATCTTGAAGTGTCTGCTAGTTGAGGATTTTCGGATTTCCGTGACGTTATTTCGTTTTTTGAGTTGCACAATTTCTGAACCTTTAAAGCAAGTTGCCAGACTTTGCATTACTTTGAAAACCTATCAATATCTGATAAAAAATTTATGCAGTTTTATTTCAAATGGTTCAAATGGCTCTGAGCACTATGTGACTTAACTTCTGAGCTCATCAGTCGCCTAGAACTTAGAACTAATTAAACCTAACTAACCTAAGGACATCACACACATCCATGCCCGAGGCAGGATTCAAACTTGCGACCGTAGCGGTCGCTCGGTTCCAGACTGTAGCGCCTAGAACCGAACGGCCACTCCGGCCGGCAGCTTAATTTCGGATAATACCTCATTACACTCAACTGTATAATCTGCAAAAAATTGAGACTGCTATTAGTATTGACTTTCAAGTCAGTACCATGCAGTACGAACAGTGAGGACCCTAAGACTCTTCCGTGAGGTAAATTTAAGTTAGTTCTGCATCTTTCTACTTTCCATCCAGGATAACGTGCTGCAACCCGTTGACTACGAGATTATTGGGGACGGAACTCATGCTCCAATAGGACAAGAAAGAGGAAGAACTCGACCGCAGATATTTAACAAAAACGATCCTGACACTCCCTTTGCCTGATTTAGGGAAATCACAGAAAATCTACACTATGTGATCAAACCCGCCCTTAGCCTTGATGACAGCTTCCATTCTCTCAGGCATACGTTCAATCAGGTGCTGGAAGGTTTCTTGGGGAATGGAAGCCCATTCTTCACGGAGTGCTGCGCTGAGGAGAGGCATCGATGTCGATCTGTGGGGCCTGGCACGAAGTCGGCGCTACAGTCTGGAACCGCGTGACCGCTACGGTCTCAGGTTCGAATCCTGCCTCGGGCATGGATGTGTGTGATGTCCTTAGGTTGGTTAGGTTTAAGTAGTTCTAAGTTCTAGGGGACTGATGACCATAGATGTTAAGTCCCATAGTGCTCAGAGCCATTTTTGAACGAAGTGGGCTTTCAAAACATCCCAAAGGTGTTCTACAGGATTCAGGTCAGGACTCTGTGCAACCCAGTCCATTACACGGATGTTATTGTCGTGTAACCACTACGCCACAGGCCATGCATTATGAACAGGTGCTCGATCGTACTGAAAGATGAAATCGCCATCCCCGAATTACTCTTCAACAGTGGGAAGCAAGAAGGTGCTTCAAACATCAATGTAAGCCTGTGCTGTGATAGTCACACAAAAAAACAAAGCGTGCAAGCCCCTCCATAAAAAACACGACGACACCATAGCACCACCGCTATGTTAGAGAATCAGGAGGTTCTTACTCACTGGTCTGAAGATGACCACAGTAGTGGTCGAAACCTGTCACCGTACTAAATCAATTGTGATCAAGACTCTTTTTAATAGTAAATATTTGTAACACATTGATCACTGTCACTCCCTTAATGTATTCAAAATGTCATTTATATGTATATCCAAATATTTGTAACATTATTCTCATTAAAATAGCTCTCGGAGGCAAAGAAATGAGTACATTATGCAGCCGCAACATAACATCTCTGGCAAATAGCAAAGAAAAATTTAAATATCACCAAAACTCTTTTCTCTGGACAACTTCTGTTCCACACACAACATTTTAATTAAATTTGACAGCACATATGGCTGAAAAAATCGTGTGTGCGATTCGTTATGTGAATATAATAAAAGACTAACGCGTTTATTCGAAGTAAGTGTAACTCAGCGTGCAATTTAGTAGCTTCTAAATGGGCAGCATGAAATCATACAAACAAATTACATTTGCACATCCTGTAAGCCTAAGTATTTCAAATTATTTCGATAAAAATCGTGGCGTGACCTACGAAACATCTATCTGACTAATTAACTAACTATTGCGACAACTCACTTTGTTCCGGAGGAGAAGAAATCAAGTAGCAAACTATTTTGAGTGAGCATGTCAAATCTTGTCTAATTATCACCGCCTTCAACAACAACGACCGATCCGTCGGCCTGTCGATTTTTCTACCTGTTCTAGCAGTAAATAAGCCAATTTTAGAAAAAAAGCGAACAGTTTCTCCTTCTTATACAAGGTATAATACGATTTTCTCACAAAGAAGCAACATTCAAATATGACTTCTGAATGGGAAACCCGCCGCTTAACCTTCCTTCATATATAGAAAATAGATGGTCTCAATCCATTCCACTTTGTGCGGTTAGTCGATAATGCTAATGATTTGAATATTTAAGCATGTTTCTTGAGATACAACCTTCATGGCGCTGCGAGTTTAGAGATCATCAGAGATGTTCGCTGTCATTCCGTAATCCATTCCCTCAAATGCACCAATACCCTTGTTAGAATACATTTCATTTGGACTTGAATAAGAATTCCAATGAATAACTTCGTTAGTTTCTTTTTTTAATATAGTAATGCGCTACAATATGTCCCTGACCCGTGCGTTGTTTCGATATGAACTCGTAAGCGTGGTATAATCCCTTTGTCTGCGTACCAAAGCAACAGCATTCTTCTCGTTCCGCCAGGGAGCATGCACGCTCTCCACCGCATTGGCTTAATAGGGTTGCCCATGAACTCGTCCACCACCGATAACGCAGGATGGCCTTCCAGGGACAAGAACAGTCAATCATGTGGAACGTAGATGCTGTGAACATTATTCGAAGTTGAATAAGACTTCGAACGGATGGGTGAGTCTTTTTCAACTATCTTGACTTCGAACGGGTGGGTGAGTCTTTTCCAACTAACTTACAAATCAGAGAAGTACGTCGCTTCGATTTCGTGGAAAATGGCCTTGGAATGTTGTCTGCTGTTTTTGTCTACAGAATTCCTTGGTAAAATGGGTTTAGTGAGTCGTAGTCATCGGTACTTGGACTAATTTGATGAGCACCATAGTGTGGAGAGTGTACGTTGAGTTAATCGGAGCTATCTTCTGTGTCGTATGGTTCTTCAAATCATGTGTGTGTGCTGTTTCCTGTTTGAGTTATTCCCAATTTTATTTAAAGGATATACGAGTTCCAACTTGGTTAATTAACGTTGCTAAAATTGCTTATACCATGGTTATGGCGGGTTGTTTAGTTCCTGTCTGACGTGTTTGAACTCTGCTGGAAATTTATGAGTGCTTACGTGCTGGCGATGTGTAATTTGCTGAGTCTGTTTTAGTTTAAGATGAGTTGTCGTCGTTGTTTAGCTTTTATTTTTACATCCTTCTATAGAACTAGCTTAAGTTATTATAACCGAAAATCAAGGTACATACATATCTACTTTTTTCCTTGGTTAAGAGTTGCTTTTAACCTGATTCCGCCTTTGACTATTTGCTCCTAATCTCAGGCTCTTTAAGGAGACAACGGCTACCTACAGGGTGTTTAAAAAATGACTGGTATATTTGAAACGGCAATAAAAACTAAACGAGCAGCGATAGAAATACACCGTTTGTTGCAATATGCTTGGGACAACAGCAAATTTTCAGGCGGACAAACTTTCGAAATTACAGTAGTTACAATTTTCAACAACAGATGGCGCTGCAAGTGATGTGAAAGATATAGAGGACAACGCAGTCTGTGGGTGCGCCATTCTGTACGTCGTCTTTCTGCTGTAAGCGTGTGCTGTTCACAACGTGCAAGTGTGCTGTAGACAACATGGTTTATTCCGTAGAACAGAGGATTTTTCTGGTGTTGGAATTCCACCGCCTAGAACACAGTGTTGTTGCAACAAGACGAAGTTTTCAACGGAGGTTTAATGTAACCAAAGGACCGAAAAGCGATACAATAAAGGATCTGTTTGAAAAATTTCAACGGACAGGGAACGTGACGGATGAACGTGCTGGAAAGGTAGGGCGACCGCGTACGGCAACCACAGAGGGCAACGCGCAGCTAGTGCAGCAGGTGATCCGACAGCGGCCTCGGGTTTCCGTTCGCCGTGTTGCAGCTGCGGTCCAAATGACGCCAACGTCCACGTATCGTCTCATGCGCCAGAGTTTACACCTCTATCCATACAAAATTCAAACGCGGCAACCCCTCAGCGCCGCTACCATTGCTGCACGAGAGACATTCGCTAACGATATAGTGCACAGGATTGATGACGGCGATATGCATGTGGGCACCATTTGGTTTACTGACGAAGCTTATTTTTACCTGGACGGATTCGTCAATAACAGAACTGGCGCATATGGGGAACCGAAAAGCCCCATGTTGCAGTCCCATCGTCCCTGCATCCTCAAAAAGTACCGGTCTGGGCCGCCATTTCTTCCAAAGGAATCATTGGCCCATTTTTCAGATCCGAAACGATTACTGCATCACGCTATCTGGACATTCTTCGTGAATTTGTGGCGGTACAAACTGCCTTAGACGACACTGCGAACACCTCGTGGTTTATGCAAGATGGTGCCCGGCCACATCGCACGGCCGACGTCTTTAATTTCCTGAATGAATATTTCGATGATCGTGTGATTGCTTTGGGCTATCCGAAACATACAGGAGGCGGCGTGGATTGGCCTCCCTATTCGCCAGACATGAACTCCTGTGACTTCTTTCTGTGGGGACACTTGAAAGACCAGGTGTACCGCCAGAATCCAGAAACAATTGAACAGCTGAAGCAGTACATCTCATCTGCATGTGAAGCCATTCCGCCAGACACGTTGTCAAAGGTTTCGGGTAATTTCATTCAGAGACTACGCCATATTATTGCTACGCATGGTGGATATGTGGCAAATATCGTACTATAGAGTTTCCCAGACCGCAGCGCCATCTGTGGTTGAAAATTGTAACTACTGTAATTTCGAAAGTTTGTGTGCCTGAAAATGTACTGTTGTCCCAAGCATATTGCAACAAACGGTGTATTTCTATCGCTGCTCGTTTAGTTTTTATTGCCGTTTCAAATATACCGGTCATTTTTGAAACACCCTGTATTTATGAGAATTCAAATGCTGACCCTCCTGTTTATGTAAAGGTTATATTTCACATTGTTTTCATAGCTGCTCATTGCCGGCTGTAATTTGGTGTGCTTACAGCTCTTAACTGATGCCTTAGTTCAATATTTGTTAATACTTCATGTGTTAAAGTACAATATTTCTTAATTTAAAAGGTTTTGAGCTGTCCCTCTCTTTCATGAACAAAACAGAACATAAAAACGCGAAACTTCCTAAGGTATATAAATTTAGAGTTAAGTTCAAGCAAATTAAATACAGTCAAACAGTCTAAGAGCAATCATGAGCACAAGAGCAAGGAAAAAGTTACGTTCAAACTCGGGAGGGCATAGGAACATAACCCAGAGGCAACAGCTTTAAATTCTCAACACTTTATTACAATACTTTACATCAAATAAATAGCAGTGACCTAAAAACTTCGTTAATTCAAAGACTGTTAGAAACGGGCGCAACACCTACGCCCCCCCCCCCTTTCCCAGGCCCCTCATTATGCGACCAGCGGCCTCCTGACATGTAATGAACTCTCTCATTACTGGTTGGTAATGGAAACTTCTAAAACAAGGAAGGAGCGTACTGGTAACAACAGATATAATGACATCAGAAGGCCACAATCCTCCCCGCGCTCGCGTTGTAAGTAGGCTGTTTAGGTTTTTATGTTGGTAACGCCACGTAGCGCTCTGTATGAAAATCACTGACTGTGCTGTGTGCAGTCTGTGGCTGGTTTGCATTGTTTGAATATCCGCTATTGTAGTGTTGGGCAGTTGGATGTGAATAGCGCGTAGCGTTGCGCAGTTGGAGGTGAGCCGCCAGCAGTGGTGGATGTGGGGAGAGAAATGTCGGAGTTTTGAGAACCGATGATCTGGACGTGTGTCCGTCAGAGACAGTAAATTTGTAAATTTGTAAGACTGGATGTCATGAACTGATATATATATATATATATATATATATATATATATATATATATATATATATATATATATATATATATAAAATGACTTTTGAACACTATTAAGGTAAATACATTGTTTGTTCTCTATCAAAATCTTTCATTTGCTAACTATGCCTATCAGTAGTTAGTGCCTTCAGTAGTTAGAATATTTTATTTAGCTGGCAGTATTGCAGTAGTTCGAGTGACAAAGATGTTTGTGAGGTAAGTGATTCATGAAAGGTATAGGTTATTGTTAGTCAGTGCCATTCTTTTGTAGGGATTTTTGAAAGTCAGATTGCGTTGCGCTAAAAATATTGTGTGTCAGTTTATTAATGATCAGAATAAGTAAAGAGAGAAATGTCTGAGTACGTTCAGTTTTGCTCAGCTGTTTGAAAATCAAATAACGTATGGTGTTTACCAGTACAGTAATTCATTAATGTTGCTAAGGGGACGTTTCAGAGTCTGTAACACTTTCTTGAGAAGCAACCAGCACATTGACATACCAAATTCGCATTCGATTACCAAAGCTCAGTGCTGTTAGATGCGCAAACCGCACTAACCCTTTAAAGTGAGGGCAATGAGCAAAGTTTTACACACTTGCAGATGTTCATCCATATCATGCCGAAACAAAGCTGAATTCTGCTCAACCACAGAGAGTAACGTTCTATCAGCGCACAACGCCTTCCCGAACGTAAAGCCAACTAAAGACGCTTAACACTGATCGTATTCCAGTTTTAGCGAGTCTCCAAAATGCCCCTGCCCAGCACAGTCACAACGGGCAACTCGACCCGCTGCAACAAGGATCTCCCTGAAGGAGCCGTATCTCCATGTAAGGCCGTGCCCGACGGTTAAACCACACAATAGAACAATGCTTGGCTTCCATTGATGTGTACTGCGAGTTTTAAAGAATACTTCGTCACCTCGTGCCTGCCGTAAACTCAATTTGGACGTAGCACTGCAATCCGCTCGGTGGTAAACCACCGCACTCACTCGCCCGTCCACAGCTGTCTCCATCAGTCCGTGCTATCCTCCTTAAAGCTTCGGCGCTGCATTCTCGCCACCTCGCGGCGAGTGATACTTCGCGGGCCAAATCCAAGACTCTCTCAATCGAGTGCGGACAGTCTCGGTGTCTTCTCTATTCTAGTAGTACTTGAATTCATACTGTGCTCTACTGAATTCATTTTGAGATAGAATCATGTGGGTGAGGTGAAACTCCGCACAGTGTTAAGATTTGAAAGCTAAAAGTAATATTGTTCAAACTTGAAGATTTAAATGCTTATTGCTAATTTTCTTGGATTGTTATAAATAACTGCATTCATTTGAATTTGTCAAATTTCAAGTGTTAAAAATAAATTCGTAATAACAGTTTGCACAACTTGTTAATTAATGCATTTTAACTTTTCTGAGAGACGTGTTTCTTGTGACCTAGCATCTTACCACTCCTAGTTCGTAAGTAGCTTTCGTTTTCTCTTCCGACTCCACTTACGCATAATTATTTTACATTGTATGTAATGTAGGCACTGCTAGGATTCTGTGCCTAGACGTGACGCTTTTGATAAATTGCTGCTTAGCTTCTGTGCCGATATTATGCGATCGCTCTAAAAAAGAAATTTGAGTTGTAATGTAATGTGGCCGAAGCATAGCTTACTCTGAAGACCGTTGTAGTTGAAATCATTCGCTTCGAATGGTACGGGAAATTTTAGAAAGGTACTATATTCCATGCGTACGACGTTGATATTCTGTGTTAGAAGGAAGGCTTTCGTTGTAAGGGATACAAGTGTAGGGAGTGGAGATGTTGTGGTCCTGGTAGCCGGCTGATTGTGAGAGAGAGCTCTGTTGGCTCGGAGCGCCGCTCGCGTGCCAACGCCTCGTCCATCCTGGCGCAGCCCTGACGGCGAGAAAACCCGCCGGGCAGTCAGCATGCTAATCCCGTGCCGGACCCGGCTGTTTAAGCCGCTAAGCCCCTGAACGCCACCCGCTCTGCGAGGCTCTTCGCATAAAAAGGAGGAGCCAGCGGCAGAAAACCGCAGCGACGGCCTGCGGCCGATCGAGGAAAGGTGCTGGTGCTGCCAGTCAACCCAACGTAAATACACTGAGAGGTCAAAGGTCGTAGATAAGAGAAAAAAGTGTTATGATTATTGAATCACTCCTCTGCGAGCCCTCAGAACTGTATTTACATGTAGTGGCGTGGAATCTACGAGGAGATGCACTCAGCCATTGAGCCGCACGAAACTACACTCCTGGAAATTGAAATAAGAACACCGTGAATTCATTGTCCCAGGAAGGGGAAACTTTATTGACACATTCCTGGGGTCAGATACATCACATAATCACACTGACAGAACCACAGGCACATAGACACAGGCAACAGAGCATGCACAATGTCGGCACTAGTACAGTGTATATCCACCTTTCGCAGCAATGCAGGCTGCTATTCTCCCATGGAGACGATCGTAGAGATGCTGGATGTAGTCCTGTGGAACGGCTTGCCATGCCATTTCCACCTGGCGCCTCAGTTGGACCAGCGTTCGTGCTGGACGTGCAGACCGCGTGAGACGACGCTTCATCCAGTCCCAAACATGCTCAATGGGGGACAGATCCGGAGATCTTGCTGGCCAGGGTAGTTGACTTACACCTTCTAGAGCACGTTGGGTGGCACGGGATACATGCGGACGTGCATTGTCCTGTTGGAACAGCAAGTTCCCTTGCCGGTCTAGGAATGGTACAACGATGGGTTCGATGACGGTTTGGATGTACCGTGCACTATTCAGTGTCCCCTCGACGATCACCAGTGGTGTATGGCCAGTGTAGGAGATCGCTCACCACACCATGATGCCGGGTGTTGGCCCTGTGTGCCTCGGTCGTATGCAGTCCTGACTGTGGCGCTCACCTGCACGGCGCCAAACACGCATACGACCATCATTGGCACCAAGGCAGAAGCGACTCTCATCGCTGAAGACGACACGTCTCCATTCGTCCCTCCATTCACGCCTGTCGCGACACCACTGGAGGCGGGCTGCACGATGTTGGGGCGTGAGCGGAAGACGGCCTAACGGTGTGCGGGACCGTAGCCCAGCTTCATGGAGACGGTTGCGAATGGTCCTCGCCGATACCCCAGGAGCAACAGTGTCCCTAATTTGCTGGGAAGTGGCGGTGCGGTCCCCTACGGCACTGCGTAGGATCCTACGGTCTTGGCGTGCATCCGTGCGTCGCTGCGGTCCGGTCCCAAGTCGACGGGCACGTGCACCTTCCACCGACCACTGGCGACAACATCGATGTACTGTGGAGACCTCACGCCCCACGTGTTGAGCAATTCGGCGGTACGTCCACCCGGCCTCCCGCATGCCCACTATACGCCCTCGCTCAAAGTCCGTCAACTGCACATACGGTTCACGCCCACGCTGTCGCGGCATGCTACCAGTGTTAAAGACTGCGATGGAGCTCCGTATGCCACGGCAAACTGGCTGACACTGACCGCGGCGGTGCACAAATGCTGCGCAGCTAGCGCCATTCGACGGCCAACACCGCGGTTCCTGGTGTGTCCGCTGTGCCGTGCGTGTGATCATTGCTTGTACAGCCCTCTCGCAGCGTCCGGAGCAAGTATGGTGGGTCTGACACACCGGTGTCAATGTGTTCTTTTTTCCATTTCCAGGAGTGTATAACATTTCGATCGGGTATTTATAGGACGCTGTCGATTCCAAGTTACGTGCGTCCTTCATGCCGAATCTGGTTCCTTCAGACCCAGCATTCACACTTGAAACGGACCAGGAGGTTACACGACTTGTAGCCCAGCCCTCGCGCGACGTAATCAGACGTGCTAGCACAAATGAAGTCACATGGGCTATCAAGCACACCAACGCTAGAAAAGCCCCTGGGCCTGATGGCATTCAAAACCGTGTCCTCCAGGAGTTCACGGATAAAGCCGTAGAATACCTCACACACCTAACGAATGCCATCCTGACACACCAACACTTCCCTGACTTTTGGAAGGCGGCCAAGGTCCTGATGTTCAGGAAGCCAGGGAAAGACCACTCCCTCCCACAAAATTACCGACCCATCAGTCTGCTGTGCTCGCTCAGCAAGATTGTTGAGAAGGTAATACTAAAACGTATCACTAGGCATTGCATCGCCAACGACACCCTAAGACCGGAGCAATTCGGCTTTAGGAATCACCACTCGACAACACAACAACTCCTCCGCGTAGTCGAACATATAACACACGGCTACAACATGAACAAAGCCACAGGGGCCGTGTTCCTAGACATCGAAAAGGCTTTCGATCGTCTCTGGCACAACGGACTCATACGCAAACTAAGCGAAGCTGGTTTCCCAGACGGACTCGTACGTCTCATACACTCATATCTCACGAACAGATGTTTCAACACTAACGTGCAGGATAAACAATCAACACAACACGGTATCCAAGCTGGAGTACCCCAAGGAAGCATTCTGGGGCCCATCTTGTTTAACCTGTACATTAATGACTACCCAGCGACACGAAACACGACGTTAGCCGTCTACGCGGATGACACAGCCATCCTCGCGCAAGACTGGAAACCGTCGAACATCAACTCACGAATACAGACAGCACTCAGAACAGCTGAACCTTGGCTGGAGCGATGGCGTATTAAAGTAAACGTCGACAAGTGCGAAGCAGTTCTGTTCACACGCAGACCGAAACTACTGCGCAAACACCAACACTGTAGACCGATAACACTACATACACGCCCAATACGTTTCCGAGAGAAAGTCAGATACCTTGGTGTCTGGCTGGACCGGAAACTTACATGGGGGGACCACATCGAATACATTGCCAACCGAGCGCACGCGAGGCTCAAACAGCTCTACCCAATGCTCAACAGGGAAAGCACACTGAATAGGAGGGTGTCGAGGTCCTTATACACGACACTGATTAGACCTCTGATGACGTACGCAGCTCCCGTCTGGGGATATGCAGCTCCCACACGACTGCGCCGCCTGCAGATCATACAGAACAAAGTGCTACGAATCATTAGCAATGCTCCACGCTACACACGCACCGTGGATCTTCACCATGAATACCGCCTTGATACCCTCAAGGAAGTATTCAAGAAACACGCCACACGACTATACAGGAACTCGAGACACTCGAACAATCCTTTCATCCTCACTCTGGGAAACTACGATCACAACCACAGGTGGAAACACAAGCGACCAAAGACACTGCTAGCTAGGGCATAACCACCTATGGTAAACTAACATACGCAAACAGCGACAAACGTCGGTAAGCCCCTGCATATCAGCAATACTGACTGGCAACTACCAGCTGCTATTAGAGCCGACCAACAGGCCACAGCAGGGACACCGACGAGCTCGCCCACAGACGCACGAACAATCTGCCAACACTCCCTCACACTGTGCCTCCGGTATATGACCTATCGGACACAAGACCGATAACAAACATAACTGTTGCAGGCTGCAGGACGCTGAACGAGGACTCTGTACCAGCACCCAGCGCCAGCCGCCGAGCAGCACAAACGCACAACGTCAAGGTATCGACATGCATGATACCCACTACTAACAAAGCCTATCCTTGCACAACCTATCGCAGGCAGCAAGACAACCGCTACTGCTCTTGCCGCCCGACCTAACTTTCGCAGAGGTTTTTTTCCCTTGGCTCTTGCCTTGGCACTTTTTTTCCTCTGCCCTTCAAACCGCTACCCTTCGTCAGATTTCGACCAATCTATCTCCAGATGAGCGCGTATTAATGGTTAATCCTAACCAGACGTACGCAAACATCGCAGTACCCACATCCTGCGACACCTCACTTTAGTGAATACTAACCCTTATGCAGAGATGGCAGTAGACCTTTTGTGTTGGCCATCATGCCGGTGTGGGCGTGGAGGGGCTCCACCTCTTGTGAAAAAAATCCAAGTTACGTTTTATGAACCCAGCATCATCTAGTCAAGAACAGTTCAAATGTGTGTGAAATCTTATGGGACTTAACTCCTAAGGTCATCAGTCCCTAAGCTTAACACTACTTAACCTAAATTATCCTAAGGACAAACAAACACATCCATGCCCGAGGGAGGACTCGAACCTCCGCCGGGACCAGCCGCACAGTCAAGAACAGTTGTGGATATTTCTGCAAGATTTGTGGATCAATATTTGTACAGAACGATCCCAAGTTTTGCAACTGGGTGCCACTTCGGCGACTTGCGCGTCACTAATCTGCTTCATTTATCCAACCGAAGAAAGCGGACCTTGTGTTGCTACATACCGCCTGCCCACCGCTTGCGCTAACAAGTGGTACACAACGAAAACGGTGCCGTACCTTGTGATCTTGGAACATCTTTCTCGATCCTACTTGCAGGCGTGAATCAAGCAGTTAATATGAATATGGATTATCCAAAGCTTATCATAGGCACATATGTAAAAGGGAAGGGGAGTAGTGCAGCTATAACAGCGGGAAGAGTCAAAATTCGACTACATAATTTAGATATATTCAGCATTCCAGATTTAAAAGATAACACGAAAACAATATCAATCGCTGAAATTGGGAGGAGCGAGCGTTCAATATGAAAAACAAGTGTTCAATATCAAGCTTATAGGTTATCGAGCATTAGTTAGAATCAAAGATACAAAATTGCAATTAATGAGACTTCAGTTCAGTTGAGAAGGCGAGAGAAGGGAACAATGCCAATGAGGAGCAACAGTGGACCTTGATGGCGCGTTACCATCTTGTAGGCCATGGCATCGTGCCGTGATGGGCTGATGGCGGCTGGTAGTCGTCCACGAGGCTCTATGTGATGAACACGGCCCCTACGTGTTGATTTCTCCAGGAAACCAACAAAATGAGGCAGAACGACGCTGCTGGATCCTTTTTAAGAACTCGGCCCTACAGAATAACAGGAGACTGTTATGGTAGGCACTATTTTCTATTGGCACCCTAAACGGTCGTTTCCACAAAAAGTTATGTTTCTTTCCAACGATTTCTGAAGAATTCACCATCTCTGTTATGTCACTATTACCTGGCTGGTCCTAAACGCCAACTGCATCCCAGTAATGTGTCCCTACGCTCCTGGCGTTCTTCTTCAAACCAAGGAGTTTCTCTAATGGTCACTGCCATCTTGATGACCACCAATAACTATAGTATGAAAGGATTTGTCTTAAAGTAAACTGTCCCAAAATTAGTCCTGTACAGAGAGAATAATTTTAGGTAATTCCGTCTCTCTCTCTCTCTCTCGTCTCGGGGACGCACAGAGCGTCGGGAGGCAGGGTTTTCGGTGATTTTAATTTACATCTTAATTTGCTAATAAAATAAATGTAGGATCACAGCCTACAGTTTAACTTGGAGTTCTATCCAGTTATAGTTCCTGGAAACTTTTCATATCATTGAGAGATTGGGTCTAGATTAAAGGCACATTGAAAATTTCCATGGTCCGGCAAGGATTTAGTCTCGCCACCTCTCGGTTTACAGGCACATGCTTTACTATTAGACTAGCAGGTCCGATCTCAAATGAATTAGGACAGCATAATCTGCAGGGCCAAGTCATGGTCGTAAATTTACTATCGTGTTCGTCTAGTCACCTAATTGCAGTCGAAGAGTCGAAACTTCTAACATAGTTGTGCAGAAACATGGCACCACCATCAGGGTAATCTAATCCAAGAATGGGATGCACACGGTCTTCTATAATGTCACCATATTGAACACACATCATTCGTCTCAGCAGACTGATAATGGGCTCTAATTGTGGTCACGTGAATACAGTGCACGCCACAACTGAGCCGACTCCTGCATGGACACAATCCTGTCGACGCGCAGGATCTGTAGCTTTTAAGGGGCGTAGCTACACTCTCACTTGGCCGTCAGCTCGATACAACTGAAACGGAACTCATAGAACAATGCTACATGCCGCCAGTTCCATCGTCCAGAGACGATGTTAACGGGTCCATGACTGTCGTTGAGCTCTGTGTTGAAGTATCAACAGTGGAATGCGAGTCTCTCGTCGGCTGCTGAAGCCCGTACAGACATTCCTATTTTGTTTCCTGACTCCGCACAGTGTATTGTCGCACATGGTGGAGGTTACGCCACGTTCATTCGTCAAACAAGAGCGGACGCCCCATGCGGCGGTTTACGCGTGTAGATGCATTTTCTTTGTGCTACTGAACATCCATCCTAGGCACTGGGAACTCTTACGTAACCCTCGATATGCTATGAACCATGCGTCGTGGACCAGTTATCATCCCACGTTCAAAGTCGATTAACTCACAACCTGTAGCGTAGGAAAAACAGTCACCTAATGTTGGAATACAGCATTGGACGCGTGCCGCTTGGCACAGTTACATCGATTAAATATCTAGGCACAACGTTGCAAAGCGATACGTAACGGAACGGTTCAAAAAATGGTTCAAATGGCTCTGAGCACTGTGGGACTTAACACTTAAGGTCTTCAGTCACCTAGAACTTAGAACTACTTAAACCTAACTAACCTAAGGACATCACAAACATCCATGCCAGAGGCAGGATTCGAACCTGCGACCGTAGTGGTCGAGCGTTTCCAGACTGAAGCGCCTAGAACAGCACGTTAGTTGGTAGTAGAGAAAGTGATTGGTCGACTCCGCTTTATTAGGAGAATTTTGGCAAATGTAGCTCATCTGTGAAGAATATGGCGTATAGAACACTAGTGCCATCCATTCTTGTGGACAGCACTAGAGTTTGGGATCCCCGTCATATCGTATTAAAGGAAGACATTGAAGTAATATGCAGGCGTGCTGCTAGATTTGTTACTGGTAGATAAGACCATCACGCAAGTACAATGGGAATTTTTCTTTTTCTTTCTTTCTTCAGGTCCTTGTTCCCAATCATGTAGGGCGGCCATGTTACTATTCATTTGGCAGTGTTAGTGGCAGAGGGTGGCTGGATGCCCTTCCTGCCACCACCCCGAACCCCCAGGACAGAAGTAGTGTGCCCCAGCTGTCTGCGTCTAATGTAAGTCGTGGAATAGTGCGAACTTTTTAAATGTCTGTGAGACATGTGACTGACATGGAACGAGGGGACCAGCCCACTATTCATCCAGCAGGATGTGGAAAACCGCCAAAAAACCATATTCAGGCTTGTCAGCAGACCCGCCCTCGTCGTTAATCCGCCGATGCAGGGCCTGTTCGCCTGCCTGAGTCCAGGAAGCAGAGCATTAGCACTCTTGGCTACGCTGGAGGGTGCAAGTATTACAAAAATGCTGCGTGAAAAATCAGAATCACTGGGGGGAACACGAAGTTCTCTTCGCAAGATACTATTAAGGAAATTTAGAGAACCAGCATTTCACCCTGACTGCAGAACGGTTCCGCCGCCTCCAACGCACATTTAGTGTTAAGGATGACGCAGATCAGAGAAATAAGGGCTCGTACAGAGGCTGATATACAGCCGCTTATCCCTCACTCTGGTTGCGAGTGGAAGAGGTAAAGAAATGACTATTAGTGGTATGTAATACCCTCCGTCATTTGTTACTGCTCAGATATCGTGTCTACAGTTGCACCGTCCGTAACATCTAGCCACTGCATTCAGGTATCATCAAGGTGCAAACCTCCGTCCCCTACCCCTCCACCGCCCACCGTGACTTCTCGGCAGTCAGTAGAATCATCAGTACAATTTTAAAGAAATGTAACTCATCCTCGGAAAAAGTGCTATACAAAATACGTCTTCGAGCAAATCTTCGCTGTAATTTATCAGTGCTGTACTCGTACCTGGTAGGATAAACAGAGAAATTACAGAAGTTTCAAATTCGTTTGGATGCCCGATAGCGTTACGGAGTTGCTCGACTAAGAAGGTTTGTTACTCAACAAATACCAATGGGAGACACTACGAAAAAGACGTTGTGCATCGCAGAGATATGTGCTGTTGCAATTCCCAAAGCATACGTCCCATTAAGAGCCAGTCAACGCATTACTTCCTCCCACATACATCTCGCGAAATGATCACGAGTGGAAAATTAGACCAGTTACACGTTGTTCTACGCACTCAAGAAGGGGAGAGGACAACAAGGAGTAATGATACTCCCATCGTAAGATGGATTGCGGATACAGCTGTAGATCCTACGTTAAAAGCTTAGTAAGGGTGTTCATTAACCTGGCTAGATAATATAGTTGTGTGCCAGTGAAAAGAAACACCCGATGGCAATGGTGGATGCGCAGCCTCGTCAGCTGGGACACCGACTAGTGACGTGACGAATGGCCACACACAGCTCACCCTGAGCACTCCCCATCATGACGGATGGCAGCATCTCCTCTCTCCCTCCCCCCCCCCCCTTCCTCCTCCGCACCCCTGACAGCGACGCAACCCGTTCTGCTCCTAGCACAGATTTACGACCCAACTATGCTTCGTCTCTGACATTGCCGGAAGCCGTTACACTACTGACATCTACGTCGCTTTTATTTGCCTAATAAAGGAGCACATGAACACAAATATGACTTTTCTTCTTCCTCACCGTCTGTCTCTCAAGGCATCGGTGACCTTTTGCCCCTCCGCGCGATCTTCTGTTTGGTGAGGGTGATGACGGGCTATCTTGGGGTATCCAGCCAACGTTGCACCGGTCTCCCAATAGGTGGTGTACCGCCGTCTTTCAATAAACACCCCTGTTTCGCAATTTTTTCTTGATCTGTTCGAAGTGCGTATCAGTACCACAGTAGGTGGCTTTCTCTCACTTCTGAACGGTAGGTGCCTCTCTGTGGATTTTATCATTGATCACGTGATCATAAAGTGTCAGGCCAGATATGACAGAAACATGTTAGATTCCTTTACAAAAAGTTGTTAGTCTGCTTCTTTTGTTGTGGGCTAACAGTCTGCACTGTACAAGGCAACTGAGCCGGTTTTAGCGCGTTGCATTTTCCACTTTGAAACACGACAGCTCTCGCGCGGACTTTATGTCGTATCACACACAAACACACACACACACACACACACACACACACACACACACTCAAACGCAAGCCATTTGTTCGCAGAGATTCTCAGTCGCTATCATCTCTGTATGCTAGCGGAGTAAGTTTTAGGAAAGCATCACGATGCTTGGTCTTGGTCGTACACAGAGTTTTATCTGTGACGCCAATCGAACGTAAACCATCAACGTTTCTGCAAAACCTCATGTGGTCGAGGAAAGCCTTACTCTGGTCCCAAAATCTTCGTCCAAGACGCTTGTCTTGTGTCTTTCGAGACAGGAGCATTCAAACTGCTACTATAAGAAATTTGGCGAGATCGCAGCCTGCATAGTGTGTTCGCGCGTTTTGTGTACGTTGTTGGAGTTTTTCACATTTTGCGCGCTCCATTTTCATTCGTCTTGCTTTGGGGACCTTAATCCCATTTTAGTCATTCGATTTCATCGGAACACGTGGCAGCCAAGTTCCGATCCTAGTTCAAACATCTGTAGACCTGTGTCACTTATAATCGCAATCTCCCACTCGTAAAGACATGATACGTAACATTGTAATTTTATTTTGAATTTTCGAAGTAGTGAACCCATATTTCATCGCCTGTGAAGATGTCCGACAAAAGATTGCCACGATACGCACAGGTGGTCCTTCGTTGCTCTTTCTGGTCTTCTGTTAGGTACCCCACCTGGTGGACGACGATGTTTGATTTGTCGGGCGCTCAACTGCGCGTTCATTAGCGTCCGTACACATTCCCAATCTGTACACAGTCCAATCTAGCCACTTTCATGAGTAACGATGGAATGACGAGGACAGCACAAACATCCGGTCCCCGGGCAGAGAAAAATCCCAATCCGGCCGGAAATCGAAACCGGGTCCCCGTGATGCAGAGGTAATAACGCTAGCCACTAGACCACGAGCTGCGGACCTGGTGGAGGAGTGTGTCAGCACTGCCAACAGAGACGTCCAGTTGGGCAGCGAGGTGTTTGTGATCCGTCGATCACCGCGCATGAGAGTGTACGCACACTGCAATTTTGCAAGAGTTACCGCTGTGTGCACACGGCCTGCACGCGGGAGAAGGGACAGGTTTGCGACGTCTGGTTGAGATGATGACAGACGCCTCGCCCAACGACTTACCGTGCTTTTGTTCACTGTCAGGTCTCCGTAGACATTCTGCAAGCACCTATGAAAACATGCGATGTTTCGGTTTTCTAACTAACGAAACTCAATGACAGCTCTCTGCCTGGAACGCGCCTCCGCTACGGACGCCATTTTGAAGGCACGCCACACATCGGAACTTCGTGAAACTATAGGGGCTGAAGCGGGAATATTACACAACAAATTACGCATTTTTTCAACCAAAAATTGGCCGAGATAAACAATGTGTTGCCTTTCTTACTGAGCGCCCTTTGTATCTTCACCATCATTACCACAGCTTGCTACTATTCTGCAGAATTAATGGCATAAGATTACCCTGAAATCCATTAAGGACCTATAGTTTCCACTCTGAGACAAATAGTAGCTGTTTAGAATGGTAATGACCTTTGTAGGCTGTATTATTTACGGTAATGTGTTGTGTTTGTGGTGTATTCATATTTTTGTCCTCTCCCTGTATGCGCGCCCTCAAACCTACAACTTCAGTTGATATACAAGGTCTACAACTTTGCCTCTGCCGTTTTTTCTCGAAGTTCTAGACTTTATTGTGATAAACTTACAAAAAATTTACGATTCAAAGTATTGGCCATCGTTTGCCACTGCTTTCTCCTAGCTTTAGGGCAGCATACGATTCCCGCAGTGTACAAACTGGGCATCTTTTTGAGGGGAACCATGAATCGACCCAGTTTAGCACTTGTCATTATGACCGCAAGTTCTTGTCAGCTAGGTCGTGTGTGATACATCGAGAAAGGTCGCAGTCAGAGGAAGGAATATCTGGAGACTACAGCGGGTGGGGCAGAACTTCCATTTCAACGTTTCCAAGTACGTTTTGACGGGATTTTCGACATGGGGTCGTGCACTGTCATGCTGAAAAATCTGTTTTTCATGTCTATCGCTGTACTGTGGCCGTCTGTCTTTCAGTGCTCGGCTCAAACACATCAAATGCTTTTGACAACGATCTCCTGTGTTTGTTCCCGTCGGTTGCAGTAGCATCGAAAGCTTTCTCTCTTTCACAACCATGCCGTCTTCAACGTCAAAATTACCATTATTAAAGCATGGAAACCATTTTCTGCGAACTTCTGTCACTAACAGGCGTCTCATCATAGGTCTTACCCAGCCTTCTATGAGCCTCAGCCGCAGATTTCTTCATATCAAAGCAGAAAGTTAAAACCTCCAGCAGATGACGAAAACTGAGCTCATAAGTCTACGCATTCAGTCGAGAACAACTATATGATGCAATCAAAAATCGACTGATATTTTGATGGCGTTATGTTCTCAAATGCCCAAGTACGAGGGCTATCCACAAAGTACATTACCTTTTGGAATTAAAAATAAAGCATTGGAAATTTTTTTTATTATATACAGATGAAAGCCACACTTAAATACTACTTTTCTACATAGTTGCCATTTAAGTTAAGGCACTTATCGTAGCGATGGACGAGCTTGGAAATTCCTTCGTCGTAAAATTCGGCCGCCTGCGCCTTCAACCGCGTGGTTACCTCTTCTTGAAGCTGTGCGTCGTCATCAAAACGCTGCATAGCCAACCACTTCTTCATTGCTGGGAATGAGTGGAAGTCGCTCGGTGCCAGGTCGGGACTGTACGGCGGATGAGGCAACAACTCCCACTTAAAAGATTCGAGAACTTCACGAGTGGCATTTGCCGTGTGGGCCCGGGCGTTGTCGCGAATGACACGGCGAACAACTTGCGCCACTACTTTCCACTACTGCCGTCTACTAAAAAACGGCGGAAGCGAAGTTGTAGACCTTATACAAGGTCAAATTGTGTAGAATATGTTGGGAAAAGGATTCTTCTTCCAGGCTGTGTCGTGAATTTTTGCCCGCTTCGATGGGCGTGTCCAGTGATTGTGGCTGATAGCCGAGAGGTCGACTCAAGCGCCGCGGTCTGTTGCCATCGCCGCCGCGCTAGAGCTGCGAGGCATTTGGGTGGGGACGTGTCAGTCCGTGGAGAACAAGTGAGGAAGGAGGAGAAGGCAGCAACAGTGACTGGTGTGAGCAATGCAGAGCGAGCTCCAAGTTCGCGTGGCCATATGTGGGGCAGTCTTGCCGAGATGGAATCCAGATCTAACCCAGCAGCTGACGAAACTTATTACCAACGCGCGGGTATCAGTTTCTGATACGGATAGGCAGACGTTGACTGGCATATTCGCTCCAGGGTAGGCTGCGCTGATAATATACACGTGGACAATTATCCGTAGTGGCGGCGCACAACGAGAGTGTCGCGTCGATAGTGCTTCACGAAAACATCGCATATGTCAGATGAGAAGTCACTTGCGCTCTGGCTGTGATTCACGTTAAGCAGTGATAGCAATTGCATGTTTCAGTATTTTCTTTTACTATTGTCCTAACGACGGGGCCGCTAAAGGGCCTAAGAGAGTTTTGCTGAAACACGTTGCATGGGGGCTTAATTATATAAATGTGAAATGCAAATAATTTTTTAATTTTTTAGTAGCTGGCTGTCCGATTACGAAGTCTCGTAAACGGTTGGCCCTGACTAGTTTTAGTACGCAATCTGACTGCATAGAATAACAACAAAGAATGGAATGAAATTTTCCGTTAACACAATTAATTAATTAAGTCCCCAGCAGCTATAAAACCAACGCAACAACAAGGCACAAGTGTAACTGTTCTGTGTGTGGAAGTGTGATTCAACGTACACATCTGGCACGGTTCTTCTTCAATAAGACAAGAAATTTTAAATGTCATTTATACTGAAGTAATTAAAAAAAATATAAACACTATAATTGCGTAAGGAAACCAGAATTACACTCTAATACAAGAACACGAGCCAGATGCTTTGTTGACTAAACCTGTAATGACGCATTATTTAAGACACTGAAATAATAAAAAAAACAGGAAATATTTTACCTTCATATATATTGACGAAAAGCACTCTGGTCATTACAATATCTCCATTCGAATAACATCTGCTGTCTAGCCCACCAAACAACTGCATGAAACATGGAACAAGCACTCTCCACTACGACTTCTCGACAAGAACTTTTCACTACGACATCTCAGCAAGCACTCTCCACTACGACTTCTCGACAAGAACTTTTCACTACGACATCTCAGCAAGCACTCTCCACTACCACTTCTCGACAAGCACTGCCAGTGGAGGCGGCGGAATAAAACTCTTTGGCGCAATCTCTGGCGCTGTGGCTCAGTGTAGCCACCTTTCAACGTTTCAGTTGTTGGTGATTTATGTGAATTATACCCTGTGTATTAATCGGTTAACCTAATGTAACTCTTCATATTGTCTATATTACGGCACAACCTAGTGTTCCTTCTGTGTTGTTTGCCTGTTTCACATTGCCTTTAGTTTATCGGCGAAATTAATATTAGCTTAAGCTGTTTTATGTCACTTTTCATTAATATTTTAATTTTAAAAGTTACCTTAAATTCGTGTATAGTACCCTATTCCAGTGTTGTCCCTTCCAGTTTGTATAGTTAATTGTAGGCTTTTTGATTTGCGTTGTGATGCCCTGTCTTGTAAAGTTACTGAAGTAACTGGCAAAACGTTGGAGAAAGGCGAATATAAGGTTCCCTGCCAATTACATAATAGCTTCTCAACCCAATTTTCATAGCTAAACTAAGAATGTCAAATGGACAAATTAAGCATCAAATCAACCAAAGTAAGTGATCAGAGGGAAAATCTGAATATTTCATCAACAGCTGCTGCTCTAAATGAAGTGTCATAAAGTTCGTCTTCTTGAGTCCCAGCTATTTTCCAGATAAAGACTTACACTGATGTAGAAATTGCGGGATTCTTCTTTCATCCTGGAATAATTTTAATCGTAATAGAAACCGATCGATATCTAAATATGTCATTCTCTGAACTAACCTAGAAAATAGAAAAGCGGTCAAATGTTTTATGAAATGATTTGTATAAAGTTGAGAAATAAAATAGATTAGAGAAACGTGAGGCGCTTCGTTTGTTTAACATGACTTCGATCATCATTCAAGGGCGCTTTATATGTTCCTCTACTCCATTTTATTTCTTACTTATAGACAAATCATTTCCCAAAACATTTTACCGTTCCTTTTTTAGTTTTATCCTCACTTTTTATTGGGCACAAGAACTCTGATTTGCTGAATGTGTTTTTAAACATGATTAGTAGTTATGCCTCTTCAACACCGAGTCGCAAACCGCTACCAAAGAATTATAGCACCGCAATAGCTGCATGTCCATGTAAAATCGATGTACTACAGAAAGTCAGATGCCGCTTCCATTGAATAATGTTACTGTCAGGGTAGAGGTTTCTCTTGGAACTACGACTGATTTTGCTCGATGTCCAGGAAAATCATCACTGACGCATTCGACAGTACGACGGAATTCTGCAAATAAACTGCAGATGGTATTTTCTTAAGATGACTGATTTCCAAATGTTGAGCGAAGCGATTCGATTCATTATTCTTTAGTTACGCTTTGATGAAAGTTATACACTCATCCAGCGCGAAATTTCAATTTTTTCATAACACTGTTCCCTCAAACGCTCACAGAATTAAAATTTACAGGCCAGTTTCTGAGATATCGCTGTGCTGAAAGTAAAAAATGACAAGGTTTGAAACAATATTAAGGTCGAGAGCATTTTATCAATACTAAAGACACATCTCAATACGTCAGTTAGTTGTTAGTTTGCAAGAACTTAACGGTCGATTCTCGCTTCTACTGGTTCGACTTCAGAGTTGCTTGTTTTTATTCTCTAAATTCAATTTATATTTCACAGTTTTTCTCGTAAAATCTTGAAGCGTTTGGCTACATTTAATAGTTCAAAAATTACCAATAGCTTTTTTGGGAAGAAAGATATACAAATATTTACCTGCTCGTCAAGAGGGTATAGATTACGAAATAATGAATGAAGGATTTCCTGGGCAGGTTAAAGATACCAGAGATTGTCGAGGAGTGGATAATGGACCGGACAATTTATTATAATAACTGACATCTACGCGCATTGTAGAAAACCAAAGAAACGAATTAAAGCACAAAAGAAAAATAAGTTTTTAAGGTGTACCTTGTAGCAGACAGCTGCATACGAGATCTCTAGCAAACTACTGTGACCCATTATTGAGTACTGCTAGAGTGTTTGGGATCACTGCTAGGTAGGATTAAAGGAAGATACTGAAGCAGTTCGGAGGCGGGCTGCTAGATTTCTTACCGGTAGGTTCGGACAACGCGCAAAAGCAAAAGGGAATGCCTGGAGCGTGACGACGTTCTTTTCGCTGAACACTATTGAGAAAATACAGAGAAACTGCAGAACGATTCTACGAGGGTGAGTCAAATGAAAACCTTAAATTTGTAATAACAAATCGAAATTTCGCGCTATTATCCTGTAAGTTGGTAAGCGTGCTACAAACAGTTTGCAGAATGTCCTGTAGGTGGCAGCATAGAGCAGATGCACACATACCGCCGCAGTATCAGTATAAAGATGGCCGACCCACTTGCGACTTGCACCAGGGAGGAACAGCGTTCTGTTATTCGGTTTTTGCGTAGTGAAGGTGTGAAACCTATTTAAATTCATCGGCGAATAAAGTTTCAATACGGCGATGCATATTTGTCACAGCAGCAAGTCTACGAATGGAGTAGGAAGTTCGCAAATAGTGTGACTTCAATGGAAGATGCTCCTCGTCCAGGTCAAGCACAACGAGTTATGACTCCACAGAACATTGCAGCAATTGAAGCCATAGTGAAGGAAAACCGCCGAGTGACACTGAATGACATTGCAGCATGTTTACAGATTAGTCAAGGGTCAGCACACCACATTGTGCATGATGTGCTCCAGTTTCACAAACTGTATGCAAGATGGGTGTCACGACAGCTGACTTCTGAAGTGAGAGAACGACGTGTTGATGCTTGTGAACAACTTCTTCGGCGCTTTGAACAAGAAAGTGATGGCTTCATTGCAAGAATCGTTACTGGGGACGAAACCTGGGTTCACTTCCACCAACCGGAAACGAAGAGAGCGAGCAAGGAATGGCGCCATTCCTCGTCACCAAAACCAAAGAAGTTTCGAACAGAACCATCGGCAGGGAAGATTATGCTGACTCTCTTTTGGGACGAAAAATCCGTCATTTTGGAGCATTAAATGCCTAGAGGGACCACTATCACCAGTGCATCATACACAGATCTCCTAAAAAATCATCTGCGGCCTCTAGTCAAACCAAAGCGACGTGGATTGCTGTCAGCAGGTGACCTTTTGCGACATGACAATGCAAGGCCCCACACTGCCCGTACAACAGTTGCAACAATCACAGACCTGCATTTTGAGTGTCTTCCTCATCCACCATACTCACCAGACCTTGCCCCAAGTGATTTCCATATGTTTGGACCACTCTAACACGCAATGGAAGGAAAGAAGTTCCGTTCTGATGAAGAGGTACGCCACGCGGTGCATGGGTGGTTGCGTGGACTACCAAAAGAATTTTTTTCTAAAGGAATTTATGCACTTTGTAAGCGCTGGAGGTCTTGCATTGAGCGTGGGGGAGATTATGTTGAAAAGTGATACAGCTTTGTACCACTTCTGCACAATAAATAATATCTACAAAAATATTTAAGGTTTTCAATTGACACACCCTCGTATTACCACCAACGCACATTTCAGTTATGTGCCGCGAAGACAAGATAAGAGAACTATATATGACGGTAGTATCTGTTCCCGAAAGAACAGTTACGGTGGATGACCATGCAGCTTTGCTAGAAATGAAATGATAATTAAATAGACACCCTAGCTACAAGCAGGCGTTGATGCACTTCATTGGGGACATGTTGAAAATGTGTGCCCCGACCGCGACTCGAACCCGGGATCTCCTGCTTACATGGCAGACGCTCTATCCATCTGAGCCACCGCAGGCACAGAGCTCAGTGCGTCTGCAGGGACTTATCCCTTGCACGCTCCCCGAGAGACCCACATTCCCAACATGTCCACACCACTACGTTCGTAGTGCGCCTAATAGATGTTTGCCCATCATACTCATTACTCGTGGCAGATTAATCTACCAAGTCCCGTACGAGTTCGGGCATAGCGTGTGCGTTCGCACAAGAAGGTCAAAGGCCGGGAACCCATATTTTTAACTGCAGCTAGGGTGTCTATTTAATTATCATTTCATTTCTAGCAAAGCTGCATGGTCATCCACGGTAACTGTTCTTTCGGGAACAGATACTACCGTCATATATAGTTAAAAATATGGGTTCCCGGCCTTTGACCTTCTTGTGCGAACGCACACGCTATGCCCGAACTCGTACGGGACTTGGTAGATTAATCTGCCACGAGTAATGAGTATGATGCGCAAACATCTATTAGGCACACTACGAATGTAGTGTTGTGGACATGTTGGGAATGTGAATCTCACGGGGAGCGTGCAAGGGATAAGTCCCTGCAGACGCACTATCCTCTGTGCCCGCGGTGGCTCAGATGGATAGAGCGTCTGCCATGTAAGCAGGAGATCCCGGATTCGAGTCGCGGTCGGGGCACACATTTTCAACATGTCCCCAATGAAGTGTATCAACGTCTACTTGCAGCTAGCGTGTCTATTTAATTATCATTTCAAGGTAAGAGATATTAGGGCTCGTACAGATAGCCTTTTTATCTCGCTCCGTTTGTGCGTGGAGTAGGAAGGACAATGGTTAGCTGTGGAAGAAGGTACCTGCCACATGCACCTTATAGTGCCTTACGGAATATGTATGTAGATCTTCATGTCTCTTACTGTACTTAGTTTTCACAGGCAACTTATTAGTCGACAACAGTATTAATGCACATGGGAGTGGGGGCACTTCGGTCGGCTTATCGTGAGTTTTTATTCCGGTATTTCGTGAGGATACGCTGAACCAGTTAGTAGTGTACGAGCAACTATCTAGAAATCCTTCACAGTGCGATGAAGTTTCCCTAATCGACACTGTAATTGTTTACACCAAGTGATTCCGACAACGGGCAATGGAGACCAAGTGCAATAATACCGTGGTCCGGTTACAATTACTTTTCTTCCTTCAGTTCCTCTATTTTTCTGCATTACGCATCACTTGGTCTGCCGTTCACACAGGACTGGAAGACAACATATACGAGTAGTAACGGTAACACCATCACTTTCATTTAGTCGTTCTATTCAGACGCTACCACTTTCGGTGTTACGGCAAACCATATTTAAGGCACTCTACGACTCTAGATGATTATATTGATAGCGGAAATCAACTTAATTTCTGTAGAATGTGCAAACACCAACCCCAGCTAAAGTGAATCATGTTATCGCCTAAGGGCTGTGCGGCGGCAGTACATTAAATCAACTTCTAACAAACCTACCACAACAAAGGTCAAAATTTAATAATGATTGTGGTGTTGCTCACGCTGCTAAATACTGCATTTTCGGGCAACAACAGTCATATTATGTGGCAGGTGTCATTAGAGCACAGTTAATAAAGTCATTTCATGTAATAATGAATAAACTAGGCACTCATCTTTTCGTGTTTCCCTCGCTGGTCTCGTTGTAAAATCACGGCTCAATCGTCGAAAATCTAGGTGGTGATGATTCCAAGCTCGGATGCAAAGAGGCCTAGGTTTTATTCTGCTATATTCAAAAGTCTTATAGATGTGTTTCACAAACCATTCTTGAAGATTAAACCTTTGAAAGTTAGCAGAATGGTGATGTAAAAAATAATCAGCACTCCGAATTTAAGTTACACTTCCTTTTTATTGCTTTTGTCGCAATATCGCGTAACACGCAAAATATCACTTCACAATACAAAACATACTTGAAGACATCTTCCTCACTGTCACAGTTTAAGTTCACATTTTATAAGCTGACTACGTTATGCGTCTTTCCAACATGACGTCCAAGACTTGAGCCTCTAAAGGTCCGACTCTCTAACTAGTAACTAACTAATAATCGCTTACGCGCCCAAAAATCAGGAGTTACAAGTAAGTCAAAGATCATAGTGACAAAAGAAAGAATACACATAAGAATAATATCATTGCAATATAAACATATCGATGTATCAAAGTACCTCTACATTAATGAAATCAAATCTGAATGTTGTCTCAGAAATATGTTAACTACTTTACGGAAACACAGTAGAATATTGCTGGTATCGAGAAGTTCAGATGAGGTGCCGTAATGGTTACGTAATTCAAGTACCATTACAAACTCAGCACATCAGTTTGGATGCAAGACATTTTTTTCGGTCGATTACTCAAAAATATGAGTAAATGTTTTTGATGCTGTTATCAGAAATTAGATCCCCCTTTAGCCATAATGTCCAGCTTTTTCACAAAATAGACATTTATAGTTTACGATTTTTTATTTACTCTTTTGCAGATACTATAACAATGTTATGACAAGAAACAGGATATATTAGTATATGATGACTATTAAAAGAACTACTGCAGAGAGTCAAATAATATTAACAGTTGAACTCTCAAAATCCTCATCAATTTTCTTAGCAGAATTGTTACTGCGTTTCAGATTATTATTCTATGTGTTTTTTTCGTAAAATCTATGCTTCCAAATTAACTTTAGCGTCTGCCCAACTTTCTGTGATTCCACTTGGTCAACTTCATAACACCAAAAAACGTACCGAAACAAATATTAGCAAAGTGTGTTAATTTATGTTTTCTCCTCTTCCATTGCAAACAAAATTAGTGCTCATGTCAAGTCGGGGGAATTACTATCTCCGTGGATTTCCTGGTGAGTGACTTGTAATATCATTAACAATAGTAAACGGTGTGTTGTTTAAGTGCCGTTTTTGAAAATGAAAGGCGTTTCGTATATATACGCTGATTATCTCGATCTTTTTTTTTTTTTGTGGTTTTAGGGCGCACAACTTCAACGGTCATTAGCGCCCAGACTACATTAGGAATGCACCGCGAGGCACAAGTTTAAAACAGCAACTAAAAGGGAAAACACGATAAAAGATCGACAGGCATAGGATTAAAAAAAACAGCATAATTAAATGTCCTTAGACAGGTTGGTCAATTTGATAAAATGAAGAACGCGAGCAGCTGCTCCTGGGTCATCCGCTAAAATGGCATCGAGAGTACATGGCAGGCCAAGATCAAGACGCAGTGGAGTAAAATCCGGACAGGACGTTAAAATGTGGCGGACCGTCAGCAAGTGCCCACATGGGCAGAACGGCGCCGGCGCAGCCGTCAGCAGATGGCGATGGCTGAACCGGCAGTGTCCAATTCTTAACCGGGCCAACACTACCTCCTCCCGCCGAGAGGGGCGTGAGGAGGACGTCCAAGCCGCGGGAAGAGGTTTCAAGTCCCGAAGCTTGTTGTCCGTAAGAGCAGCCCAATCGGCATGCCACAGCGATAAAATGCGCCGACAAATGACCCTGCTACAATCTAATAAAGGGAGACAACAAGAAGCTGTCCGAGACTGGAGGACCGCAGCCTTGGCCGCGGCATCTGCAGCTTCGTTCCCAGGGATACCGACATGGCCAGGAACCCACATAAAGCTAACCGGAGAACCGTCGTCCACCAGCTGCTGAAGAGAGCGTTGGATCCGATGCACGAAAGGGTGAAACGGATACGGATCACTGAGGCTCTGGATGGCGCTCAGGGAATCAGAGCAGATGACATAAGCAGAATGTCGGTGGCGGCAGATGTAAAGAACAGCCTGGTAGAGGGCAAAGAGCTCAGCTGTGAAGACCGAACAATGGCCATGGAGCCGGTATTTGAAACTTTGTGCCCCGACAATAAAAGAACAACCGACCCCGTCATTGGTCTTAGAGCCATCTGTATAAATGAAGGTCATATTAATGAACTTCGAACGAAGTTCGACAAAACGGGAGCGGTATACCGAACCGGGGGTAACCTCCTTTGGGAGCGAGCTGAGGTCAAGGTGAACGCGAACCTGAGCCTGGAGCCAAGGTGGCGTGTGGCTCTCGCCAACTCTAAAGGTTGCAGGGAGTGAAAAATCAAGATGTTGAAGGAGGCGACGAAAGCGAACTCCAGGGGGAAGCAGGGCAGAGGCAGACAACCCGTATTGACGATCGAGGGAGTCGTCAAAAAAGGAACGATAAGACGGGTGGTCGGGCATTGACAGTAGCCGACAGGCATACCGACAAAGCAGTATATCGCGCCGGTAGGGCAG
This sequence comes from Schistocerca piceifrons, assembly GCF_021461385.2. Taxonomy (NCBI): domain Eukaryota; kingdom Metazoa; phylum Arthropoda; class Insecta; order Orthoptera; family Acrididae; genus Schistocerca; species Schistocerca piceifrons. The sequence continues at coordinate 673,819,115 of NC_060142.1, read as the reverse complement.
TGGCAATTCACCGGCTTCAGCATGAAGACTCTCGACGGGATTAGTATAAAATGCTCCGATCGCAAGACGTAAACCCCGATGTTGTATGGAGTTGAGGCGGCGTAAGATGGACGGCCGTGCAGAGGAGTATACGAAGCTCCCATAATCCAGCTTTGAGCGGACGATCGACCGATATAGGCGAAGTAGGACGGTTCGATCCGCTCCCCACGACATACCACTGAGAACACGGAGGACATTTAGTGAATGGGTACAACGGGCAGCCAAATATGACACATGTGGAGACCAACTAAGTTTCCTGTCAGATGTAAGACCTAAAAATTTTGTTGTCTCCACGAATGGGAGAGCAACGGGACCGAGTCGTAAGGACGGTGGGAGAAACTCTTTGTAGCGCCAGAAGTTAATACAGACCGTCTTCTCGGCAGAAAAACGGAAGCCACTGGCGACCCTCCAGGAGTAAAGACGGTCAAGAGAACGCTGAAGACAGCGCTCCAGGAAACATGTATGCTGCGCGCTGCAATAGATGGTAAAATCGTCCACGAAAAGGGAGCCTGATACATCAGCTGGGAGGCAATCCATTATTGGATTGATCGCTATGGCGAAGAGAGCGACGCTCAAAACTGAGCCCTGTGGCACCCCATTCTCCTGGCGAAAGGTGTCTGACAGGACAGAACCCACACGTACCCTGAACTGTCGATCCATTAAAAAGGAACGAATAAAAAGAGGGAGGCGACCGCGAAGGCCCCATGTATGCATGGTGCGGAGAATGCCCGCCCTCCAACAGGTGTCGTAAGCCTTCTCCAAATCAAAGAACACAGCCGCGGTCGGGCGCTTCCGCAAGAAGTTATTCATAATGAAGGTTGACAAGGTAACCAGATGGTCAACAGCAGAGCGGCGCCTACGAAATCCACATTGTACATTGGTAAGTAGGCGCCGAGATTCGAGCAGCCAAACCAAGCGAGAGTTAACCATTCGCTCCATCACCTTACAGACACAGCTGGTAAGCGAGATGGGTCGATAACTGGAAGGCAAGTGCTTGTCCTTCCCCGGCTTAGGAAACGGTACAACAATAGACTCGCGCCAGCATGCGGGAACATGTCCCTCAATCCAGATGCGATTATAAGTACGAAGAAGGAAACCTTTACCCGCAGGAGATCTGAATATGAATAGAATCAGGCCCTGGAGCGGAGGACCGTGACCGGGCAAGTGCATTTTCGAGTTCCCGCATGGTGAAAGGGGCATTATAACTTTCACGATTCGAGGAGCGGAAGTTAGGTGGCCTAGCCTCCTCTGCCTGTTTTCGGGGGAGGAAGGCAGGGTGGTAATGAGCGGAGCTCGAAACCTCTGCGAAAAAGCGGCCGAAGGCATTGGAGATATCCTCAGGGGCCACAAGGACGTCATTCGCGACCGTCAAACCAGAAACTGGTGAGTGGACCTTAGTGCCAGATAGACGGTGCAGGCTACCCCAGATAACAGAAGAAGGAGTAAAACTGTTGAAGGTGCTTGTGAAAGCAGCCCAGCTGGATTTCTTGCTTTCTTTAATAATACGACGGCACTGCGCACGTAATCGTTTATAATTGATACAATTCGCCACTGTAGGGTGGCGTTTAAAGGTGCGTAAAGCACGTCGACGAGCACGTAAAGCGTCTCTACATGCTGCGGTCCACCAGGGGACCAGTACGCGACGTGGAGAAGAAGTGGTGTGAGGGATGTAATATTCAGCAGCAGTGAGAATGACTTCCGTGAGGTGTGCGACCTGACTATCGCAGCTTGTGAAGGTTTGATCCTGAAAGGTCGCCCCGGAAGAGAAGAGCCCCCAGTCGGCTTTGGAGATGTTCCAACTAGCTGAGCACGGAGAGGGGGTATGATGCAGGAGATGGATGACACACGGGAAGTGGTCGCTCGAATATGTATCAGAAAGGGCATACCACTCAAACCGGGGTGCAAGTTGGGTAGTACATATAGAGAGGTCTAAATGGGAATAGGTGTGAGATGTGTCCGAAAGAAAAGTAGGGGCGCCAGTATTGAGGCAGACAAGATTGAGCTGCTTGAAAAGGTCTGCTAACAGGGAGCCCCTCAGGCAGGATGCTGGAGAGCCCCAAAGGGGATGGTGGGCATTGAAGTCTCCAGTTAACAAAAATGGTGCAGGTAGCTGAGCAATAAATTGAATCATGTCTGCCCTGGTAACGGCAGACGACGATGGAGTGTAAACGGTACAAATAGAAAATGTAAAAGTGGGGAGAGTAATTCTGACGGCAACTGCCTGCAGGCCGGTGTGCAATGTGATGGGATCGTAGTAAATATCATCCCGGACCAGCAACATAGCCCCTCCATGAGCCGGAATACCTACCACAGGGGGTAGGTCAAAACGCACAGAGGTGTAGTGTGCCAAGGCAATGTGATCGCATGGGCGGAGCTTCGTTTCCTGGAGGGCTACGACGAGCGGACGGTGCAAGCGGAGCAGCAACTTCAAGTCCTCTCGGTTGGAGCGAATGCTGCGAATATTCCAGTGAATAAGTGCCATCGTGAGAAGAAAAGGAAGATGAAAGAAGGGGTCACCTCGAAGGCCGCTGAGGGCCTGGCTTCGAGCGAGTACTGCCGCCGCTATCAGTAGGCGGACAGTCATCGTCCATTGGTTCTATAGGTTCATCGGCCATCTCGTTAAGATGGTCGGGAGGAGGAGCTTCCTCCGCCGGTGGACGGCCAGATGTTCGGCTACCAGCGGTGCGGCCAGGCGAAACGGATGACGGCCTGGGGCGGCAACCGCTGGGTGGCGCAGGAGAAGAAATGCGCCGTGGAGGAGAAGGAGAACTGTGCTTCCTATGAGCCTTCTTGGAAGGTCTTTTAGTGGAAGTACTGGTCGACGGCTGGGAGTGCGAGGTACGTAGCAAGTCTGCACGGGACGGTTCCTTCTTGAAGGCCCGTGCATCAGATATCTGGGTCTTCGTCTTAGCAGAAGCTGATCAAGGTGCTTGTGTTGGAGGGGTGACGGGAGGAAGAGGAGACGTCGACCGCGCGATCTTAGCACTGGCCGAACGGACGACCGTGGTGCCGAAGGTCAGATCGCATGTCTGCGTCGCCACCTCCCTGGTAGTCCGAGGAGAGGCGAGGACAGTACTGTACTTCCCCGCTGGGAGCAGCGCGGGCTTCCTACTAGCAAATAGCTTGCGAGCAGCCGAGGTGGACACTTTCTCTTTGACCCGAATTTCTTGGATACAGCGTTCTTCCTTGTAGATGGGACAGTCGCGGGAGGACGCTGCATGGTCACTCCGACAGTTCACACAATGAAGAGACGGAGGTGGACAGTCACCCTCATGGGCATCCCTGCCACAAGTGACACATTTAGCTGCATTGGAACAAGACTGGCGAGTGTGATTAAAACGCTGACACTGGTAGCAGCGCGTAGGTGTCGGGACATAGGGGCGAACAGAAATAACCTCGTAGCCCGCTTTGATGCGCGACGGCAGCTGAACATTGTCAAAGGTCAAGAAAAGTGTCCGGGTCGGTACAAAGTCATTGTTGACCTTTTTCATGACCCTATGGACAGCCGTCACGTCCTGCTCAGCGAGGAAAGACTGAATCTCCTCGTCAGTCAATCTGTCAAGTGATCGAGTATAGACCACACCACGAGACGAATTCAAAGTGCGGTGAGCCTCCATCCGGACAGGGAACGTGTACAGGAGTGTGGCCCGAAGCAGTTTTTGTGCCTGAAAGGCGCTCTCAGTTTCTAGTAATAAGGTACCGTTACGCAACCTGGTACAAGATTTGACAGTTCCGGCTATGGCATCTACGCCCTTCTGGATAACGAAAGGGTTGACAGAGGAAAAATCCTTTCCGTCCTCAGATCGAGAAGCGACGAGGAACTGTGGGGCAGGCGGTAGTACTTTTGTCACTGGTGGCTGGTCAAGTTTCCGTTTGTGGGCAGAAGTCGAGAGAGAAGAAGAGAAATCCATTGCGGAGGAATCCCCCATGATTGCCAGCGTCTTCGATGGCGCGCTCCTTCCTAGTGGGGACCCTCGCAGAGGGCACTCCCGCCTTAGGTGAATGTTTACACCTCAGGTCACACCTCCCGAGAAACAGACGGAGGGACCAATCGGCATTGTCAGAAGGTATCAGCTCAGGCAATCACCCCTCCCTGGGCCTGGCCTTTACCAGGGGGTATGCGCGTGCCTTACTTGTCTACCCAGGGCGGGGAATTACGCGTTACCCCGTCACCGGCTACGCGTGCGAACGCGTGGGTCGGCCTTCAGGCGCGCACAGGGAGGAAGGAAGAAGAGGAAAAAGAAGAGAGAGAGGGAGAGAGAGGACAGACTGTCTTAAACGCCGAGGCGGAGACCAGAGAAGGCAAGGAGAAGAAGGCAAGGAGAAGAAGACAAGGGAAAGAGTAAGGAAGACAGTGAGATGGAGAAGAGCAAAGAAAGGAACCAACCAATGGAAGGAAGAAACGAGAAGTGGAAAAGCAAAATGACCGCAAATAGAGGTCGTGGAACCGTCCGTCTCTGGACGCAGGCGCTAACTACCCCCTTGAGGGGGAGGGACACCTTTTAGTCACCTCTTACGACAGGCAGGAATACCTCGGGCCTATTCTAATCCCCGGACCTGCAGGGGGGATTACCTCGATCTGTTCGTTACCACAGACGCTGTAACGGATGCACTCGTCCGTGTTGGCGTCTGTTTGTGCTTGTTTAAACATTATAGTTATTTGAAAATCGCGCCGATTGTGAAATAGGCCTACAAGCAGTGATAATTTTTCTGTTTGTGAAAGGCGGGAAATCGATCGGAATTCGCGACACGTTAGTGGAATTTGTGGAAGAAACACCGAGAAGATGGAATGGTAAGAAAATGGACCGTGGGTAAAGACAGATGTTCCGAGGTTCGTGACCAATTGCGAAGAGAGTGACCATCTGTTATCACTCAAGAGTTGATGCAAAACATTCATTCAAAAGTTCAAGAAAACAGACGCTCGGCGATCTTGTTCTTATCTTGAGTTTCTTCAAGTTTCAGGAAGTTTATTTCAGAAATTATTACAGGATGACAAGGACGCCAAAATGGCCGTTGAGCAGTGTGGCAGAATTTTATGTCTGTCTTTAACATTAGTGGAAATTATGTTGAAAATATATTTGGGGTAAAGGTTTTCATGTGTTAGTAAAATTGTTTTAAGAACGTGCTTGTGTTTGCTTAATTTAAAATATGGTGTTTACTTAAGAAGAACACTTCTAGCATTCTCCGTTGACGATTTAAGAAGTGGAAGTCTGCTTAGGCAGCAGTGTACTGGCAGAGCAAGTGTTGTACGCCTTGGGTAGCGCCTGCTGTATAGGCAGCACCGTTGTGCCTTATGACGCTGATTCATGAGTTTCACGTTAACTCGAGAACTGTAGCGAGATCAAGGAAGAAGTTTTCAACAACGCCCCTTCACATCACATTCGTCAACACTTAAGCTCAGCAAAATACTACAGTTCGATTACAACCTCAGAGTAGTTACTTTAGTCGTTTCTTGTATGGTAAAAAAATGTACAAGTGGAACACAGAATCTCCAGTTGTTCGAGGCGAGTTGCGTTTTAGAACTGAAAGCCTCATGTGAGTGTAGTAATCCAAGCAAGTGTCTAATCTCAAGTGCTGATCCAGTCCTCTTCCCCCCGCAGAACTCATGTAATCCGTTCCAGTCCAAAACTTACGTCTCGGTGAAAACAAGGTCCAGTTACAATTACAAAACGAAAATTCTTTGATGGAGTTTCACGGTTGGCTACGTGACACTGTCAGGACGAAGTGTGTCGCCACTGTATGTAGTGGCCACTAAACTGGAATTCTTACTCATGCAAAACAAGAGTAATAAATAATTATAATATTAAGGAAATTATTTCAGTGGTAACGTAAATGATACCTGTAAGTAAGCAGATGAAATAATCCAGTATTATTTGTAACACGTCAGCGATCATTCACAGACATCAGTCTCAGTATTCACACACCTAAAAGTTGTCGTCCGGAATGATTTAAAGTGAAACGACCACATAAATCCAGCCCTGGGGAAGACGGATATACTGGTTTCTAGTAGTCAAAAATTCGTCGTGCGAAACGCATGTCATTAAAGATAACTGTACGGTCTAATCTTGCATAATGATCGCAGATATGGTGTAGAAACGCACGTAGTGCAGTATCTGCAGATATTTGATTTACTTGTTTCGCATATATCTAAGATATCGTGTATGAATAAATCAAGCCGTGTTGCACAGGAATGTGTTTTCCTGAATCCGTGTTAATTTTTTAAATTGCTTTTCAGTCCCCTGATGGGACTGATTTTAAGCAGTTAAGTACTTACTCATCGTCTATATAGACATTAAGTACAACACATCTGAGAACAGGAACTGGTAAATGATTATACGAAAGTTTGTATTACATTCATAATTAAAATGGATGCTCTTCATGTGGTTATGGAAAGTTTCCTTGGTAATGGTGCTACAATATTTGTGAGGCTATTGGTACCGGAGCTGCTGTGATTCCGCTGGAGATGGTCTTATGGGGCTCGATTAGCAGCTCTGGATAGGAATTTCATAGGGTTTGATTGCTGAACGGAAGAAAGAGGTGAGGTCTGGTGTCGAGATAAATGAAGGAGATTGCCAGAAGATATTATTTGGTGGATGGCTCACCAAACCATTATCCATTACCACTGTGTGTTGAGGGACTATACATGCCAAGGTTGAGACTGAAAAATAAAATCAATGTCCGAAAGAACCACGTGGAAAAGTAGACCAAATTACATAGCCAATCCTCTTTTTCTGTTGTACAGTATTATCAATACATGTGATACCGCTATGGTAAAACGTTCTTTACTTTCTGTTTGGCTTTCGCACGTCAAACCACATAAGAAATATGTACTCGATTTTACGCACCTTAACTGTCACAGAAGTAGAACTGGTAAGAATAAAATAGCAATTCTGGTGAATTAATATGAAAAGCACAGTCAACGGATTGTCACTGCTTAAGTAGGCACAAACCCAGAGTTATATTAATTTTGTGTATGCCTATTACCTCGGCAGATAATGCAACACCTGAGGAAAAATGTATGATGAGGTAAAAGAAATTTGTCGGTATGTCAATGAAGACGAAGCTAACACTTCTTTTAAGAAACATGAAAGAAGATCGTATAGGAAGAAGAGACCTGGAGATGTCGTGAGTTTTATATTATAGTGAGACAGATATTTGGCAACTAGATTTTTAACTGCAAAACATCTTTACAACTAGATATGGACTCCGATCAAAATTTATTAGTTGTGAAACAACCTGAGGCTGTTCAGAATTTCGAAGTGATCATTAAGCGAAAACAGACGGAAATAGTTGAAAGAAATACAATGGAAGAGATAAAATTCTGTAATCAATAGAAAAATAACTAGGCAAAATGTAAGGTGTAATAGAGACTCCTCCGTGCGGTTAAAGGCGCTGCAGTCTGGAACCGCAAGACCGCTACGGTCGCAGGTTCGAATCCTGCCTCGGGCATGGATGTGTGTGATGTCCTTAGGTTAGTTAGGTTTAACTAGTTGTAAGTTCTAGGGGACTGATGACCACAGATGTTAAGTCCCATAGTGCTCAGAGCCATTTGAACCATTTTTTTGGCTAATGAAGGATGGCTAGAGGAGAAATTCAAAACTGTTGAATCGTGTATCACTATGTGAAGAAAGACAGATGTGTCTGTGGGTAAATAAAGGAAACCCTCGGAAAAGAAAAGCACCTGTCTGGATATGCAAGGCTCAGATGACAAGGCAGTGCAAAGAAACGAAGACAGAAAAGTTAAAGCTGTGTACAAGGAAATGTCGTGAAAAGGGAAGAGGATGTGATGTGGTTGAAGGTGAGATGGGAGACATGATGCTGCCTGAAGACAATTACAAAATAATAACGTGCAATGTCTACAGAACGATGAAACGACTGACAGAAGCCAGCCTATGAAGGTTCAGTTTGTTTCCGGCGAACTGTAGGAACATGCTCCTACGTCATATTTCTCGAGATAGACTGAGGAGAGCCAAATCCTAGTCTGTGACTCTTATAAAGTCAAAAAAGCTTTTGTGAAGGCTTATTGGAATGCACTCTTTAGAATTCTTAAGTTATCAAGGGAAAAAAATACAGAAAGCGCAAGTTTAAAGGAGTCGAACGAAGCGAGAGGTAGACAGTAGATTAGAATCGAGTTAGAAAGAGTGTAGCCTGTCCCTTTTATTATTCAGTCTGTACATAGAGCAAGCAGTAATTAAAACTAAGTAGAAATCTGGAAAAGAAATTTAGACGAAAGTAAGAAGGAACAGAACATTAAGGTGCGTCAGAAATGACAAAAATTTCGGACATAAACTGAACGGAATGAGTACTGTCTTGAAAATATATAATTAATGTAAACAAACGCACAGGAAGGATAAAGTAGTGTATTTGAACTAAATCAGACGATGCTGAGGATATCGAAAGAAGTGACATTAAATTCAGTACGAATTTTCTTATTTGCGAAACAGCAGCAGAAGTATTAAGTGGATGTAAAATTCAGACCAATATTCAGAAACGATTTACCGAAAAAAATGTATATATGTGAACATCTGATATAAAATTAAGTGTTGAACTATAACTTTATAAGGAAGCAAAACGCAGATGATAAACGGTACAGAAAAAAGTGAACAGAAGCGTCAAGAATAGTTAAATTATATAAAGTATGACCTGTGAAATTTGTAGGAGTGTTCAAGGTCTCGTTACAGTAAATGGTTTATTAGTCTTACAGAGATGCGAAGGTTTGCACAGTATAGACTAGTAAGAATAACTGCATCAAACCTATTTTCGGACTGAATACTGTAAAATCAATAGGAGCAGTTACAATAGCCCAACAGTTTGGAGAAAACAACAGACACAGCAGTAGGAATGAGAAGCCAAAGCATTCCGATGATAAAAGAGTGTTATCAGAATCATAGGAAGAACGATAATTTATAATGAGGAGGGTCGTGCATGTTGGAAAAGAGCATGAAATGATAACAAATGTTGAAAACCGCAAAATATGAAGGTTTCATTAAAATATCTTTGGAAAGAAAAACCATGAAACGCGTAAATTGTTTCAGTTACTTCAGAAGTTGTTTAGAGGAAGTAAGAAGCACCATACCAACGAGTAAAAAAACTTTAGAAAAGGTGAAACTTTTGTTCATATTAAACACAAGCCCGATAGAATTAAGAAAGGGTTTCATTAAGTGTTTTATCTGGAGTACAGTATTAGAGAGAAATGCCCTAAATTGGACTCTTCCCCCTAAAGCGGCTCCCTAGTTTCTTGGCTCCGCATTCTCTTGAACTCAAGTGAGACCAAGTGTAAATGATGGGTTAGGCTTCGCCACTCGGTAGGAAAATTCACGAGTCGCCCACTTCATTTGTTATTTATCAGTTCGTCAGTACAGGTTGCGATAATGCAAAAAGTTTTATCCTTGTTCTACATTTTTCTTTAGAATTGGCAGGCAAGCCTTTAACAGTATATGTACTCATGCAAAATAAGATTTAAGGTCAATGTTTAAGACCGAACCATTTCAGTTATGTGTTTGGTTCAAGACTCCTTTTGGCCAACAAAACGCAGGCTATATATAGTCGCTAAACAGGACCATCTTTCATTCGTTTCTAAAGTCTGTTTTTCTCGTTTAAAGTCTGTCTGATGTAGTACACTTTTCTTGTCTGGAATTTTGTTGAAAGTCATAAGAAGGTCATGAGAAAGGTTGATCAATGAAAGTGCTGTCCGTCTAAAATGACTAAAGCTATTGACCTAATATAGAAGAGGAAGATGGATTGGAAGAATGTCATTAAACAGTTTAATGCTCATAAAACAACATTGATAAGGTTGTCTAACATAAAGTACGGTGCACCTGAGGAAGCAGCAAAACCAAAAAAAGAGGTAGAACTACAATTTTGGGTACAGACTTTGAAAAAAAGGCTGATTTATTATTGTATTGCTATGGAAGCTTCTTTCTTTGGACTTACACGTAATGGCTTGTGAAAAACGGTAGTATAAACAGGGGAGAGAAATAATACTGAACCCTCTTTCAAAGACAAAATTGCTTAGAAAAGTCTGCTTCTTAAACGACTCAAAAGCAAATTATCTGAATAAAATCCCACAGTAACATCCTATAGCAGTGCTCTTGGATTCAGCAAAAAAAGAAAAAAATATTTTTTAATCTTCTGGAAGATGCTGTCTTAACCTACTTTGAAATTAGATTATGTTTTCTTTAATTTAATACCTTTTTCCAATTTTTCTTACTGTTATTTTGTTTATTTTAAGAAGGGATCCGATTTTGGCAACTATTTTTCAAACTTGCTAAGTGCAAGTTATCTGAAATTAACTTTTGGCGTAATAACTTTTAATTGAATTTGCTAAAAGTAAAATGTAAATGGTGCATAACATTGTATAGTAAATATTGAACAATGGAAAATCCAGGCTGGAGTAATGAAAATATTGTAAAAACGATAAATTGCTACTCACCAAATAGCGGATATGCTGGATCAAAATGGTTCAAATGGCTCTGCGCACTATGGGATTCAACTGCTGTGGTCATCAGTCCCCTAGAACTTAGAACTACTTAAACCTAACTAACCTAAGGACATCACACACATCCCTGCCCGAGGCAGGATTCGAACCTGTGACCGTAGCAGTCACACGGTTCCGGACTGCGCGCCTAGAACCGCGAGACCATCGCGGCCGGCTGTGCTGGATCGCAGACAGGCCTATCTGCGACTGAATATCTCCTCTATATGATGAGTATCAATCTATAATTCTCATAATATGGTCGTTGAAGTAAATATTCACGCTTTTGAAATATAACTTTTCAATATTCTCTTTTCTAGATATGGTGGGTACTGGGGAAATAAAATACCCGAGGTGGACCAAAACCAGTGAAGAGGAAGTCAACGGCTCGGATGCCGGAAGAGAATGTTTTTATAGCATTCCATCGGTAGAAGAGGCGGAAGGCATCTCTACGGAGCAGGCAGAGTTCAGAGGGTGGGAAAGGCAATCTGCCTAGGAAATGGTAATCCAAAATATTACCCAGCGAGCTCGGAAGCTATGAGGTGGCAGCGCCAGCACCAAGTTTAACTTGCGCAGCGCTCGTAACGCGGCCAGGGGGATTCTATACTTAGGGCTCACATCAACGACTTGCCTCGGATAATGGATTCAAAGGAAACGGACATAGGCTATGGAACAGGAATTCGCGAGATGAAAACAAGAAACACTGCTTCACATTTGGGACATGGAACGTTTGTAGAGTGGCCGAACGGTTTGAGGCGTCATGTCACGGACTGCCCGGTCCCTCCCGCCAGAGATTCAAGTCCTCCCTCGGGCGTGTGTGTGTGTGTGGGGGGGGGGGGGGTGTTGTTCTTATCATATGTTAGTTTAAGTTAATTTCAGTAGTGTGTAAGTCTAGGGACCGATGCCCTTAGCATTCACGGGTACGATTCCCGGCGGGGTCAGGGATTTTCTCTGCCTCGTGATGACTGGGTGTTGTGTGATGTCCTTAGGTTAGTTAGGTTTAGGTAGTTCTAAGTTCTAGGGGACTGATGACCATAGATGTTAAGTCCCATAGTGCTCAGAGCCATTTGAACCTTTTGATGACCTTAGCAGTCTGGTCCCTTAGGAATTCACACACATTTGAACGTTCGTGGTCTTAATAAACCAGCTGCGGCAGCGACTTTGATGTCTGAATTAAAAACATACAAGACAGACACTGTAGCTCTACAGGATGTTAAGTGGCTTGGAGAAGGGATAAACACGGAGGATAATTATGATGGGAGATGGAAAACATCACGAATTTGGTACTGGTTTTGCTGTTAAGAACAGGGTTGTTAATCGGGTTAAGGAATTCCATCCCATTAACAAAATAATGTCTTACATAACAATCAAACGCCAGTGGTACGATATAACATTCCTAATGTCCATGCACCTACTGAAGGTTCAACTGAGCACGTGGAAGATTAGTACTATGAAGAATTAGAGAGAGTAGTGGAAAGTATTGCAACAAGAAGTATGAGAATTATCCTAGGGGACTTTAATGGAAAAATAGGTAAAGAGGATATGTTCCTAGGAAAACATAGCAAGCACTCGACCACAAAAGAAAATGGCTTAAAAATAATCAACTTTGCACTGTCAAAGAATATGAGAATTTGCTCGACGATGTTAACTCACAACGAAATACACAAAGGTACATCGTGCTCTCCACATGGCAAAACAGTAAATCGGATTGACCATGTTATGACAGATCAACGTTGCACCTCATTTATAAGAGATGTCACGACGTACAAAAGAGCTGAAACTGAGTCAGATCATTTCCTACTGGTAGCAAACATGAATATCAAGATGACTGGAACAACAACCAAAAGCCACACCAAAACCTAATTTAGATATCGAACGACTGAAGGAATTGTCTTGAAGAAACCTAAGCGATTGAAATAAATAACTGATTTACAGCATTGCAAGAAGCTGAGGAGGAAAATAGTGTCGAGATGGCTTGGGAAAGAATAAAGACTGTAGTAACAGATGCAGCAGAGAAAACGAAGAAACAGGAATGGTTCAACGAAAAGTGTCAGAGAGCAGTGGAAAAGAGGAAAGGAGCCAGGATGCTGTGGCTGCATAATAAGGAGAATGAGGACAGGAGAGAGACCTTCAAGGCGGTTAGAAGAGAAGCAGAAAGAGTTCTACGAACAGAGAAAAGGAAATATCTAACTGGAGTCCTTGAATCTATAGAGATGGAAAGCAGGAATGGAAACTCAAAGAAGTTGTTTCAGTATACAAAGAAAAGTAAGAGAGGTTATCAAAATGAAAACCTATTCATTAAAGATAAGAATCAAAATATGCTAACACAACTGGAAGGTATCCCAGAAATATGGAAAGTGTTGGTTCAAATGGCTCTGAGCACTATGGGACTTAACATCTGAGGTCATCAGTCCCCTAGAACTTAGAACTACTTAAACCTAACTAACCTAAGGACATCACACACATCCATGCCCGAGGCAGGATTCGAACCTGCGACCGTAGTGGTCGCGCGGTTCCAGACTGTAGCGCCTAGAACCGCTCGGCCACTTCGGCCGGCATGGAAAGAGTATTTCACAGAAATGTTAAATTGCACTGATCCGCACATAAACTTCACTTACGCAATGTCTGAGAGTGACAGCATTAATAATGACGAATGTAGAATCACAGAACAGGAAGTGATTCACACCACTCAAAAGCTGAAAAACAACAAGGCAGCAAGTGAGGACCAGATATCAGCAGAGATGTTAAAAGAGGGCGGAAGCAAAGTACACGAAGAAATTTATAATCTTATCACAATGATCTGGAAAACTGAAACACTGCAATAATTTGTCCCATACACAAGAAAGGAAACAGAATGGAATGTGGAAATTACAGAGGAATCACTTTGCTGAACATAACATACAATACCCTGTCAATGATCATTCTGGAAAAGCTTAAACCTTACGCAGAAAACATTATTCAAGATTACGAGGCTGGATTTCGAACAAACCGATCCACAACTGATAATTTGTTTACTATACGACAGATCTTTGAGAAATACTGGGAATTTAACAAAAGCATCCACTGTCTCTTCATTGACTTCCAGCTAGCCTGTGACAGCATCCACAGACGTAGCCTCTACAACACATTACGAGAATTTAGAATACCCAGTAAAATCATTAAGATGATACAATGGTGCATGGAGGGCTCCCAGGCAGCAGTGTAGTTCAGTGGATCCATATCCCCCACCTTTCCAATTAAAACAGGCTTACGACAAGGAGACACTCTTTCATGAGTTCTCGTCAACCTTGCACTAGAGAAAATGGTTCGGGAGAGTAATTGACATCTATACAATGGTCTCCGATTCGAACACAGTGAAGTAAAAGTCCTGGCTTATACAGATGATAAAGTGTTGCTGAGTGAAACTGAAGAAGAACTGAAAGACATGTACAGATCTCTCAGGCACAGTGCCAGCAAAATGGGGCTTTTGATTAACCAAGAAAAACAGAATACATGGAAAAAGGTCGAGTCGTAAATCCACACTTTCAAATTGATCACCATTTTAAATTCAGAAAATTTCTTTGGTTGAAATACCTTGGATAACGTTTCAACAGTAAAAATATCATAACAATGGATACAAACGAGAGAATAGCTTCAAATTCAAGAGGTCTATACTCACTAAGCAACCTACTCAAAAGTAAAGCTTCGTCAATCACCACAAAGATGAAGATATACGACACTGTCATTTGCCCCATAGTACTTTACGGTTCAGAAAGCTGGACGCTTACAAAGAATGAAAGAGAAAAACTGAATGTTTTCGAAAGAAAAGTAATGAGAAAAATCTGGGGACCTGTGTTGCAGAGTGGCGTATGTACAGGGTGAAAAGTATTTAAACCGACAAACTCTGGGAGGTTGTAGGGGACATCAAAACAAATATTTTTCCCTAATGTCATTTTTTCCTATGAGGATTATTTAAACCGGTGGAGGGCTTATTACGCTCTTCAGTTGTTAGAGACCGTATTATGATCTTCAGTTGTTAGAGGGCGTATTACGCTCTTCAATTGTAGGCAACTGCTGTCCACCAGTGTAGTAGTGCATTGTCTCTGTTTACTTATGGAGCGATACACCTGGAGTGAGTGCATTGATATGGTTGGTGCGTACTACGTAGCGCACCACAACGGACGAACTGCACAGTGGGTTTATCAACAACAATATCCTAATCGCCGTATCCCGCATCCTACGAGCTTTGCTGCTGTGTACCTACGTCTGCGTGAGACCGGGTCATTTAGCAGATTACCTGGACAGGGCCGCCGTCGCACGGTAAGAACGCAGCAATTTGAGGAAGCTGTCTTGCAGCATGTGGAGCGGGATCCTTCAATCAGCACTCGTGCAACTTCACGTAACATGGGGACGAATCAGACGAATGTAAGAACAGTACTTCGAGAGCCATTGTTACGTTCATTTCACTTACAGCGTCTCCACAACCTGGAACTAGTTGATTATCCACCCAGAGCACATTTTCGCAGTGGTACCTGAAACAGTGGGAAATGCATCCTACATTTCCATCCTCTGTGTTGTTTACCGATGAAGCAACGTTCGGGCATTATGGAGTCATCAACATGAACAATTCGCATGTTTGGAGTGAGGGTAACCCACATGCCACAGTTACTAGCGCTCATCAAGTGCGGTTCTTCGATAATGTGTGGGTCGGTGTTGTTGGGGACTGTTTATTGGGCCGTATCTGCTACCTAGGCTATTAAATGGCAGGCACTATTACAATTTTCTCGCCAGAGCATTGCCAGAATTGCTGGAAGACGTCCCGCTCCCTACAAGACAACGCATGTGGTTCCAACATGACGGGGCGCCGGCACATTTCAGTCGTCGTGTGTGTCGATTCCTGGACCGTCGGTTCCCAGAAACATTGATTGGCAGAGATGGTCCTGTACCATGGCCTGTTCGATCCCCAGATATGTCCACTACGGACTTTCTTGTGTGCGGAGAGATGCGCAACCTTGTTTACGCAACTCCTGTTGCATCAGAAGAGGATCTGGTTGCCCGGATAGTAGCAACAGCAGTAACAATTCAGGATACTCTGGGGCTTTTCCCCGTGTCAGACAGAACATGATCCGACGGTGTAACCTTTGTTTACATGTCAATGTAGGCATTTTTGAAAATCTACTGTAATAGCAATTGGGTTGTGTTAATGTGTTGTCTCTTGGGCATAAAAAAATGGAAAAGTGTTTGTTGGTTTAATTAATTTGCCGCCAGAGAAATGTTCCTCTACCGGTTTAAATACTCTTCATAGGAAAAAATGATATTAGGAAAAAATATTTGTTTTGATGTCCCCTACAACCTCCCAGAGTTTGACGGATTAAATACTTTTCACCTTGTAGAATTCGAAATAACAATGGAATTTATCGGTTAATGAAGCAACCCACTGTCATCCAGAAATTAAAAAGTAGGAGACTGCAATGGGCTAGACATGTGGGTAGAATGGAAAACAACAGAATCACCAAGAAAGCATTTGAAGGAAGTCTCCAGCCAACAAGACCATTGAGCCGACCTAGTACAAGGTGGAAAGATAACATAAAGGACATCTCAGCATTAGGAACTTCCAGAGGATGGAGAGAGACTGCGAGAGATAGAAGGCGGTGGAAACAGATCGTTGATGCAGCATGTGGTGTACAGGGCCTGTGATCGCTGAGAAGAAAGAGAGAGAGAGAGAGAGAGAGAGAGAGAGAGAGAGAGAGAGAGAGTAGCTCAGACGAAATCCTGATAAGATCACAATGTTGCCCATCTGTCTGTCTGACCGACTGTTCAAAACCCTATTTATCAGGAATGAGTATACGTACCAAGTTGAAACCTACGTCACTTTTGAAAGTCCACGCCGGCCGCGATGGCCGAGCGGTTCTAGGCGCTACAGTCCGGAACCGCGCGACCGCTACGGTCGCAGGTTCGAATCTCGCCTCGCGCTTGAATGTGTGTGATGTCCTTAGGTTCGTTAAGTTTAAGTAGTTCTAAGTTCTAGGGGACTGATGACCTCAGATGTTAAGTCCCATAGTGCTCAGAGCCATTTGAAACATGTTTGAAGGTCCACGGCCCTTGGTAATATAAAAAAGCTGCAGCTTCTAAGTCAAAGCAATCAAATGATACAGCCATTTACGAGGGGCGTTTGAAAAGTCCGTGCAGAGTCCGAGAGATGGCACCACCATCGCGCATCAAGGTCATGTATAGTTAGTAGCATCTTTGGAAGGAACGCACACCATATTGATCAATTTCTTTGTGTTTGGCATTCGTGTGAATCAAGGAAGTCGAGTAATTGTCAACAAATGGACAAAGAAGAATTTCGTGTGGGGATTAAATATTACTTTATGAAAGGCAAAACGTCTCAGGAGACTAAAGAGAAGCTTGGTAAACATTACGGTGACTCTGCAACTTCGATTAGAACAGTTTATAAGTGCTTCCAAATTTTCATAGTGACCATATGGGCACAAGTGAGGCTGAACGTTCTGGACGCCCTGTGGAGGTTACAACTCCAGAAATCATTGATAAAATCCATGATATGGTGAATATGGTGATGGATGACAGAAGAGGTAAGGAGCGTGAGATTGCTAGTGCTGTGGGCATCTCGAATGAACGGGTTCATAATATTTTGCATAAACATTTGGACATGAGAAAGCTATCCGCAAGATGGGATCCACGATTGCTCACCCTTGACCAAAAACGGAATCCTGTGAAGTGTTGCAAGGATGGTTTGCAGCTGTTCAGGAAGATCCCGCAGGACTTTAAGCGTCGTTTCGTCACTGTGGATGAAGCATGGATGCATTACTATACTCCTGAGACCAAACAACAATCTAAACAATTGGTTACCAAGGGAATATCTGCACCAAAAAAGGCGAAGACCATTCCTTCGGCCGGAAAGGTTATGGCGACTGTCTTTTGGGATTCGCAAGGGATAATCCTCATCGACTATCTGGAAAAGGGTAAAACTATTACAGGTGCATATTATTCATCGTTATTGGGCCGTTTGAAAACCGAGCTGCAAGAAAAACGGCGGCGATTTGACAGCAAAAAAGTCCTTTTCCATGACGACAATGCACCAGCACACACCTCAGCAGTTGTGGTCACAAAATTAATGGAAACGGGATTCCAACTCGTTTCACATCCCCCATATTCTCCAAACTTTGCTCCCTCGGACTACTACTTGTTCCCCAGTTTGAAGAAATGGCTGGTGGGACAAAGTTTTTACTCAAACGAGGAGGTGATTGAAGGAACTAATAGCTATTTTGCAGAATTGGACAACTGCTATTATCCGGAATCGATCTACAAATTAGAACAGCGTTGGACGAGGTGTATCAGTGTAAAAGGAGACTATGTCGAAAAATAAAAAAGCTTAGCCTCAAACACGTAAGTAGTTCTTATTTTTGAACGGACTTTTCAATCGCCCCTCATATGTCAAATATTTTGACACTCGCAAGCTCACTCAGTAAAACCTACAGGGTAGTTCTCCTTGACGTAGAATTATTTGTCAAGAAGAAAGATTTCACTGTTCAAGAAATGGAAAAAATTAATGTATTTTTAACTTGTAATTACATAATACAAAAAAATATTCCTTTTTTCATTTGTTATCCGGATTCAAACTAGAAATTAAAACTTTTTCGAAAGGCTTGGAAGCCGCGGAAACAATATCTTGCCAGTGTCAGTGTCGACAACAGGGAAAGATCGTTGAGATCCTGGATACTGGGAATGGATGAACTGTCTGTATACATAGTTAAGTTTGTACGGATTCCTTAGTGCACGAGTCTTTCTCGAATTTTTTCAAAATTTCTGTCTTTCTTTCTTTCTTTTTAAGCTAAAGCAAAATGGGTTTCCGGTTTCGGCACTTTCCTATGTATGGACTTCTTGGGCAGCCGCTGTGGTCGAGCGGTTCTAGGTGCTTCAGTCCGGAACCACGCGGCTGCTACGGTCGCAGGTTCGAATCCTGACTAAGGTATGGATGTGTGTGACTTCCTTAGGTTATTTAGGTTTAAGTAGTTCTAAGTCTAAGGGCTGATGACCTCAGATGTTAAGTCCCATAGTGCTTAGAGCCATTTGAACCATCTGAAAGAATTCTTGGATGGTTTTGAATCTGGTTGTGAGAAAAATATTTAAAGTGAAATAGAATGGCTGACTGAGGTATGTAGAAATACGCACTTATAAGAATAGGAGAAGAAAGGGAACGAGTGGAAATTACAAGAAACAGAAAAACGTCTTCCTCAAAGAATCTGCAATGAAGGGTCATCGGCAGAAAAATATGAGCGAACGGACGCAGAGGAAGGCTTTGAAATGCTGGCCGACACTAAAAGTGGACAAAGTTAACAAGGAAGATCGACAGGGCAGAGATAACTGGAGAACGTCCGTCGATAACTGACGTAAGATAGATAAAACTAAGCGGAGCGCCTAGTGGACCGTTGACAACCTTTGTATGGGTAATTTTATCTTAAGAACTGCCCGACTTTTTTCCGACTCTGCTATGGAAATCGCATTAGGCTGTAATCCCCCAGTTTGGCTGTCGCACTCACTGAATCGTATGGCTGTTCCCGACTGCCGTGAACGTCTTGTGGGTGCGCGGTCAGCAATTACCTGGGATTACTCAGCAGGGGCCAAATCCGCGACAGGGACGCGTGCCCGAGGCGAGGCGGTGTGGCCATTCTCTGAGGATTATGCAGGTCCGCTGGAAGACGCCAGTAATCCTCCTGTTGTGCTGCTGCGGGCACATCCTGGTCCTTGCAAGGCATTCTTTGTAATAGGAGTGTTACAGAATAAATAACTGCAGCGAGATTTCGCTAAACCTCTAGTTAATTTCGGACTACATGAGTTCGGGATTACCCTCTTTGTATAACTACGTCTGTTGCTGGTTTTTGCCACTGGCGTGTGCCCGTATTAGCATCATTTTATTTCGCGACTTATGCTGTCGTTTACTTTTTCGCAGGAGTTCCGTCGTTTATTTGTGTAGCACTGTAGACTACGAATGCTACACTGGAATTGAGGGAAATAAATTTTTTGCTTGTATGCTATGACGTGCGAATGCTCACACTTATGTCTCCATAAACAGTACTTTTTTTTTAAATGGATTTACACACCGACCACTGTATTTTCGTCAACACATATTTTCCAGAGGCCACTTTACAGTACTTAGTTGAGAGCGTTTACAACCTAAATTAGCCACTCTCTCTTCCATTCCACTTGCGCACATCTATAAACTTTCTGATCTCATTCTCATAATTCCAAGGGGAAACATACCATGGATGCAGCAGAACCGATACGGAGTACAGATTTAATACTGCCTCTATAAATACACGCAAAGGCCTTCGCGAGAACAAACTCGCCTTTCTATCAAACATTCCCCTACTATCCTTTTGTAAAGGACATCATATTCGCCTTTGACTGTAGAAATTGTTTATTTGAGAGTTGCAATACCTGCCCTTTGGGCCATTTTCAAGTGGTACTGCGACAGATTCTACTTCAGTATATGTCAGACTTTAAAATTCTCCGATATGTATACACGTCATCGTCCAAAAAAGGCCTTTTCACTGTCGAAATACAGTAAAATCAGACGAGTGCTAAGCTCTGTACACCGTGAAATGTAAATTATGAGAAATGTTAACAATATTAATATCATTCTCGTAAATCGCTAAAAATCAATGTTCTAGCAGACTGTTTACTAAGGCCGTTGGCGCGAAAATACTTTCACAAGTCAAGATTGACTGTGCATTAATCAGAGACAGTGCATTCCAGCAGAACCACTTGTAAATCGGCCACAAGGTGAAACTAGAATCGTAGAATAAATAATTTCCACAGCCGACGAAGAATGCGATGTCTTTTAAAAACTTCTATGTGACAGTGACCCCGATAATGAGAAGTTAATCATCCCACTGTTAACTTCCCCATGAATCACTGACACATCCGCATGCAGTATACAGACTCTTACAATCCGATCAGCAGCTCTATTATTTCGTTCGATGTCTGCTGTCATGCTTAGTTCATAAGAATTCCAAACGCTGCAGCAAATCATCTAGAATTTCTAGGAGTAATGTGTTGTATGCGATTTCTTTGACAGACGCGCACCACTATCTCATAATAATCACGACAAACTTCCATTTGCCTTACCTACTTCTCATTTTACGTGTTCACCCCGTTTCATTTCGCTTCCTAGTACTGCATCAAAAATTTAAACTATTAGTCTCTTATTTATTTAATCGTGTCAGAAGCATCAAACATTATATGTAACAATAAACAATATATGAAATTAACAAAGATCGAGTTTTTAAAGCTACAAACTCTGTATAAACAAACATGTAAGATGCAATATTATGGTCTAAGAAATTTTGGACCGAAAGGTGGCCACGTGTACCTCATTTGGGGTAGCCTTCATGAGCTCGTCAACAGTGCAGATGCTTGGGCATACTTCGCACTTCATAACGTGGGTTAGCAGTCTGCTCTTGTCCACAATCGCACGATACCGGTTTATCTGATAAATACCATCTGTTCATTTTTGTTCTGGTCCTTGCAGCTCTGTTCAAAGTTCTCCATATGTTCCCCTCCTTTGTGTGTGCGGGGGGTAGCCGCGCGGTCTTAGGCGTGTCTTGTCACGGCCCACTGGACCCCCCCCCCCCCCCCCCCCCCGTCGGAGGTTCGAATCCTCCCTTGGGGGCATGGGTGTATGTGTCGTTCGTACTTAGCGTAAGTTAGTTTAATTTAGATTAAGTAGTGTGTAAGCTTAGGGACCAAGGACTTCCGCAGTTTGGTCCCATAAGATCTTACCACAAATTTCCAATTTTTTTCCTTTGTGTGTCCTGGAGGAAGTTCTGGTTTATTGCAGTGTGTTAGCGACATTTTCTGTTGAGTGCAGGAAACTCCTCATTGATGTAAGTCGACGTCAGGCAGGATAGTATCAAAAAACGGGATGCGCTGTAGATATTAACGATTTAGTTTTTTTCTCTCTTGGCTGCCATTATGCGATGATAGGGGAAGAGATACGGTCTACACAGCACAGCTTGTCAGTCGGTGATGGTCTCAAACAGCCTGTAATGACGCGGCGCGATTCATTGAGTGGTGTGTCTATTTGTTCAGCAGCACTAGAGTTATACCACACGGGGCATGCGTTCTCCACAGCGGAGTCGCACTAGGCTAAAGCTGTAGTCCTTACTGTCTTCGGTTGTTCACCTCATGTGGAGCCTGCTAGATTGCGCACAATGCTGTTTCTAGCACAGACCTTACGCTTCGTGTTCCTACAATGTTTCCTGTAAATAAATGCTCTAGCTAATATGATACCCAAGTATTTTGGGGTTGCGCAGTGCTCTAGCATAATCCTTCCCAAGCTACTTGTAATGTAATTAACACCTGTCTATTCCTCAGGTGAAAAACACAGGCTTGAGTACTCTTGGGGTTAGGTCTGAGTTGTTTTTACTTATACTGCACAGCCAGTTGTTCAAGAGCTTCTTTTCGATGCTCCCAAAATTATGTTCTGGGGCTGTAATGGCACAGTTATCTTCTTTGAGTACCTTCTGGGAGTGACTGGTCACTGGTATAAATACTGAAAAGCAGTGAAGCCAGCACGCACGCTACCTTGAGGTAGTCTATTACTTTGTGTTCTCCGCCGGGTTTTTTTGCCCTTCAAAATCAATAAAGAATCTTCAGTTTTGGAGAAGATTTCCAATTATTTGTATCACACTGTTGTCATTGCTTTTGATAATAGCAGTCGGTAGATGACTAAGTCGTAAGCAGCTGATAAATCTATGAATACAACCCCGGTGATTCTTCTTTCTTCGAGTCTATCCTCGATGTGTTATGTTAGTTTCAGCACCTTCGCTGTGCAACATCAGAGGCACCAGCACTTCTGCAAGCCTCTGGAGTACCATCCTCCCGAGAATTTTTTAAAGATGAGGTAGCACTGAAACTGGCGTTTAGCTGTTAGGTTTATCCAGTTCACTGCCGGGTTTTAGAATGGCTGTGAAGCGGAATTTCCTCCAGATCTTCGGATTTTACAGGGTACCGTGCAGTTGTATATGAGAATGTGAAACCTTGTCTTGGTTGCGGGTCCGAAGTTTTTTATCTCATTCATGCATACGTCGTCACGGCAAATTGCCATGGTTTTTTTGTATTTAGTCTAAGACCCTTAATCACGGAAAGTGTGAGGTCATCCACGTGAGTGATAAAAAGAATCCGTTAAACTTGAGTTAAACGTGAATCAGTCAAATCCAAAGGCCGTAAGTTTAACTAAATATCTGAAAATTACAATTACGAACAACTTAAATTGGAAAGAACACATAGAAAATGTTATGGTCAAACAAAACCAGACTGCGTTTTATTGGCAGGGCACGTAGAAAATGTAATATATCTACTAAAGAGACTGCCCACACTACGCTTGTCCGTCCTATTTAGATTACTGCTGCGCGGTGTGAGATCCTTACCAAATGGATTAACGGAGTACATCGAGAAAGTTCAAAGAAGGGCAGCACGTTTTGTGTATGCGCGAAATAGGGGAGAGAGTGTCACTGAAATGACCCACGATTTTGGATGGACATCATTAAAGCAAAGGCGTTTTTCGTTGCGGCGGAATCTTCTCGCGAATTTTTAATCACTGCCTTTCTCCTCCGAGTGCGAAAATAATTTGTTACGTCGACCAACATAGGAAGAAACAATGATACTAATAAAAACAAAGAAAATCAGAGCTCGCACGGAAAGATATAGGTGTTCGTTCTTCCCGCGCACTTTTCGAGATTGGAATAATAGAGAATTATTGTGAAGGTGGTTCGATGAACCCTCTGCCAGGCACTTAAATGTGATTTGCAGAGTATCCACGTAAGTGTAGATATAGACTGATTGCCGTATCGAGTTCTGTCATGTTAAATGGCTCAGATGTTTCGCTTGTCTCTAATGAGTAGTCTTGTCCAATTAGTTTCAGATGTTTACTGCCAATACGGTTGTCGGAAACAATCCATTCTTTTTCTTTGTTATTGGCAATACTCGTATAACACTGTTTGAATAGTTTTGCATTTCTTTACGATCATTCAACAGCCAAAGACCAGCACTACCATTAAACTGGTGAAACTTGCCCACCGATCCTGATGAGTTACATATATACAGGGTCTTACAAAAAGGTACGGCCAAACTTTCAGGAAACATTCCTCACACACAAAGAGAGAAAATATGTTATGTGGACATGTCTCCGGAAACGCTTACTTTCCATGTTATAGCTCTTTTTATTACTTCTCTTCAAATCAAATTAATCGTGGAATGGAAACACACAGCAACAGAACGTACCAGCGTGACTTCAAACACTTTGTTACAGGAAATGTTCAAAATGTCCTCCGTTAGCGAGGATACATGCATCCACCCTCCGTCGCACGGAATCCCTGATGCGCTGATGCAGCCTTGGGGAATGGCGTATTGTATCACAGCCGTCCACAATACGAGCACGAAGAGTGTCTACATTTGGTACCGGGGTTGCGTAGACAAGAGCTTTCAAATGCCCCCATAAATGAAAGTCAAGAGAGTTGAGGTCAGGAGAGCGTGGAGGCCACGGAATTGGTCCACCTCTACCAATCCATCGGTCACCGAATCTGTTTTTGAGAAGCGTACGAACACTTCGACTGAAATGTGCAGGAGCTCCATCGTGCATGAACCACATGTTGTGTCGTATTTGTAAAGGCACATGTTCTAGCAGCACAGGTAGAGTATCCCGTATGAAATCATGGCGGTGAATCGAGGAAGTACAGTACATACTGACGAAACTAAAATGAGCTCTAACATGGAAATTAAGCGTTTCCGGACACATGTCCACATAACATCATTTCTTTAATTGTGTGTGAGGAATGTTACTGGAAGTTTGGCCGTACCCTTTTGTAACACCATGTAACGCCGGAAATGCATATCGTCCTATTTCCATCTATTGTACTGTAAATTTTTTCCTTGTTTTGTTACCTCAAGATATGACGTTTCTGTCTCTTTATATATTGTAATTGTTTTACTGTATGTATATATATATTTATGCACTAATGTCGATGTATAATTGGTTTGTTTCGTAAATATTATTTGTATTTTTACGCTGGGTCTTGCCTAGGGAAAACTGCTATCGAACGATTACATCGATAGGTCGTGTGAAGAATCAAAGTGTGTAGGATCTTTGGTAGTGTTAAGTCTGCCGCGTGGAGCGCGGGCAGTGAGGGTCTGGCGGGAGTAGCGAGTGGAGCAGGTGTTGTGTGACGCTCCCGCGAGTTGTCGCGCTTTCGGGGTTTGGCAGCATGTAATTGCGCTCGACTCGCGATGATAGTTTCCGACATGGTGTCGCGGACGGGAAGCATTAACTGGCGCGCATCAAGAGCCCATTTCGCCTGGTGACCGTGTCGAGAAGAAGGCGCGCCAACATCCAGCTTCTGCAACAGCGACGGCCGACAATGAGTGACTGTCGCCACCTCCTCGATCGACGGCTTCAAACCTTCAATCAACCAACAAGGAAGACTAAAAGCACGTAAAGTTTCAGAACTGTATGGCAGACCTCAGCTTTTCAAATTGTTCCATTTGCCTCGCAAAATTACAGCAACTTAGCATGAACCTTTGTTGCTCATTGTCCCAATTGCACTGCCAAGCAGGGTCCCTTCCTTTTCCGAAATGAGCCCGAGCGTCGTTGAAATTCAAACGACAGCATCATTCGATTTCACTACTTTAATTTCAAAGTTCAGCTGGCTACAATATTTAGATTGCACAAGCACAAATTAAGAGTGCGAGTTTTGTTACCGTATTTTAGTTACCTGTGACTGCAGCTCAGCTTGGTATGTACTAAATTTTACTATTGTTAATTGTTCAGAATCATTTAATTCAAGTTCAAAGTTAATTCTCTTATTTCTAAATTGCGTGGATTCAAGTAGCTTTTGAAATGATTGTTGAGGTAGTCCAAGACTAACCCTATTTTACTGAATGTCGATGTGCTTCAGAAAGAAAGCTCACTATTAACTTCAGTCACTAAATTAACTTTCGATTTTCCGGTTTTATTAATTCTTTTGCTAAATTAAGTCAGAGTGTAGCGAAATTTATTACTTCTGACAAACTTCAGTTTTCACACTACATGTGTCAACCTTCAGTTGCCACGCTTCTAGTGTTAATTATATGTGTAATAACCTTTCTTTTTCAGTTACTATAGTAATTGTCCTTAGGACTGGCGACCGTGATTTCCCCCAAATCTCAAATATCTAATTACCGCTAGTTAATTGTTAACGTAACGGCCGCACATTTACTTTCTTTATTAACTTTACCCCTTTTCAAAATTAATTTCCACCAGTTTCATTTGCATTTTTCCTTTCATTTAGATGTAACCCTTTCCTCCCTCTTTACCGACAGGTTAACTTCGGTGACGATTGCTTTTCCCAAATTTCCATTAGGTACACGCGGTTTCATTTTTCACTGTCATTAAGGTCGATAAGTGAGGGGGAGGTTACACGTGGCGACCTGGTGACAGGACAATCTTCGGATTTGAGGTTGTTCTGGACACGAATTTTGTATGTTGCAAATCTCGTAACAAAGTACTGGTTACGTACAGGCCGTTACGTCAGCGAGAATAAGTAGTGGGAGTAATCCTAATTATATTTGAGATTTGGCAGTTATATTGAAAATTATTAAAATGAGGGAAGGCAACAATTGCCAAAATTTGGTAGACTTGGATACGGAACAATCGGTCGAACAGTGGGAAACGCGCGCCGCGGTACCCATTGTTCAGGGGCAGGCGGCTAGCATGAAAGACGCGACCGCCGAAACGCAACAAAGAGCAGAAATGGAATTCCAAAGTTTAGAAAATGTTTCGGAATCAGAAGTGAAAATCAAATCTGAATCCCTTGATGACGAATACGGGGGGACAATTAAAGAGGAAGCCGCTACGGAAGTAAAACCGGTAGTTTCCGAGAATTTAACTGATTTATTGAATGTCTTGATTAACGAAATCAAGAGTCAATCGGCCAAGCAAGAAGATCAGGCTGCCAAACAAGAAGCTCAGGCTGCCAAGCAAGAAGCTCAGTCTGAACAATTTGAACGGATGCTAGACAATCAGAACAAAGCTATTAACGTTGTTATCAACAATGTTGGAGTTGTTAACACAAAAGTTGATAAAATCAAAGAAGATATTGTTGTAATTAATACCGAAATCGGTAATCTTAAACAGGAAATGATAGGCGTTCAGGCGGAAATTGCGAGCATAAATACTCGTTTTAGTTCCGAAATTAGCAGAATCGAAAAAAGTGTAGGAGAAGCAGTTGCTCCGATCATCGAGAATAAGGTGACGGAACAAATTCAATTAGTGAAAAAAGAGGATCAAAAGAAGGTGGAAACTTTAAAGGCTTTAGTGTCCGAGGTTGATGCTACAGTGACGAACCAGGCTAATACCTGCGAAGAACAAAAAAAGGAAGTAGAAACGCTTGCGACAACCACTTGCCAAGTAATTAAGAGAGTCTCGGAATTAGAAAAGAAACTTGACGAAAAACAGAGCTATGTGCCAATCTGTGCACATAGTTCGGAGTTGTTGACGAAAGAGGAGCGGTTCGACCCCTTGAAAAAAGGCGGTATACACCCGACAGATTTCATTAAAAATTGTGAAAGAGTTTTACCCAGATCATGGACTAATGAGAGAAAAATTAATGCGATTATTGATGTGTTGGCTGGTGATGCCAAGCGTTGGGGCTTAAACCTCAACATTACGAACCTGACTTTTGACGAATTTAAAAATTTGTTTATGGCTGAATACTGGTCAGAGCAAAAACAGCAAAGTGTCTGGCGCGAATTTGTTGTATCGAGGCCTTTCGTTGCGAATTCGCGCGGTTCGATGAAGGAATTTTGTGAGGGCTGGATCCGCAAGTTGGAATATTTGCGTGATCGCCGCACGGAATCCGAAATAGTCTGGGAACTCTACATGAAGCTTCCAGATGATACAAAACGCTACGTAGGAAGCAATTACAGGACAATCAATGATTTCCTGGAAAGAGTTGAGGACGAGGACAATTGGCGCAATAATCGCGATACTGGTAGAGGCCGTGGTAACAACAACGGGTACCACAGCAACCACAACAACGATAACCACGGGAATAATGCATACCGCAACCATGGCTGCAATAACAATAATGGTTCGGACCGTAATAACAATCGGTACAATGCAAATAATAACAGGAATGACGGAAACCAGTATCATACTAACGTGATACGGGCTTCACAGAATAGTAATAACGCCAGAGGGTGTGATCAGCCGCCTCAGCAGCATCCGGGGAGCGTATCTGCTGGGACGAGACAGGGAAACCATTAGCCGCGCCGGGGAGGGGCCGACCGGGCGTGGAGAAATTTTGGCGGCCCAATAACAGGAGAAAACCCAGGTGTCGTCGTTATGAAAATTCCGTGTGGAATAATCAACGGCGAGAGAGTGTGCCAGTGTTAGGAGAAAGGAGTGCGCCCACAAGTAGTAGATCAACTGTATACACAGCAGTAGAAAATACCTTCACTGTCAGTGAGAACAATTTAAGTAGTGTTCCGGAAATCGATTATAAAGGGGCAGCTGTAATACCCACAGCGGAACTGGAGATTGAGTTTAAGAATGATTCGCAAGTGTTGAAAGAAGATCAGATGTCGGATAAAACGTCCGTCATCGAGCGAGGGGATGCAGAGAGGGATGAGGTCTGGTTAAGGCAGTTCGGTCGCTTATACGACGAACTAAGAGATTATAGGGGCCTGTACGGGAGAAGTGTTTATGGGGAGCGCGGGCAGGATTTGCCGCGTCTCGTCCCGCAGGAAGATAGTGATTGTGAAGTGATAGAAAGTTCTGGCCCTAACCGGCAGACTTTACCGAAAGTTGTAGTGGTAGAAGTAGCCGACCCATCCGACGCGAACATCCAGTTTAAACATTGCGAGAGTATTAAGGAGAAAGATTACGAAAATTGTAGTGATAGCCGGAAACGATTGGTAGAAAAGCACGTAGATTACAGCGTGTATGAGGTTAGAGCTGACGTTATACGGTCAGACGGTAGCAGTGTGGGTTGCGCAGATCCAGAGGAAGTAATTTCAGATGCTACTGGGCACATTCTTCCAGGTAGATTGGCAGATGAGATCAATCTGACCAAAGAGGAATCAACGAAGGTGACAATTAGTGAAGTGATAGCAAGGCAGCACTCACTAGTTGACGAGTTACAGGAAAAGGTTTCGGTATTGGAGGCGAAGCTACAGACTAAGCCTCAGGACAGACGTGTTGAAATTAAAACTGTATGTGAACAGAGGCTGAAAAAGCCGCCAGATAAACCGGATTTAGGATCAAAGCCGGGTGGTTTTTTCTGGAATGACCTGGATATAGACGAGGATTTACTGTGGGAAAATAAAGAAACAATCGAGGACAAGTGTAGACAGATAGTAGTGTCTGTTAATATGCACGACCTACAACTAAACGTTTTGATTGACACTGGTGCAGAATTGAGTGCTGTATCTGGCAAAATATTTGAGTTACTGAAAGACAGACCTGGCATCGTAGTTATGCCAGTAACAGGAGTGAAAATTATCGGTGCTACTGGGAAGGCCAGTAAACCGGTCACGAAACAAATTTTTGTCAACTTCGAGATTTGTGGGGCACGATTTGAACAAGAGTTTGTCGTCGTGCCAGACTTAACTACGGAAGTAATTATCGGGTTAGATTGGCTATTAAAGTACCGTGCAGTGATTAATTGCGAAAGCAAAACTTTGACATGTACGTCACAAGATAAAGCAATAGTAGTTAGTTTTGACGAGGCAGGAGACGGTGTGCATAGGCAATACCAGCCTATACACATTGTTAACTGGCCGGATGACATTGACGTAGGAATGAATTTGAACTGCCGTAACGTGAGGAATCTCGGCATTGACAAAAGTGTAGAAAGTGAATTGGAAGAGATAATCAAATTCCCTCCACGGATTGACATTAGTATTGGTGTGAAAAAAGATCGTTTGCGAGAAGTAATGAAGCTTAAAGCCGATGCTCGCATACGTCGTCATGACGCTAAAGCGCGTTTTGCTAAGTTTGCGATCGGAGACTTAGTACTTGTAAAAGCTCATGAGAAATCGAGCGAAATAGACAATGAAATCTCTAAATTTAAGTTTGTTTATAATGGACCACACAAAGTCATTGGTATACCTCACACAAATGCTTATTGCTTAGAGTATCCAAGCTCTGGAAAGCTATTAGGTATACGAAACATTGTAGACCTGAAATTGTACCAACCAAGGATTGATTAGTACCACAGATAGGGTAATTTGTACAGTATGTAGATATAGAGTGTAAGATTTAAGGTTTGCTAGATTGCCATGCTTTTGACTGACCAAGGTCATTAAAGAAGTTGTGATTAATAAGTAATTAATTTTGATTAATCAATTTAATTTTAATCAAATTAATCATGATCTAATCAACTGAAAAATCCAAGCTGCTAGTTTAAGTTTTCAGCTGAGTCACAGTAGATTAAGCAATGTAAATATGATTTTGTAACTAGCTGTAAGATTTCATGAATATGTGTTTTACTAGTCATTGCCGATGTACTTAGACGGTGTTTTAAGTTTCAGGCTAGTACATGCGTGTGATGATGGACAGTGTTGAGTTATCCACTGTGATAGTGTTAATGGACTCCTTGAGATTACTTGGGAGTGAGTTTTTCCCAAAGAATTCAGTGAAACGGACGTTCTGGAAACGCCGTCACAAGGGCGAGTGAGATCAAGCGTGCCGCACACGCGGGCGCAACAATACTGGCGAGGCGAGCCGCTGTCGGCTCTTGTGCCGCTGTTGGCTCTTGGGCCGCTGTCGGCATTCTTTGTACTTGCGAGTACGGAAGGCGGAATTGTTTTTCTTCCTGGACAGCTGAAAGAATTCTACTGTCAATATTTATGTTTTTTTCGATCTGATGTGTGTTATTTTCTTGTTTAGCATTAAGTGGACTCTCATGGCAAGCGTATTAATTACGAAAAGGTTATATAAAATGTGTATTCTATGTAATTAATAATTAATTTGCGTATTTTGATCTACCTGTTTTTATGACCATGTACTATGGTTAATTTTGTAAATAGTATTCCATTTCATGATAGTGTTACGGATTTTGACGATTTTGGAATAGCTAAACCATTTTCTATATCTTCTATGAATTTTAATATGTTGTCAACCTGTTTTATTTTGTGCAAGATGACAGAGTGGAGTAAGATTAGGAGTGTCTCCACTCAGTTATTATGGTCTAAAAATTGATTTATGATTAATTAGACGAAGGCTAAATTTTGTTGATGTTTTGAGCATATGCATTTCCGCTGTTTCTTTTTTGGGACATTTTCTGAGTCTGTTTACGTTACACGAACATCCTCAGACAATGTGGGGCACATGTAACGCCGGAAATGCATATCCTCCTATTTCCATCTATTGTACTGTAAATTTTTTCCTTGTTTTGTTACCTCAAGATATGACGTTTCTGTCTCTTTATATATTGTAATTGTTTTACTGTATGTATATATATATTTATGCACTAATGTCGATGTATAATTGGTTTGTTTCGTAAATATTATTTGTATTTTTACGCTGGGTCTTGCCTAGGGAAAACTGCTATCGAACGATTACATCGATAGGTCGTGTGAAGAATCAAAGTGTGTAGGATCTTTGGTAGTGTTAAGTCTGCCGCGTGGAGCGCGGGCAGTGAGGGTCTGGCGGGAGTAGCGAGTGGAGCAGGTGTTGTGTGACGCTCCCGCGAGTTGTCGCGCTTTCGGGGTTTGGCAGCATGTAATTGCGCTCGACTCGCGATGATAGTTTCCGACATGGTGTCGCGGACGGGAAGCATTAACTGGCGCACATCAAGAGCCCATTTCGCCTGGTGACCGTGTCGAGAAGAAGGCGCGCCAACATCCAGCTTCTGCAACAGCGACGGCCGACAATGAGTGACTGTCGCCACCTCCTCGATCGACGGCTTCAAACCTTCAATCAACCAACAAGGAAGACTAAAAGCACGTAAAGTTTCAGAACTGTATGGCAGACCTCAGCTTTTCAAATTGTTCCATTTGCCTCGCAAAATTACAGCAACTTAGCATGAACCTTTGTTGCTCATTGTCCCAATTGCACTGCCAAGCAGGGTCCCTTCCTTTTCCGAAATGAGCCCGAGCGTCGTTGAAATTCAAACGACAGCATCATTCGATTTCACTACTTTAATTTCAAAGTTCAGCTGGCTACAATATTTAGATTGCACAAGCACAAATTAAGAGTGCGAGTTTTGTTACCGTATTTTAGTTACCTGTGACTGCAGCTCAGCTTGGTATGTACTAAATTTTACTATTGTTAATTGTTCAGAATCATTTAATTCAAGTTCAAAGTTAATTCTCTTATTTCTAAATTGCGTGGATTCAAGTAGCTTTTGAAATGATTGTTGAGGTGGTCCAAGACTAACCTTATTTTACTGAATGTCGATGTGCTTCAGAAAGAAAGTTCACTATTAACTTCAGTCACTAAAGTAACTTTCGATTTTCCGGTTTTATTAATTCTTTTGCTAAATTAAGTCAGAGTGTAGCAAAATTTATTACTTCTGACAAACTTCAGTTTTCACACTACACGTATCAACCTTCAGTTGCCACGCTTCTAGTGCTAATTATATGTGTAATAACCTTTCTTTTTCAGTTACTATAGTAATTGTCCTTAGGACTGGCGACCGTGATTTCCCCCAAATCTCAAATATCTAATTACCGCTAGTTAATTGTTAACGTAACGGCCGCACATTTACTTTCTTTATTAACTTTACCCCTTTTCAAAATTAATTTCCACCAGTTTCATTTGCATTTTTCCTTTCATTTAGATGTAACCCTTTCCTCCCTCTTTACCGACAGGTTAACTTCGGTGACGATTGCTTTTCCCAAATTTCCATTAGGTACACGCGGTTTCATTTTTCACTGTCATTAAGGTCGATAAGTGAGGGGGAGGTTACAACCATGTATATTGAGGACATTAGCGGTACTAACACACTTCCTTGGAACACGACCGACGTTGGTTTCCTTTGTGTTCAACATTTGAAATTGTTTTTCTTCAGATAAAACAATTTTGTTACATTAATATACCAGACATAGTGAGCAACAGAATCAAATTTCTGCATAACGTATGTCCCCCTCTCCTTTATAAATCCTTCCTCTTTATTCTCTGTACGACACTGGTACATAGATGCTGCATACTGGACTTGCAAAGTGCTTGGATCATCTGGAGCTAGGACTGCTATCGTATACATTGCTTTCCTTTAAAATGGTTGAAATTGCTCTGAGCACTATGAGACTTAACTTCTGAGGTCATCAGTCCCCTAGAACTTAGAACTACTTAAACCTAACCAACCTAAGGACATCACACACATCCATGACCGAGGCAGGATTCGAATTGCGACTGTAGCTGTCACGCGGTTCCGGACTGAAGCATCTAGAACCGCTCGGCAACTCCGGCCAGCCTCTTTTAAAATTTTTGTGGACGTTAATTACACTGAAGCGCCAAAGAAACTCGTATAGGCATGTGTATTCAAATACAGACATATGAAAATAGACAGAATATGGCGCTGCGGTCGGCAACGCCTATATAAGACAACAAATGTCTGGTACAGTTGTTAGATCTGTTACTGCTGCTATAATCGCAGGTTATCAAGATGTAAGTGAGTTTGAACGTGGCGTTACAGTCAGCCCACGAGCGATAGGACACAGCACCCCTAAGGTAGCTATGAAGTGGGGATTTTCCCGCGCGATCATTTCAGGAGTGTACCGTGAATGTCAGGGAACTGGTAAAACATCAAACCTCCGACATCGCCGCGGCCGGAAAAAGATCCTGAAAGAACGGGACCAACGTAACAGAAATGCAGTCTTTCCACAAATTGCTGCAGATTTCAATGCTGGGCCATCAACAAGTGTCAACGTAACAACCATTCAACGACACATCACGGATATGGGCTTTCGGAGCCGAAGGCCCACTCGTATACCCTTGACGACCGAACGACACAAAGCATGGGCTCGTCAACACCGACGTTGGACTGTTGATGACTGGAAACATGTCACGTGCTCAGACGAGTCTCATTTCAAATTGTATCTAGCGGATGGACGTTTAGGGGTATGGAGACAACCTTATTAATCCAAGGACTCTGCATGTCAGCAAAGGCTGTTCGAGCTGTTGGAGTCCCTGCAATGGTGTGGGGCGTATGAAGTTGGTGTGATTTGGGACCCTTGATACGTCTAGATACCACTCTTACTTGTGACACGTACGTAAGCATCCTGTCTGATCGCATGTATCCATTCATGTTCATTGCGCATTCCGACAGACTTGGACAATTCCAGTGGGACAACGCGACATCCCACACGTGCAGAATTGCTACAGATTGGCTCCAGGAACACTCTTCCGGGTTTAAACATTTCTTCTGGGCACCAAACTCCCCAGTTATGAACATTATTGAGCATATCTGGAATGCCTTGCCCCATGCTATTCAGAAGAGATCTCCACCCCCTCCTACTCTTACGGATTTATGAACAGCCCTGCAGTATACATGCTGTCAATCCCCTCGAGCACTAATTCAGATATTAGTCGAATCCATACCACGTCATGTTGCGGCACTTCTGAATGCTCGAGGAACCCTACACGATATGAAGCAGGTGTACCAGTTTCTTTGTCTCTTGAGTGTAGTTACGGCACATTTATCATACATTTTACGTATAATTAACAGATCTGAAGTTGTAATGTAACTCATGAAGTGGTCACCATGGTGAACAAATTGCGGCTGTACACTGTAATAAAATGCATTTTAATAATTCAGTCTTTGTGGATTTCTTCATTTGGCAGTATGTTAAGCCTCCATAAATTTTGACTTTTCAATCCACATGTCGTAAGAAGAAACACGGATGTATTTTATTTCGTATGGTGATCTTGCTTGAACTACTTATAAATTAATATACCGCATTTTAATTTGCATTTTATCCACAGAAAGACGATGGTACACGAGAAAAAAGCAGACGTTAGCGTTAAATACAGACATACATAGCACAATGAGAAGTGAAGACAAGACTGGTAAATAAACGATATACATTTGATATATTTATAGGGCCGGATATACAGGTACTTTTCTTCATGGAACCACCTGCACGCAACAAAAATGGTAAATAATTGAGAAGTCATACATGGCTTACTTTAAAATATAGGAAAGCGCTCAGGAGAGACTGGCGGAAACTATGACAATTTTAGAAAACGGGAGCTGTAGCACGGGAAATATGACAAATAATTTTAGAAAACGGGAGCTGTAGCAAGCCCAACCTCAAGGATTGACCACTTGTTGGATTGGCAAGAAAAATTCTATTTGATAAAAAATAATCAGTATTGTTGATAATTTGTTGACTATTTGTACACATAATCGCCATCCCGTTCAATGCATGTGGTGAGTCTTGGAATAAGCTTCTTTATATACCCCTCGAAGAACTCTACCTGCAGGCTCCTTCCCCCTCCTTTCTGCGCCTGCTCGTTGGTTGAAAATTTAATCCCCCTCATTCGTGTTTCAAAACATCACAACCAAATGAGTCCAAGAGCTCACTGGTGGCTAAGGCTGTGTGAGGAAGGGCGTTCTTGTACAAGAATTACGCTCCTCTCGTCAGCGTTCCCCTCCTTTCCTTTTGAATGCTCCTTTTGAGTTCTTTAGGGTCTTATAATGTCTTTGTGCACTGATAATCTCCCCCATGAGGCAGAAATTCCACTAAAATACTGCCTTTTTGGTTCCAAAACACTGAGGCCATGTTTTTTTGTCCGAAATTGTGGTTTTGGAGTTTTTGGTACATGGGAAATTGGTGTGGCGCCACTGCGACGTCTCTTTTTTTGTCACAGGCGTGTAATGAGCCACCTACGTTTCATCTCCAGTAGCAGTAGAGTTCAGAAAATCCTCACCTTCCGATTTAAATCACTCAAGAAACTCGCAGTTACTATGGACCACACTTTTCGTCAGCTGCTCTGTCGGCTGTTTTGGGACGCATCTTAAGCACAGTTTTCGATACCCCAGTGTATCTGTGAGAGTCTCGTACGAGAACGTTCTGGAGAGCTGAGGAAATATCGCAGAAATTTGATCCATTGCCAATCGGCAGTCTTCGCGAAAAGTTTCCTCAATTTTTTGCACCTACTCACCAGGTCTTCCTCATCTCTATTCGTCATGAACATTTGTTCTGTTTCTACCAAACTCCCCACACCACTTGAACATGTTCGTTGTGTTCGTAATACCTACACCGTAAACCGTTTCGATTCGGGAAAAAAATTCTGTAGGTTTTATTGCTTCCGCGAGTAGGAGGCGTATCACAGCACGTGGCTCGCGTTTGGTGAGATTTTTTTAGTACTCACACAGCTCGACACTACAACGTACTACCGTGTTCCTGCGACGCTCGCTGTGGTCAGAGGATGCCTCCCCCACCCCCTTCCCCCTCGCCCCCTCTATCAATCAGTGTTGCCAACCCTCAAAAAAGAAAAATACACAGCACGCTATGGTCACAGTACATTACTTTCTGAAGATGCCTCGTAAATTTTATATCCATATGATGAGAGGATGTGAAACATGACGAAAGTATGAAAGGAAATGAAACAGTCTCCGTTCAGAGTTTCAGCATACTAATTTTTGTTTCACGCAGAGCCTTCCTTGGGCGTTTGGATGAGATATTTCTGGAACTGTCAATTGTGAAATAAAACAGAATGATCGGTTGGAGAATTTCACACATATGTATTTCGCTCGATGCATTTTTGGCTAATAGAACCCTGCAAGATCTTTAGGACAACGAATATTCAACAGAAACAAAAGCAACGTCGACTGTATTGCAATGAAACCTAGTACGAACTGGATTTAAAAGAAAGGCTAAGTAACACACAACCAAATTTTTCACCAACTATGGTCATACAACGTAAGCTTTCACGGCAGTACTTACATCACTTAAGACTGCCGGACTAATAGGCCGTGGTCGACGAATAATTTTAACAGAAAAGAGGAAGATGTTAAACTAGATAAAACTTGGATGTCAACGTTGCAACGTGAGAATGACGATCGATTACTTTCAATCGAGAATGTTGATATTACCAGAGATAATCTAGTAGCCGACGTCACGTGATGGACTGTGGTGCCCTCTATAATACCCGTATATACGTCACTCCCTCGAATTCTGGTTGCAGTTCGCCACTTTACTTCTGAAGATGTCTCCCGTAGTCGGAGAAGAATTGTTAGGAGTACATCGGCTACGGCCTATTAGCCCGGAAGTCTTCAGCGTTTTCTCTAACTATGTTGTTCTCTACAAAAAAAAAAAATGGCTCTGAGCACTAAGGGACTTAACTTCTGCCGGCCGCGGTGGTCTAGTGGTTCTAGGCGCGCAGTCCGGAACCGCGGGACTGCTACGGCCGCAGGTTCGACTCCTGCCTCGGGCATGGATGTGTGTGATGTCCTTAGGTTAGTTAGGTTTAAGTAGTTCTAAGTTCTGGGGGACTGATGACCACAGAAGTTAAGTCCCATAGTTCTCAGAGCCATTTGAACCATTTGAACTTAACTTCTAAGGTCATCAATCCCCTAACCTAAGGACATCACACACATCCATGCCCGAGGTAGGATTCGAACCTGCGACCGTAGCGGTCGCGCGGTTCCAGACTGTAGCGCCTAGAACCGCTCGGCCACCTCGGCCGGCTGTTCTCTACAGGAAAACGTTGTGGGGCTATCGTAAAGAGCTCTTAAAGACATGGACAAAAATCCATTTGGTCTATTAAATGGCAGCTCTTCTTAAATTCGTGTAAATGCAAGACAATGTCAGCGACAACCAGTAAAAACCCGACGGCGTCGGACGGCAGGATTGGTGACAAACTTTTGAACAATGTCATATTGTACAAGTATTCACGGTAATACGAGGTAGTGATATGGAATGAGATGAACGTGTAAAAGAAGACATAAGGAAAGAAGAATCTCTAAGAAGGTTCTGTGAAAAGTGCCGTGCACCTGTAAACGATATCTCATACAGGTCACTAGTGAGAGAAATTCTAAAGTTCTATTCAAACTTTTGGAGTACTGGAGTACTTATCAAATAAACATGAGACACGCGCTGTTAACAACGCAACAGATCGATAAAAGTTGCATCGCAATTGTAAAATGGATGCTGGGGAACTTAAATAGGAGTCTTTGGAAGAGG
Source organism: Schistocerca piceifrons (assembly GCF_021461385.2). NCBI lineage: Eukaryota > Metazoa > Arthropoda > Insecta > Orthoptera > Acrididae > Schistocerca > Schistocerca piceifrons. The sequence continues at coordinate 673,781,431 of NC_060142.1, read as the reverse complement.
AGCGACGTTGTCTCAGCCAGAACAGCTTCGGTAAATTCGAGACAATTCTGCTGCCGCTATCGTACACGTCGCATAGGGACCATAAGAATAATGTGCGAGAGACAAGAAATTCACTAAAATTGGTGCAAAGTACCCTACATCAAACACAGAACATCGACAAAATTTCAGAGACTTTTCAGGAATATTTTCCGAGCATTTCTGTCTGCGACGTCCGTACTATCCGGTGGCTCGCTACAAAAGTAATTGCATTTCGTTTTATTTCTTACCCCCCATCCCCCCATTAATATCTGTATCGCTATTCCACTGGAAAGATCTGACCAGCCGTGAGACTCGACAATATGCACGTTGTGTCTTGTTTGGCTACAAACTTGTTCAACTCATTCACTTTATTTATGCCCACATTGCTCTTCACCCTCACTCTTGGGTTCAGTACTGTTCGGTCCTGTCACGGGTTTGCTTTTCCGGCAGTGTCTCTTGTACTATACAAGTGATGCACACCGGTATGGATGGATTTACGGATGAAGAGACAGGCTAAATCTACTTCGTGTATGGGCTCACCGAATCCAGTGGACGAGATGCAATGGACGAGCTAGACAACGAGACTATGTTGAACTTTTACCTCAGCGACTGCAACCGTATCACAAGTTGGCTCGTTGCTAGAGCTCTGAACACCAGTCAAATAACTGTCTTGAAAAACTTATGTGAACGTAAATTGCACCCCATAATGACTATATATTACGGGTTTTTCTGTCTTTCACAGTAAAGAAGGCAATTGAGGTAGCAAACCGAATAAATGAGGTTTACATTATTATTAATATTATTATTATTATTATTATGTAACGTCACTAAAGGAGACGGGTCTCTTATACCAAAATATTCCGAAAATATCCCCTAACAAACTCCGAAATTTTAACGTGGGGTTTGGGTTCAGCCTATACAAGGTGTTAAAGAATTCATTGCTGAAACTAACAGGTATGATACAGGAAATAAAAATATATATATTTCGTAAAGCAACCATGTGTCGGAAACTCTTACTGCGTGAGCACTGAGCTTGTGTAGGTAATACACGAGTGGAGCAGATAAAAGTAGTTGTGACTAGTAATAATTCTCATATACGGTCGGATGAAAACCCACGTATTACAGTTGTGGGAGACGTTCTACAGTAAACATGTGGGCCGGTATCGTGGGTGTGCATTGTACTGTGTATTTACCGGGGACCTAGAAACGACAGAGAGGTTTCGTCCCGCCGGAGCCCGCATCATCCCGCACCACTGGTTGGAGATCAGCAGCGGCTGCACTAGGTAATTAACTTCCCTTGCGCATGGTGTCGGTAATACCAGAACTTAATCGGCTTGGTTTGCAATGTTGCCGTGACTGGGGTCTATAGACTGCCGATGGATGGCGCCACATTCTCTTCAGTGATCGCTGGCCGCTGTGGCCGAGTAGTTCTAGGCGCGCCAGTCTGGAACCGCGCTGCTGCTACGGTCGCAAGTTCGAATCCTGCCTCGAGCATGGATGTGTGTGATGTTCTTAGGTTAGTTAGGTTTAAGTAGTTCTAAGTCTAGGGGACTGATGACCTCAGACGTTAAGTCCCGTAGTGCTTAGAACCATTTGAGCCATTTGAATCTTCAGTGATCAATCGCAGTTCTGCATTGCCCCGGATAAGCATTTTGGAGAGACACGGCGATATTACTAGCCGCGTCGCGGTGTGGGGAGGCATCGGATATTACTTCACGTCACTGCTGCAAGTTGTGGAGAGAACTCTGACTCCAAAATTATAAGTCACGAACATCTTGAGTCCTCGTGTATTAACTCTCCTGTGACAGTAAGTAGACTGGTGCCATTTTTCAACAGGGAATGCTTGTTCGTAGATGGCGCCTCTCTGTCAACTGTCTCCGCCATTCTGTGGTCTCTCGTTGTCAGCAGGATCCCCACATTTGTCCATGATAGAAAGTGTGTGCGATCAACTCTATCCCAGTACCGTTATCCAGGATGTGAATGACCAGTTACAACGTGTTTGGGCTAGCTTTTCTCAAGAGAGGATGGAACGGTTTTATGACATCATTCGCAATCAAATCAGTGGATTCATACAGGCCAGATGGAGTGCAACGTCACACTTATATGTAGACTCATATTGCCAAGTTCTTTGCTAATTTCATTCGATTTGATAATCGATGAAATAGAATTACATATCCTCTGAACCCGTAAGTTTCGTTTCGTCTTCAACTTCTGGGCGCTTCCCTCTTTCAATCAGGCAGTGTACGAGATGTGTGAGAAAAGCAATGAGACAGATTTTTTATCTATTTTTTTTTAAATAATAATATTTGCCTCTTTAAAGTAGTGCCCTTCGGCAGCTATATGCCGGTGGAGTCGTGGTAACAGCGCCGAAAGATTTCAACTGGTAGGGCTTTTAACATGTCGGTCACTTTCTTTTAAATGTTCTCCAGATTTCCTTTTAAGACATTTTTCAATTTCGGGAAAAGAAAAAGTCACAAGAACTCAGAGAGAGGCTCTGGAACCACAGGAATATTTTTTGGGATCGAAAATTCTGTGATGGAAATGGTCGTGTGACATAGGGCGTTGTCATGACGCAGCTTCCCACTTGTCTGAAATGTCCGGTCTCACTCAATTCACGCTTTTGCTGAGTCTTTCAAGGATATCTTTGTAAAACACTTGATTGACAGTTTGTCCTGGAGGAACAAATTCGTCATGCACGAGACCCCTACTGTCAAAATAGCAAACCAGGTTTGTTTTGATCTTTGTTTTGCTCATTTGAGTTTTTTTGGTCTTGAAAATGACTCAATGTGCCAGTCCTGACTTTGTCGCTGACTGAAGCATTCGTGGTCATTGGCAGTCCTCTCAAGAAGATCAACGTACACATTTCCTCGATTGTCCTCCTCCTCAGTTGTAAGGTTTCTCGGCAACATTTTGGCACAAACCTTTGGCATGTGCAAAACTTCGGTCAAAATTTGATATACGGTGAGAGTGTTTAACAGGTCGCCCACCATCCCTGTTGTTAAACGTCGGTCCGATATCTTAAGAGCACGCACGCGTTCGACATTTTCGTCAGTTCTTGAAGCTGATGCTTTCATTCCCAGAGCGAGGTTTATCTTCGGCGTGTTCTCGGCCTTTCAAAAACGATTTGTGCCAACGAAATACTCAGGACTGTTCCCCATAAGCCTGTTTCAACTTTTCGAAGGTCACACCCGCAGATTCCCCAGGTTTAACGCAAAACATGACAACATAAAGTTGCTCTAAAGGTGTTCCTCTTTCTCCACAATTTATACCCTCTACAGCTCCCTTTAGTACCAAGGAAGTTATTCTGTCATGTCTTAACAGATGTCCTACATTCTGCCACTTCTTCTTGCCAATGTTTCCCACATATTCCGCCCCTCGCTCATTCTCTGGAGAATCTCCTCATTCCATACCTTATCAGTCCACCCAACTTTCCCTATTCTTCTGTAGCACTACCTCTCAAATTCCTCGACTCTCTTCTGTTGCGGTTTTCCCACAGTCCGTGTTTCACTATGTAATGGTACTTGAATTACGCAACCATTACGGCACCTCACCTGAACCTCTCGATACCAGTAATATTCTGCAGAGTAGTTGACATATTTCTGAGACAACATTCAGATTTTATTTCATTTGTGATACATCGATATCTTTATATTGCAATGATATTATTCTTATGTGTATTCTTTCTTTTGTCACTATGATCTTTGACGTACTCGTAACTCTGATTTTTTGGCGCGTAAGCGATTATTAGTTAGTTGTTGAGTTGTTAGAGAGTCGGACCTTGAAAAGGTCAAGTCTTGGACGCCATGTTGGAAAGACGCTTAACGTAGTCAGCTTATAAAATGTGAACTTTAACAGTGACAGTGAGGAAGATGTTTTCAAGTATGTTTTGTATTGTGAAGTGATGTTAGTGTGTCACGTGATATTGCAATAAAAGCAATTAAAAGGAGATGTAACTTAATTTCGGATTGCTGATTATTTTTTTACATCACCATTGTCCAGTAAAAGTGTAATCTTCAAGGATGGTTTGTGAAGCGCATCTATAAAACTTTTGAATATAGCAGAATAAAATCTAGGCCTCTTTGCATCCGAACTTGGAATCATAACCACCTAGATTTTCTACGATTGAGCCACGATTTTACGACGAGACCAGCGTGGGAAACACAAAAAGATGAGTGCCTAGTTTTTTTTTTCATTATTACATGAAATGACTTTATTAACTGTGCTCTAAACACCTGCCACATAATAGCTTAGTTGTTGCCCGAAAACGCAGTATTTAGCAGCGTGAGCAACACCACAATCGTTATTAAATTCTGACCTTTGTTGTGGTAGGGTTGTTAGAACTACCACACAATGCTATGCTCCAAACATACATTCTCAGAAAGCTCTTTTTCAAATTAAGGCCTATGTTTGATACTACTAGACTTCTCTTTGCCAGGAATGCCCTTTTTTCCAGAGCTCGTCTGCTTTTTATGTCCTCCTTGCTCTATCTGTCATGGATTATTTTGCCGCCCAGGTAGCACAGTTCTTTAATTTCATCTACTTCGTGATCACCAATCCTTCCACGTTAAGTTTTCGCTGTTCTCATTCTTGCTACTTCTCATTACTTTCGTCTTTCTTCGATTTACTCTCAATCCATATTCTGTACTGATTAGATTGTTGCCGGCCGGTGTGGCCGTGCGGTTCCAGGCGCTTCAGTCTGGAACCGCGTGACCGCTACGGTCGCAGGTTCGAATCCTGCCTGGGGCATGGATCTGTGTGATGTCCTTAGGTTAGTTAGGTTTAAGTAGTTCTAAGTTCTAGGGGACTGACGACCACAGATGTTAAGTCCCATAGTGCTCAGAACCATTTGAACCATTTTGATTAGATTGTTCATTCCATTCAGTAAGTCCCGTAATTCTTCTTCACTTTCACTGAAGATATCCACGTCAACAGCGAATCTTATCATTGATACCTTTTCAGCTTGAATTTTAATTCGACTCTTGAATCTTTCTTTTATTTCCATCACTCCAGGATAGCCACGTCAACAGAGAATCTTATCATTGATACCCTCTCAGCTTGAATTTTAATTCGACTCTTGAATCTTTCTTTTATTCCCATCACTCCAGGATAGCCACGTCAACAGCGAATCTTATCACTGATACCCTTTCAGCTTGAATTTTAATTCCACTCTTGAATCTTTCTTTTATTTCCATCACTCCAGGATAGCCACGTCAACAGCGAATCTTATCACTGATACCCTTTCAGCTTGAATTTTAATTCCACTCTTGAATCTTTCTTTTATTTCCATCACTCCAGGATAGCCACGTCAACAGCGAATCTTATTATTGATACCCTTTCAGCTTGAATTTTAATTCCACTCTTGAATCTTTCTTGTATTCCCATCACTCCAGGATAGGCACGTCAACAGCGAATCTTATCATTGATACCCTTTCAGCTTGAATTTTAATTCCACTCTTGAATCTTTCTTTTATTCCCATCACTCCAGGATAGCCACGTCAACAGAGAATCTTATCATTGATACCCTTTCAGCTTGAATTTTAATTCCACCCTTGAATCTTTCTTTTATTCCCATCAATCCTTCTTCGATGTACAGACCGAGGAGTAGGGGCGAAAGACTTCGCCCTGTCTTACACACTTCTTAAACTGAGCAGTTTCGTAACGCACAGCAGAAACACAACATTACTGTCAGCGCTCTCAAAAATCTCGTGGTGGCTGTACGGAGATGAACCGGGACTGAACATCTGGAAGGGATGAAGACACCGGTCCGGTCAAGTAGAACACCACAGCGTTGCCAGATCGCTTGCACTGTTGTCGGTCTCCTTACTTTTCTCACACGCTTCTTGTGTGTAGGTGTAGAACGGATCGAGGATTACTTGTCCGCTCTCGGTCGCGGAGTGTTGTGAGTGAAGTGGTTCGAGGTATTTTTGGGCGCATGTCGTACAGGAAGGTGGGCGCTGTCCTGCCGGCCCCTAGCGGGCAAGTGCGAGCCCAGCACACACACGAGGCGCGGTGCCCGCTCATAATGAAGCCTGTAAACGGCATTTGTCAGCGCCGTCAGCCGCACCTAACGACCGCCGCTCGGCAAACACCGACGGAGAAAAACACGGCGGCCGTAGCGGCCCAGCCCACACTCGCGTGGGCGCGCCTGCAGCGGAAGAGTCGCGGCAATGGCGGGCAGCGCGGCGTGGCCGCTCGGCTTTCAAACGCTCGTTTCTGCGCCACGTGGAGTGCCGTCGCCATATGAGCCAGTCTGAGACGGTTACGAGCACTGAAGGGTTGTCGTTAGAAGATTATATAGGGTGTTACAAAAAGGTACGGCCAAACTTTCAGGAAACATTCCTCACACACAAATAAAGAAAATATGTTATGTGGACATGTGTCCGGAAACGCTTAGTTTCCATGTTAGAGCTCTTTTTAGTTTGTTCTTCCACCTGCGCACAATGGAGCACGTTATCATGATTTCATACGGGATACTTTACCTGTGCTGCTAGAATATGTACCTTTACAAGTACGACACAGCATGTGGAGCTCCTGCACATTTCAGTCGAAGTGCTCGTACGCTTCTCAACAACAGATTCGGTGACCGATGGATCGGTAGAGGTGGACCAATTCCATGGCCTCCTCGCTCTCCTGACCTCAACCCTCTTGACTTTCATTTATGGGGGCATTTGAAAGCTCTTGTCTACGCAACCCCCGTACCAAATGTAGAGACTCTTCGTGCTCGTATTGTGGACGGCTGTGATACAATACGCCATTCTCCAGGGCTGCATCAGCGCATCAGGGATTCCGTGCGACGGAGGGTGGATGCATGTATCCTCGCTAACGGAGGACATTTTGAACATTTCCTGTAACAAGGTGTTTGAAGTCACGCTGGTACGTTCTGTTGCTGTGTGTTTCCATTCCATGATTAATGTGATTTGAAGGGAAGTAATAAAATCAGCTCTAACATGGAAAGTAAGCGTTTCCGGACACATGTCCACATAACATATTTTCTTTCTTTGTGTGTGAGGAATATTTCCTGAAAGTTTGGCCGTACCTTTTTGTAACACCCTGTATAACTTGCCTGCACTTTTTAGAAATGGTTTTACTAATGCGAAGTAAATCTATCATGCAACACAGTATATACAGTTCCACACAGTAAATGGAATGACCCCATTAATAAATATAGACCTCGATCAGAAATCAGTAGCTAAGGTAGAATATTCGAAATTTCTAGGTGTATGCATTGATGAGGGGTTGAACTGGAAAAAACACAATGAGGATCTGCTGAAACGTTTGAGTTCAGCTACTTATGCTATTAGGGTTATTTGCAAATTTTGGCAATATACATCTGAGTAAATTAGCTTACCACGCCTATTTTCATTCTCTGCTTTCGTATGGCATCACATTCTGTGGTAACTCATCATTGAGTAAAAGAGTTTTCATTGCACAAAAGCATGTAATCAGAATAATTGCTGGAGCTCATCCAAGATCATCCTGCAGACACTTATTTAAAGAGCTAGAAACCTTCACTGTAGCCTCACAATATATATATTCCCTTATGAAATTTGTTATTAACAATCCGAATGAATTCAAAAGTAATAGCAGTGTACATGGCTACAACACTAGAAGAAAGGATGATCTTCACTACTCAATGTCAAATCTAACTTTGGCTCAGAAGGGGGTAAATTATGCTGCCACAAAAGTCTTTGGTCACTTACCTAATAGCAACAAAAAATGATTCAAATGGCTCTGAGCACTATGGGACTTAACATCTATGGTCATCAGTCCCCTAGAACTTAGAACTACTTAAACCTAACTAACCTAAGGACAGCACACAACACCCAGTCATCACGAGGCAGAGGAAATCCCTGACCCCGCCGGGAATCGAACCCGGGAACCCGGGCGCGGGAAGCGAGAACAGCATCAAAAGTCTGACAGATAGCCATATAGCATTTAAAAGGCAATTAAAAGAATTTCATAATGGTAACTCCTTCTACTCAGTAGATGAATTTTTGGATATAGTAAGTCGGTAATTTCCCAACCTCCACAAAAAAATTAAAAATATTAAGTGTCATGTAATATTTTGTCTAATACATCTTGTATAGACACCTTTTATCAACCTGACACGTTCCACATCATTACGAAGTGTCGTATTCATGATCTATGGAACAAGTACTAATCTAATCTAATATAATCTGCTCTGATATGAAAGAACCATGCCGTGTAATAACACCGGTAAAGACCCAAGTTGTAAGTAGGCTGTTTAGGTTTTTATGTTGGTAACACCACGTAGCGCTCTGTATAAAAATCACTGGCTGTGCTGTGTGCAGTCTGTGGCTGGTTGGCATTGTTGGAATATTCGCTATTGTAGTGTTGGGCAGTTGGATGTGAACAGCGCGTAGCGTTGCGTAGTTGGAGGTGAGCCGCCAGCAGTGGGGGATGTGGGGAGTGAGATGGCGGAGTTATGAGAGCGGATGATCTGGATGTGTGTCCATCAGAGACAGTAAATTTGTAAGACTGGATGTCATGAACTGATATATATATTATTACTTGACCACTATTAAGGTAAATACATTGTTTGTTCTCTATCAAAATCTTTCGTTTGCTAACTGTGCCTATCAGTAGTTAGTGCCTTCAGTAGTTAGAATCTTTTATTTAGCTGGCAGTATTGGCGCTCGCTGTATTGCAGTAGTCCGAGTAAAGAAGATTTTTGTGAGGTAAGTGATTCATGAAAGGTATAGGTTATTGTTAGTCAGGGCCACTCTTTTGTAGGGATTATTGAAAGTCAGATTGCGTTGCGCTAAAAATATTGTGTGTCAGTTTAGTGTTGATCAGAATAAGAAAAGAGAGAAATGTGTGAGTGCGTTCAGTTTTGCTCAGCTGTTTGGAAATCAAATAACGTAAGGGGTTTACCAGCACAGTAATTCATTAATTTTTCTAAGGGGACGGTTCAAAGTGACACATTAATTAACGCAGTAGGACTGACAAAGTAAATGAAGTCAATTGAGCAGCGCACACACAAACGGTGTCTGTGCAACGTAGTACACTGACAGAAAAAAAACATCTCATCTCCAAAAAATAACAAATGTAGAGTAATGAATTTTCGGGAATACATTTATTTGTCTATGTGACGTATTTAAGTGATTAACCAGGCCCGGAACTGCTATATTTCCGAACCGGGCCAAAACTTGATAGTGGCACCCCCCCCTCCCCCCCCTGGAGTATTTCGTATAGGACTTCAAAAATTTGAAAAAAAGTTGGTTTTTCAAACGTATGTTCATTTTGTAGCGTATATCTTTATGAAGAGTTTGATATATAAAACATATAAATTCGAGGAAATATAAGAATGTTATTCGATCTTATGTGTGCCAAAGTGCAGTGGCGCGCCTCTTCACACAGCATTCTTTTATCGCACGTCACTGTATGTCACTCTGTCAAATTCAAACGTGTATATTTTGTAATTGAAGCCATCAAACCTATATTCAAGACAGTGGAAATTAAAAAATCTCCTGTGGTGCCAATCCTGCCCTCAGTCGGTCGGTTGTGCATGCTATCCCCCTTTAAAATACGAGGGCGGTTCAGAAAGTAACCTCCGATTGGTCACAGTGCGGGTTGTGGGGGGAGTAGCGACGCCATCTGTGCATTCACGCACTCAACAGGTCAGTCGGCATCAAGCCGTGGTCGAGTGAACGTCGTACCTGCGCTAGTTTAGTTTTTGTGGCAGTTTGAAATGTGTGCTGCAATAGAAAACCCCGCCAAATGTGAAGTGCGTGCTGTCATAAGGTTTTTTACAGCCAAAGGATATTCTGCAGCAGCTATTCATCGTGAGCTTTGTGCCGTGTACGGACCAAGAGTTATGAGTGAAGGAGTTGTCCGTGAATGGCTACGTTTATTTAAAAGTGGACGAGAAAACGTTCATGATGAAGAGAGGAGTGGTAGACCATCATTGGTGACTGACGAACTCGTTCAGACAGTTGATGCAAAAGTTCGTGAAAATCGACGTTTCTCAATGTCAAAGTTGTCTACTGGTTTTCCACAGATTTCTAAGACTCTCTTGTACGAGATAGTGACAGCAAGATTGGGTTACCGTAAGTTCTGTGCACGATGGGTGCCCAAAATTCTTACTGACCACCACAAAACTCAAAGAATGGCCTCTGCATTAGACTTTCTGTCACGTTATGAGGACGAAGAAGAACCATATTTAAACAGAATCGTGACCGGTGACGAAACTTGGATTAAGTACGTGAACCCTGAGACAAAAGAACAATCAAAGATGTGGGCACATTCAAATTCGCCTACAAAACCAAGAAAAGCCTCACAAGATTTTTCTGCCAGAAAACTGATGGCAACGGTTTTTTGGGATGCCAAAGGGGTGTTGTTGGTTGAATTCATGGAACGTGGTATGACCATTAATCAAGACGTGTACTGTGAAACAATAAAAAAGTTACGACGGGGTATACAGAACAAACGCCGTGATATGCTGACTTCTGGTATCGTTTTTTTGCATGATAACGCCCGTCCTCACTCTGCTCGCAGAACAACGGCCCTTCTTGAGTCCTTCAAGTGGGACGTTATCAACCATCCACCTTACAGCCCAGACCTGGCGCCAAGTGATTATCACCTCTTCATGCATTTGAAGAAATGGCTCGGGTCACAGCGGTTTGATGACGACGAAGAGCTCAAAGATGCGGTCACAGGCTGGCTCCAGGCACAAGCGGGTGATTTTTATGCAGAAGGAATTTCAAAGCTTGTGAAGAGATACGATAAGTGCCTCAATCGCTATGGAGACTATGTAGAAAAATAGTGCAAAGATGTAGTTGTAAGATGTATATATTAAAATATTTTTATTTAACTTGGTGTATTTTTTTAAATCAACCGGAGGTTACATTCTGAACGGCCCTCGTATCTCCCAATTAATACTGGATGGGGTTATTTATGATCGGGAGAATAAAAAGTCTTCAGAAAATTTCCACTGTTTATTGCCTTTCAGTTAAAAACTTTCACTTTTGTGTGACGTGAAATGAAATATAGGAAGCATAAAAACAGTGAAGACAAGTGGCGAATAAGACAGTGCTCAGAATGAAATTTTCACTCTGCAGTGGAGTGTGCGCTGATTTGAAACTCCCTGGCAGACTAAAACTGTGTACGGGACCGAGACTCGAATTCAGGACCTCTGCCTTTCGGGGGCAGCTGTTCTACCAACTGAACTACCCAAGCTGCTGTCCTTTGAATTTTACTCGCGGCAGAACCTCATCTCCTACCTTCCAAACTTCACAAACGTTCTCCTGCAAGTTTCGTAAAATATCTAGGTGAAACTATCCAAAGCGACCTTAACTGGAATGACCGCATAAAACAAATAGTAGGGAAAGCAGATGACAGACTGAGATTCACAGGAAGAATCCTAAGGTAATGTAACTCATCCACAAATGAAATGGCTTATAAGGTGTTTGTTCGACCGATTCTTGAGTGTTGTTCATTAACATGGGAGCCGTACCAGGTAGGGTTGATAGAAGAGAAAGAGAAGTTCCAACGTAGAGCGGCGTGTTTCGTCAGGGGATCATTTTGTGGGAGCGAGAGCGCTACAGAAATATTCAATAAACTCGAGTGGCAGACGCTACAAAAGAGGCGTTGTGTACCATGGAGAGGTTTAATACTGAAATTTAGAGAGAGTACTTCCCAGGAAGAGTCGAAAAAAATATTACTTCCTCCCATATACATCTCGCGAAATAACCTCGACAAGAAAATTTGAGAAATTAGAGCTAATACAGAAGTTCACCGACAATCGTTCCTAATACAAACCATTCGCGACTGAAACAGGGAACGGAGGTTCAAAATGGTTCAAATGGCTCTGAGCACTATGGGCCTCAACTGCTGAGGTCATTAGTCCCCTAGAACTTAGAACTAGTTAAACCCAACTAACCTAAGGACATCACAAACATCCATGCCCGAGACAGGATTCGAACCTGCGACCGTAACGGTCTTGCGGTTCCAGACTGCAGCGCCTTTAACCGCACGGCCACTTCGGCCGGTGAACGGAGGTTCAGCTAGTGGTTCCGGACTTAGCCTCTGCCACACACCGTCACGTGTTTTGCGGAGTTGTGATTTACGACTTGATGTAAATATACTACCTTTAATACTTCTTGTTTCACCTCTTCAGGTACCGGAACAGTCCCACATTGCTTTATTAGAATTCTCATGACCGCGTCTTCCCTTGGTCTGTTCTTTTGCTTTACGCCGCGAAGTTACCTTTCCCTTCCATACACCGTATAAGATAATTATCTCACCTGAAAACTGCTTCGGTCAGTTACTCTTACCGAGAACGGTCTGCTATATTAAATTCCTTTGGCCCGACTCATAGCATAATGACTTTTCTGGAGACTAGAAATCTACTCTGTAGGAATCAGCATGGGTTTCGAGAAAGACGGTCGTGTGAATCCCAGCTCGCGCTATTCGTCCAGGAGACTCAGAGGGCCATTGACACGGGTTCACAGGTAGATGCCGTGTTTCTTGACTTCCACAAGGCATGTGATACAATTCCCCACAGTCGTTTAATGAACAGAGTAAGAGCATCTGGACTATCAGACCAATTGTGTGATTGGATTGAGGAGTTCCTAGATAACAGAACGCAGCATGTCATTGTCAATGGAAAGAAGTCTTCCGAAGTAAGAGTGATTTCAGGTGTGCCGCAGGGGAGTGTCGTAGGACCGTTGCTATTCACAATATACGTAAATGAGCTTGTGGATGACATCGGAAGTTCACTGAGGCTTTTTGCAGATGATGCTGTGGTGTATCGAGGGGTTGTAACAATGGAAAATTGTACTGAAATGCAGGAGGATCTGCAGCGAATTGACGCATGGTGCAGGGAATGGCAATTGAATCTCAATGTAGATAAGTGTAATGTGCTGCGAATACATAGAAAGATAGATCTCTTATCATTTATCTACAAAATAGCAGGTCAGCAACTGGAAGCAGTTAATTCCATAAATTATCTGAGAGTAGGCATTAGGAGTGATTTAAAACGGAATGATCATATAAAGTTGATCGTCGGTAAAGCAGATGCCAGACTGAGATTCATTAGAAGAATCCTAAGGAAATGCAATCCGAAAACAAAGGAAGTAGGTTACAGTACACTTGTTCGCCCACTGCTTGAATACTGCTCAGCAGTGTGGGATCCATACCAGATAGGGTTGATAGAAGAGATAGAGAAGATCCAACGGAGAGCAGCGCGCTTCGTTACAGGATCATTTAGTAATCACGAAAGCGTTACGGAGATGATAGATAAACTCCAGTGGAAGACTCTGCAGGAGAGACGCTCAGTAGCTCGGTATGGGCTTTTGTTAAAGTTTCTAGAACATACCTTCACCGAAGAGTCAAGCAGTATATTGCTCCCTCCTACGTATATCTCGCGAAGAGATCATGAGGATAAAATCAGAGAAATTAGAGCCCACACAGAAGCATACCGACAATCCTTCTTTCCACGAACAATACGAGACTGGAATAGAAGGGAGAGCCGATAGAGGTACTCAGGGTACCCTCCGCCACACACCGTCAGGTGGCTTGCGGACTATGGATGTAGATGTAGATCCCATTGTTTTTTCACTTGACATTCACTCATCACACCCTTACATCCCTCATGGATTTTTTGTGCATACATCTGTCCAATAAATTTTCGTCGTTCCGTTGATCCTTTCGGTATCTCATTTTGGGTACCGTCAACAAAGGAGTGTCCCGCCCATTCAGTTCTAACCACCTAGTCTTATAATCAATCACCATGCCCTGATTTTGTGAGAAAATCCATTTTTACGAAACCAGTGTAAGGGAAGACTGTTCCCTTTCTGAAAACGTTGAACTTGTGCTCTTCCTATACATTTCCGATTATCCTTAGAGTCAGAATCGCCATCCCAACCACATGCTGACTGCACCAGGCGTTACTCACTTGAGTCTTTACACCCTGTGCCCATTAATTCGTAAGTACACTGACTGAGCAGGCCAAGGAAACATGTCGACACTCTGTGGAGCATGGCGGATTACAATAGCTGTACGTGGGCGAACGTTATCCTCTTGGAAAACACCAACTATAATGCTGGTCATGAATGGGAGCACAACTAGTCGAATCACTAGACGGAAGAACAGTTTTGCAGTCAGAGTGCGTGGTATAACTACGTGAGTGCTTCCGCTGTCATATGAAATCGCACCCCAGACCATAACCGCAGGTGAAGGACTAGCGTGTGTAGCACGCAGACATGTTGGCCCTCAACTGGTCTGCTTCTAATCAACACACGGCCATCACTGGTCCCGAGGAAGGACCAGCTTTCATCAGAAAACACAGTAGATCTCCACCTTGCCCTCCCATGGTCTTTTTCGGCCGTACATTTTTGTGACCACCATTGTCAGCAATCATGTACAGTGGCTACATTCCTGCCAACAATTCTGCAATATCGCAGAAGGAACTTCCAGCATCTCATGGCTCAATTACACGACATCGTTCAGAGGTGCTGATAACGGCGACTTTGTCATCTCAAAAACATTCTTGACTAATGTCAACTCACTACAAAAAACTTCAAATGTAATTAATACTCACTACCATTATAGTGTATATTTGAAACAAACCTGATGTGCATCCTCATAATGGCGCTATTAGCGACTTTGGTGTGAGACTGGCGTGAAAATTGAGCATACATCATTTTTCAGATGTAGAAACACCCCAACCAACTTTCGTTTAGCTCGCACAACTCTTTCTTTATGTTGCGAGTACATAGGTTCGTAGCGATTTTGTTTTGCTTGTTGTATTCCGGTCGCCATGGTTTATTTATCGATTGTAATTTTTTGTTTGAAGTTCACTGTTGCTGTTTGGGTTCACATATTGTTATTTGCCATATGGAGATAGTAAATCAGCCTCGCAGTGCACTGTATCACGTTTCGTAGTGAAACGCCCGCTAAACCCGCAGGACTAACAGATAATTTGGATTGTGGAAAGGGCCAAGGGAGTTGCGGTCGGATTCATTTCACAATTGTAATTTATTATCATTTAGTTCAGAAATACACTTTTGAAAGAATTAAATTTGCTTCGTGGCTGAAGGCCTCCAAACAGATGCTTTAGAATAAGTTCAGTTTTAAAAAGACATGACACACAGTTAATTTACGAATAAGATAAATCGTATACATGTAGGAGATGAGCATGCGGAGCGTCTGAAGGCCGCCGGATTAAATCTTCAAAATTCCAAATATACTATGATGATTACTGAAGGCAGAAGGCCACAATGTTTTAAGATGCTAACAGGGCTGATGGCCCATAAGGTGCACAGAAAGAAATAAACAAACGCAATAAGATCGCTGAAGGCCGCAAAGTTAAATTCTGCAAATTAAGGAAATGTATATATTGCAACAATCGGTAAAACAATACATTAACTTTAAAAAATTCCTTTTCGCAACACCAACGGCGGAAGGCCCACAATAGCTTGTAAAATCTTTCAGAGGAAATTACAATAACCTTTCAAGAGCAGAAGGCGATAATGTTCGGACTTGAAGGAAAACTCTGAGAACATGTTTCCAGGGATGACGGCCCACAACTAACCTTGCCAAATTAAAAATATGAAATACAGTTAAATGACAACGACATTAACACTGCCAGAAGGATAATTAAGAGAACGGAACTCAGGAGTCTCCAGTGGATCGGTCTGCCCTCGTTCACTTAGGCGAGACAGGTGGTGAGTCCAACTACCCTTAATTCGTGCATACCCAACCAAGGGACAGTCACGGAACGACCGACCAACCGCTTGCTAGCCACGACGGAGTACACGAGAATTCAAGGCCCCCAAAAAATTACAAGTATCACTAACCCAAAACATACGCGTATGTGAACTGAGCTGCCAAAACTACACGCCATATTGGGGAGCAACAACAGGTGAGGAAAAGACACTGCCTGAAAGCTACATTAGCGGCCAGGGCAGGTAACCAGAACACTAACGGCCACAAGGCAGAAAATTCCACTGGTTCACTTAACTACGAAACAAGATAATACGATTAACTTCACCTAAAATTAACACTGCCTGAATTTACGTCAGTGGCCATGGCAGATAACCAGAACACTATCGATCACAAGGCAGAACATTCCGCTGGTGCACTCGAATTGTAGTCAAGCAATATAGTTAATTGCATCGCATGGCGGCTAAATTTCAACAGTAGAAACACTCGGTGTTGCTGACAGGAAACCCTCCCCAACAGCGAACCACCGAAAAGAACCACACAACATGGATGGACGTGGCTTGGGTAGTTGAATCCGCTGCTCAACTCT